>NC_140733.1:11424980-11747480 GCF_050655825.1 Lonchura striata | reverse complement strand
TTTAACCCTAACCCTAACCTCCTAACCCTAAGCCCCTAACCACCTAACCCTAATCCTAACCCTAACCATAACCCTAACCCCCTAACGCTAACCCCCTAACTCTAACCCTAACCCCCTAACCCTAACCCCCTAACCCTAACCCCCTAACCCTAACCACCTAACCCTAACCCTAACCCTAACCCTAACCCTAAACCTAAACCTAAACCTAACCCTAACACTAACCCCTTAACCCTAACCCTAACCACCTAACCCTAAGCCCCCAACCACCTAACCCTAACCCTAAGCCTAACCATAACCCTAACCCCCTAACCCTAACCCCCTAACTCTAACCCTAACCCCCTAACCCTAACCCCCTAACCCTAACCCCCTAACCCTAACCCCCTAACCCTAAACCCCTAACCCTAACCCTAACCCTAACCCTAACCCTAACCCTAAACCTAACCCTAACCCTAACAGTAACCCTTTAACCCTAACCCTAACCTCCTAACCCTAAGCCCCTAACCACCTAACCCTAATCCTAACCCTAACCATAACCCTAACCCCCTAACCCTAACCCCCTAACTCTAACCCTAACCCTTTAACCCTAACCCCCTAACCCTAACCCCCTAACCCTAACCCCCTAACCCTAACCACCTAACCCTAACCCTAACCCTAACCCTAACCCTAAACCTAAACCTAACACTAACCCTAACAGTAACCCTTTAACCCTAACCCTAACCTCCTAACCCTAAGCCCCTAACCACCTAACCCTAACCCCCTAACCCTAACCCCCTAACCCTAACCACCTAACCCTAACCCTAACCCTAACCCTAACCCTAACCCTAAGCCTAACCATAACCCTAACCCCCTAACCCTAACCCCCTAACTCTAACCCTAACCCCCTAACCCTAACCCCCTAACCCTAACCCCCTAACCCTAACCCCCTAACCCTAACCACCTAACCCTAACCCTAACCCTAACCCTAAACCTAAACCTAACCCTAACCCTAACAGTAACCCTTTAACCCTAACCCTAACCTCCTAACCCTAAGCCCCTAACCACCTAACCCTAATCCTAACCCTAACCATAACCCTAACCCCCTAACGCTAACCCCCTAACTCTAACCCTAACCCCCTAACCCTAACCTCCTAACCCTAACCACCTAACCCTAACCCTAACCCTAACCCTAACCCCTGGCCCTGACTGCAAGAAATCCTAATATCAAAGGATGGACCCTACACCGAAGTTGTCCCCACCTCAAACTTGTGCTGCCCTGATAGACCCAAGGCAGCCCTACAAACTGACATCTGGAACCTGGACTACTGAGTTTTCTTTCCCAGCGAAAATGGAAAAAGGATGCGCCCAGGGGTCCCTGGCCCTGACTGCAAAAAATCCTTATATCGAGGATGGACCCCACACCGAAGTTGTCCCCACCTCAAATTTGTGCTGCCCTGATAGACCCAAGGGAGCCCTACAAACTGACATCAGGAACCTGGATTGCTGAGTTTTCTTTCCCAGGGAAAATGGAAAAAGGATGTGCCCAGGGGACCCTGGCCCTGACTGCAAAAAATCCTTATATCGAAGGATGGAGCCCACACCGAAGTTGTCCCCACCTCAAACTTGTGCTGCCCTGATAGACCCAAGGGAGCCCTACAAACTGACATCAGGAACCTGGACTGCTGAGTTTTCTTTCCCAGGGAAAATGGAAAAAGGATGTGCCCAGGGGCCCCTGGCCCTGACTGCAAAGAATCCTTATATCGAAGGATGGAGCCCACACCGAATTTGTCCCCACCTCAAACTTGTGCTGCCCTGATAGACCCAAGGGAGCCCTACAAACTGACATCAGGAACCTGGACTGCTGAGTTTTCTTTCCCAGGGAAAATGGAAAAAGGATGTGCCCAGGGGCCCCTGGCCCTGACTGCAAAAAATCCTTATATCGAAGAATGGAGCCCACACCGAAGTTGTCCCCTCCTCAAACTTGTGCTGCCCTGATAGACCCAAGGGAGCCCTACAAACTGACATCAGGAACCTGGACTGCTGAGTTTTCTTTCCCAGGGAAAATGGCCAAAGGTTGTGCCCAGGGGCCCCTAGCCCTGACAGCAAAAAATCCTTATATCGAAGGATGGACCCCACACCGAAGTTGTGCCCACCTCAAACTTGTGCTGCCCTGATAGACCTAAGGGAGCCCTACAAACTGACATCAGGAACCTGGACTGCTGAGTTTTCTTTCCCAGGGAAAATGGAAAAAGGATGTGCCCAGGGGCCCCTGGCCCTGACTGCAAAAAATCCTTATATCGAAGGATGGACCCCACACCGAAGTTGTCCCCACCTCAAACTTGTGCTGCCCTGATAGACCCAAGGGAGCCCTACAAACTGACATCAGGAACCTGGACTGCTGAGTTTTCTTTCCCAGGGAAAATGGCCAAAGGTTGTGCCCAGGGGCTCCTAGCCCTGACTGCAAAAAATCCTTATATCGAAGGATGGACCCCACACCGAATTTGTCCCCACCTCAAACTTGTGCTGCCCTGATAGACCCAAGGGAGCCCTGCAAACTGACATCAGGAACCTGGACTGCTGAGTTTTCTTTCCCAGGGAAAATGGAAAAAGGATGTGCCCAGGGGCCCCTGGCCCTGGGCTGGAGACTCACTGCAAAAAATCCTTATATCGAAGGATGGACCCCACACCGAAGTTGTCCCCACCTCAAACTTGTGCTGCCCTGATAGACCCAAGGGAGCCCTACAAACTGACATCAGGAACCTGGACTGCTGAGTTTTCTTTCACAGGGAAAATGGAAAAAGGATGTGCCCAGGGGCCTCTGGTCCTGGGCTGGAGACTCACTGCAAAAAATCCTTATATCGAAGGATGGACCCCATACTGAATTTGTCCCCACCTCAAACTTGTGCTGCCCTGATAGACCCAAGGGAGCCCTACAAACTGACATCAGGAACCTGGACTGCTGAGTTTTCTTTCCCAGGGAAAATGGAAAAAGGATGTGCCCAGGGGCCTCTGGTCCTGGGCTGGAGACTCACTGCAAAAAATCCTTATATCGAAGGATGGACCCCATACTGAATTTGTCCCCACCTCAAACTTGTGCTGCCCTGATAGACCCAAGGGAGCCCTACAAACTGACATCAGGAACCTGGACTGCTGAGTTTTCTTTCCCAGGGAAAATGGCCAAAGGTTGTGCCCAGGGGCCCCTTGCCCTGACTGCAAAAAATCCTTATATCTAAGAATGGACCCCACACCGAAGATGTCCCCATCTCAAACTTGTGCTGCCCTGATACACCCAAGGGAGCCGGACAAACTGACATCAGGAACCTGGACTGCTGAGTTTTCTTTCCCAGGGAAAATGGAAAAAGGATGTGCCCAGGGGCCCCTGGCCCTGACTGCAAAAAATCCTTATATCGAAGGATGGACCCCACCCCGAAGTTGTCCCCACCTCAAACTTGTGCTGCCCTGATAGACCCAAGGGAGCCCTACAAACTGACATCAGGAACCTGGACTGCTGAGTTTTCTTTCCCAGGGAAAATGGCCAAAGGTTGTGCCCAGGGGCTCCTAGCCCTGACTGCAAAAAATCCTTATATCGAAGGATGGACCCCACACCGAAGATGTCCCCACCTCAAACTTGTGCTGCCCTGATAGACCCAAGGGAGCCCTACAAACTGACATCAGGAACCTGGACTGCTGAGTTTTCTTTCCCAGGGAAAATGGAAAACGGATGTGCCCAGGGGCCTCTGGCCCTGACTGCAAAAAATCCTTATATCGAAGGATGGAGCCCACACCGAATTTGTCCCCACCTCAAACTTGTGCTGCCCTGATAGACCCAAGGGAGCCCTACAAACTGACATCAGGAACCTGGACTGCTGAGTTTTCTTTCCCAGGGAAAATGGAAAAAGGATGTGCCCAGGGGCCCCTGGCCCTGGGCTGGAGACTCACTGCAAATAATCCTTATATCGAAGGATGGACCCCACACCAAAGTTGTCCCCACCTCAAACTTGTGCTGCCCTGATAGACCCAAGGGAGCCCTACAAACTGACATCAGGAACCTGGACTGCTGAGTTTTCTTTCCCAGGGAAAATGGAAAAAGGATGTGCCCAGGGGCCCCTGGCCCTGACTGCAAAAAATCCTTATATCGAAGGATGGAGCCCACACCAAAGTTGTCCCCACCTCAAACTTGTGCTGCCCTGATAGACCCAAGGGAGCCCTACAAACTGACATCAGGAACCTGGACTGCTGAGTTTTCTTTCCCAGGGAAATTGGAAAAAGGATGTGCCCAGTGTCCCCTGGCCCTGGGCTGGGCCTCTCTGCAAAGAATCCTTATATCGAAGGATGGACCCCACACAGAAGATGTCCCCACCTCAAACTTGTGCTGCCCTGATAGACCCAAGGGAGCCCTACAAACTGACATCAGGAACCTGGACTGCTGAGTTTTCTTTCCCAGGGAAAATGGAAAAAGGATGTGCCAGGGGGGCCCCTGGCCCTGACTGCAAAAAATCCTTATATCGAAGGATGGACCCCACACCGAAGATGTCCCCACCTCAAACTTGTGCTGCCCTGATAGACCCAAGGGAGCCCTACAAACTGACATCAGGAACCTGGACTGCTGAGTTTTCTTTCCCAGGGAAAATGGAAAAAGGATGTGCCCAGGGGCCCCTGGCCCTGGGCTGGAGACTCACTGCAAAAAATCCTTATATCGAAGGATGGACCCCACACCGAAGTTGTCCCCACCTCAAACTTGTGCTGCCCTGATAGACCCAAGGGAGCCCTACAAACTGACATCAGGAACCTGGACTGCTGAGTTTTCTTTCCCAGGGAAAATGGAAAAAGGATGTGCCCAGGGGCCCCTGGCCCTGACTGAAAAAAATCCTTCTATCGAAGGATGGAGCCCACACCGAAGTTGTCCCCTCCTCAAATTTGTGCTGCCCTGATAGACCCAAGGGAGCCCTACAAACTGACATCAGGAACCTGGACTGCTGAGTTTTCTTTCCCAGGGAAAATGGCCAAAGGTTGTGCCCAGGGGCCCCTAGCCCTGACAGCAAAAAATCCTTATATCGAAGGATGGACCCCACACCGAAGTTGTGCCCACCTCAAACTTGTGCTGCCCTGATAGACCTAAGGGAGCCCTACAAACTGACATCAGGAACCTGGACTGCTGAGTTTTCTTTCCCAGGGAAAATGGAAAAAGGATGTGGTCAGGGGCCCCTGGCCCTGACTGCAAAAAATCCTTATATCGAAGGATGGACCCCACACCGAAGTTGTCCCCACCTCAAACTTGTGCTGCCCTGATAGACCCAAGGGAGCCCTACAAACTGACATCAGGAACCTGGACTGCTGAGTTTTCTTTCCCAGGGAAAATGCAAAAAGGTTGTGCCCAGGGGACCCTGGCCCTGGGCTTA
Organism: Lonchura striata; assembly: GCF_050655825.1. Lineage (NCBI taxonomy): Eukaryota > Metazoa > Chordata > Aves > Passeriformes > Estrildidae > Lonchura > Lonchura striata. The sequence goes on along the minus strand of NC_140733.1, from coordinate 11,742,105 downwards.
GACCTCACTTCAAAAAAACGTTATAGCGAAGGATGGACCCCACACCGAAGATGTCCCCACCTCAAACTTGTGCTGCCCTGATAGACCCAAGGGAGCCAAACAAACTGACATCAGGAACCTGGACTGCTGTGTTTTCTTTCCCAAGGAAAATGGAAAAAGGATGTGCCCAGAGGCCCCTGGCCCTGACTGCAAACAATCCTTATATCGAAAGATGGAACCCACACCGAAGTTGTCCCCACCTCAAACTTGTGCTGCCCTGATAGACCCAAGGGAGCCCTACAAACTGACATCAGGAACCTGGACTGCTGAGTTTTCTTTCCCAGGGAAAATGGAAAAAGGATGTGCCCAGGGGCCCCTGGCCCTGACTGCAAAAAATCCTTATGTCGAAGGATGGAGCCCACACCAAAGTTGTCCCCACCTCAAACTTGTGCTGCCCTGATAGACCCAAGGGAGCCCTACAAACTGACATCAGGAACCTGGATTGCTGAGTTTTCTTTCCCAGGGAAATTGGAAAAAGGATGTGCCCAGTGTCCCCTGGCCCTGGGCTGGGCCTCTCTGCAAAGAATCCTTATATCGAAGGATGGACCCCACACAGAAGATGTCCCCACCTCAAACTTGTGCTGCCCTGATAGACCCAAGGGAGCCCTACAAACTGACATCAGGAACCTGGACTGCTGAGTTTTCTTTCCCAGGGAAAATGGAAAAAGGATGTGCCCAGGGGCCCCTGGCCCTGACTGCAAAAAATCCTTATATCGAAGGATGGACCCCACACCGAAGATGTCCCCACCTCAAACTTGTGCTGCCCTGATAGACCCAAGGGAGCCCTACAAACTGACATCAGGAACCTGGACTGCTGAGTTTTCTTTCCCAGGGAAAATGGAAAAAGGATGTGCCCAGGGGCCTCTGGTCCTGGGCTGGAGACTCACTGCAAAAAATCCTTATATCGAAGGATGGACCCCATACTGAATTTGTCCCCACCTCAAACTTGTGCTGCCCTGATAGACCCAAGGGAGCCCTACAAACTGACATCAGGAACCTGGACTGCTGAGTTTTCTTTCCCAGGGAAAATGGCCACAGGTTGTGCCCAGGGGCCCCTTGCCCTGACTGCAAAAAATCCTTATATCTAAGAATGGACCCCACACCGAAGATGTCCCCATCTCAAACTTGTGCTGCCCTGATACACCCAAGGGAGCCGGACAAACTGACATCAGGAACCTGGACTGCTGAGTTTTCTTTCCCAGGGAAAATGGAAAAAGGATGTGCCCAGGGGCCCCTGGCCCTGACTGCAAAAAATCCTTATATCGAAGGATGGACCCCACCCCGAAGTTGTCCCCACCTCAAACTTGTGCTGCCCTGATAGACCCAAGGGAGCCCTACAAACTGACATCAGGAACCTGGACTGCTGAGTTTTCTTTCCCAGGGAAAATGGCCAAAGGTTGTGCCCAGGGGCTCCTAGCCCTGACTGCAAAAAATCCTTATATCGAAGGATGGACCCCACACCGAAGATGTCCCCACCTCAAACTTGTGCTGCCCTGATAGACCCAAGGGAGCCCTACAAACTGACATCAGGAACCTGGACTGCTGAGTTTTCTTTCCCAGGGAAAATGGAAAACGGATGTGCCCAGGGGCCTCTGGCCCTGACTGCAAAAAATCCTTATATCGAAGGATGGAGCCCACACCGAATTTGTCCCCACCTCAAACTTGTGCTGCCCTGATAGACCCAAGGGAGCCCTACAAACTGACATCAGGAACCTGGACTGCTGAGTTTTCTTTCCCAGGGAAAATGGAAAAAGGATGTGCCCAGGGGCCCCTGGCCCTGGGCTGGAGACTCACTGCAAATAATCCTTATATCGAAGGATGGACCCCACACCAAAGTTGTCCCCACCTCAAACTTGTGCTGCCCTGATAGACCCAAGGGAGCCCTACAAACTGACATCAGGAACCTGGACTGCTGAGTTTTCTTTCCCAGGGAAAATGGAAAAAGGATGTGCCCAGGGGCCCCTGGCCCTGACTGCAAAAAATCCTTATATCGAAGGATGGAGCCCACACCAAAGTTGTCCCCACCTCAAACTTGTGCTGCCCTGATAGACCCAAGGGAGCCCTACAAACTGACATCAGGAACCTGGACTGCTGAGTTTTCTTTCCCAGGGAAATTGGAAAAAGGATGTGCCCAGTGTCCCCTGGCCCTGGGCTGGGCCTCTCTGCAAAGAATCCTTATATCGAAGGATGGACCCCACACAGAAGATGTCCCCACCTCAAACTTGTGCTGCCCTGATAGACCCAAGGGAGCCCTACAAACTGACATCAGGAACCTGGACTGCTGAGTTTTCTTTCCCAGGGAAAATGGAAAAAGGATGTGCCAGGGGGGCCCCTGGCCCTGACTGCAAAAAATCCTTATATCGAAGGATGGACCCCACACCGAAGATGTCCCCACCTCAAACTTGTGCTGCCCTGATAGACCCAAGGGAGCCCTACAAACTGACATCAGGAACCTGGACTGCTGAGTTTTCTTTCCCAGGGAAAATGGAAAAAGGATGTGCCCAGGGGCCCCTGGCCCTGGGCTGGAGACTCACTGCAAAAAATCCTTATATCGAAGGATGGACCCCACACCGAAGTTGTCCCCACCTCAAACTTGTGCTGCCCTGATAGACCCAAGGGAGCCCTACAAACTGACATCAGGAACCTGGACTGCTGAGTTTTCTTTCCCAGGGAAAATGGAAAAAGGATGTGCCCAGGGGCCCCTGGCCCTGACTGAAAAAAATCCTTCTATCGAAGGATGGAGCCCACACCGAAGTTGTCCCCTCCTCAAATTTGTGCTGCCCTGATAGACCCAAGGGAGCCCTACAAACTGACATCAGGAACCTGGACTGCTGAGTTTTCTTTCCCAGGGAAAATGGCCAAAGGTTGTGCCCAGGGGCCCCTAGCCCTGACAGCAAAAAATCCTTATATCGAAGGATGGACCCCACACCGAAGTTGTGCCCACCTCAAACTTGTGCTGCCCTGATAGACCTAAGGGAGCCCTACAAACTGACATCAGGAACCTGGACTGCTGAGTTTTCTTTCCCAGGGAAAATGGAAAAAGGATGTGGTCAGGGGCCCCTGGCCCTGACTGCAAAAAATCCTTATATCGAAGGATGGACCCCACACCGAAGTTGTCCCCACCTCAAACTTGTGCTGCCCTGATAGACCCAAGGGAGCCCTACAAACTGACATCAGGAACCTGGACTGCTGAGTTTTCTTTCCCAGGGAAAATGCAAAAAGGTTGTGCCCAGGGGACCCTGGCCCTGGGCTTAGACCTCACTTCAAAAAAACGTTATAGCGAAGGATGGACCCCACACCGAAGATGTCCCCACCTCAAACTTGTGCTGCCCTGATAGACCCAAGGGAGCCAAACAAACTGACATCAGGAACCTGGACTGCTGTGTTTTCTTTCCCAAGGAAAATGGAAAAAGGATGTGCCCAGAGGCCCCTGGCCCTGACTGCAAACAATCCTTATATCGAAAGATGGAACCCACACCGAAGTTGTCCCCACCTCAAACTTGTGCTGCCCTGATAGACCCAAGGGAGCCCTACAAACTGACATCAGGAACCTGGACTGCTGAGTTTTCTTTCCCAGGGAAAATGGAAAAAGGATGTGCCCAGGGGCCCCTGGCCCTGACTGCAAAAAATCCTTATGTCGAAGGATGGAGCCCACACCAAAGTTGTCCCCACCTCAAACTTGTGCTGCCCTGATAGACCCAAGGGAGCCCTACAAACTGACATCAGGAACCTGGATTGCTGAGTTTTCTTTCCCAGGGAAATTGGAAAAAGGATGTGCCCAGTGTCCCCTGGCCCTGGGCTGGGCCTCTCTGCAAAGAATCCTTATATCGAAGGATGGACCCCACACAGAAGATGTCCCCACCTCAAACTTGTGCTGCCCTGATAGACCGAAGGGAGCCCTACAAACTGACATCAGGAACCTGGACTGCTGAGTTTTCTTTCCCAGGGAAAATGGAAAAAGGATGTGCCCAGGGGCCCCTGGCCCTGACTGCAAAAAATCCTTATATCGAAGGATGGACCCCACACCGAAGATGTCCCCACCTCAAACTTGTGCTGCCCTGATAGACCCAAGGGAACCCTACAAACTGACATCAGGAACCTGGACTGCTGAGTTTTCTTTCCCAGGGAAAATGGAAAAAGGATGTGCCCAGGGGGCCCTGGCCCTGGGCTGGGGCCTCACTACAAAAAATCCTTATATCGAAGGATGGACCCCACACCAAAGTTGTCCCCACCTCAAACTTGTGCTGCCCTGATAGACCCAAGGGAGCCCTACAAACTGACATCAGGAACCTGGACTGCTGAGTTTTCTTTCCCAGGGAAAATGGAAAAAGGATGTGCCCAGGGGCCCCTGGCCCTGACTGCAAAGAATCCTTATATCGAAGGATGGACCCCACACCAAAGTCGTCCCCACCTCAAACTTGTGCTGCCCTGATAGACCCAAGGGAGCCCTACAAACTGACATCAGGAACCTGGACTGCTGAGTTTTCTTTCCCAGGGAAAATGGAAAAAGGATGTGCCCAGGGGCACCTGGCCATGACTGCAAAAAATCCATATATCTAAGGATGGAGCCCACACCGAATTTGTCCCCACCTCAAACTTGTGCTGCCCTGATAGACCCAAGGGAGCCCTACAAACTGACATCAGGAACCTGGACTGCTGAGTTTTCTTTCCCAGGGAAAATGGAAAAAGGATGTGCCCAGGGGCCCCTGGCCCTGGGCTGGGGCCTCACTGCAAAGAATCCTTATATAGAAGGATGGACCCCACACCGAAGATGTCCCCACCTCAAACTTGTGCTGCCCTGATAGACCCAAGGGAGCCCTACAAACTGACATCAGGAACCTGGATTGCTGAGTTTTCTTTCCCAGGGAAAATGGCCAAAGGATGTGCCCAGGGGCCCCTGGCCCTGACTGCAAAAAATCCTTATATCGAAGGATGGACCCCACACCGAAGTTGTCCCCACCTCAAACTTGTGCTGCCCTGATAGACCCAAGGGAGCCCTACAAACTGACATCAGGAACCTGGACTCCTGAGTTTTCTTTCCCAGGGAAAATGGAAAAAGGATGTGCCCAGGGGCCCCTGGCCCTGACTGCAAAAAATCCTTATATCGAAGGATGGAGCCCACACCGAATTTGTCCCCACCTCAAACTTGTGCTGCCCTGATAGACCCAAGGGAGCCCTACAAACTGACATCAGGAACCTGGACTGCTGAGTTTTCTTTCCCAGGGAAAATGGAAAAAGGATGTGCCCAGGGGCCCCTGGCCCTGGGCTGGAGACTCACTGCAAAAAATCCTTATATCGAAGGATGGACCCCACACCGAAGATGTCCCCACCTCAAACTTGTGCTGCCCTGATAGACCCAAGGGAGCCCTACAAACTGACATCAGGAACCTGGACTGCTGAGTTTTCTTTCCCAGGGAAAATGGAAAAAGGATGTGCCCAGGGGCCCCTGGCCCTGACTGAAAAAAATCCTTCTATCGAAGGATGGAGCCCACACCGAAGTTGTCCCCACCTCAAACTTGTGCTGCCCTGATAGACCCAAGGGAGCCCTACAAACTGACATCAGGAACCTGGACTGCTGAGTTTTCTTTCCCAGGGAAAATGGAAAAAGGATGTGCCCAGGGGCCCCTAGCCCTGACAGCAAAAAATCCTTATATCGAAGGATGGACCCCACACCGAAGATGTGCCCACCTCAAACTTGTGCTGCCCTGATAGACCTAAGGGAGCCCTACAAACTGACATCAGGAACCTGGACTGCTGAGTTTTCTTTCCCAGGGAAAATGGAAAAAGGATGTGCCCAGGGGCCCCTGGCCCTGACTGCAAAAAATCCTTATATCGAAGGATGGACCCCACACCGAAGTTGTCCCCACCTCAAACTTGTGCTGCCCTGATAGACCCAAGGGAGCCCTACAAACTGACATCAGGAACCTGGACTGCTGAGTTTTCTTTCCCAGGGAAAATGCAAAAAGGTTGTGCCCAGGGGACCCTGGCCCTGGGCTTAGACCTCACTTCAAAAAAACGTTATAGCGAAGGATGGACCCCACACCGAAGATGTCCCCACCTCAAACTTGTGCTGCCCTGATAGACCCAAGGGAGCCAAACAAACTGACATCAGGAACCTGGACTGCTGTGTTTTCTTTCCCAAGGAAAATGGAAAAAGGATGTGCCCAGAGGCCCCTGGCCCTGACTGCAAACAATCCTTATATCGAAAGATGGAACCCACACCGATGTTGTCCCCACCTCAAACTTGTGCTGCCCTGATAGACCCAAGGGAGCCCTACAAACTGACATCAGGAACCTGGACTGCTGAGTTTTCTTTCCCAGGGAAAATGGCCAAAGGTTGTGCCCAGGGGCCCCTGGCCCTGACTGCAAAAAATCCTTATATCGAAGGATGGAGCCCACACCGAAGTTGTCCCCACCTCAAACTTGTGCTGCCCTGATAGACCCAAGGGAGCCCTACAAACTGACATCAGGAACCTGGACTGCTGAGTTTTCTTTCCCAGGGAAAATGGAAAAAGGATGTGCCCAGGGGCCCCTGGCCCTGGGCTGGGGCCTCACTGCAAAGAATCCTTATATCGAAGGATGGACCCCACACCGAAGATGTCCCCACCTCAAACTTGTGCTGCCCTGATAGACCCAAGGGAGCCCTACAAACTGATATCAGGAACCTGGACTGCTGAGTTTTCTTTCCCAGGGAAAATGTAAAAAGGATGTGCCCAGGGGCCCCTGGCCCTGACTGCAAAAAATCCTTATATCGAAGGATGGACCCCACACCGAATTTGTCCCCTCCTCAAACTTGTGCTGCCCTGATAGACCCAAGGGAACCCTACAAACTGACATCAGGAACCTGGACTGCTGAGTTTTCTTTCACAGGGAAAATGGAAAAAGGATGTGCCCAGGGGCCTCTGGTCCTGGGCTGGCCATGACTGCAAAAAATCCTTATATCGAAGGATGGACCCCACACCGAAGTTGTCCCCACCTCAAACATGTGCTGCCCTGATAGACCCAAGGGAGCCCTACAAACTGACATCAGGAACCTGGACTGCTGAGTTTTCTTTCCCAGGGAAAATGGCCAAAGGTTGTGCCCAGGGGCCCCTTGCCCTGACTGCAAAAAATCCTTATATCTAAGAATGGACCCCACACCGAAGATGTCCCCACCTCAAACTTGTGCTGCCCTGATACACCCAAGGGAGCCGGACAAACTGACATCAGGAACCTGGACTGCTGAGTTTTCTTTCCCAGGGAAAATGGAAAAAGGATGTGCCCAGGGGCCCCTGGCCCTGACTGCAAAAAATCCTTATATCGAAGGATGGACCCCACACCGAAGTTGTCCCCACCTCAAACTTGTGCTGCCCTGATAGACCCAAGGGAGCCCTACAAACTGACATCAGGAACCTGGACTGCTGAGTTTTCTTTCCCAGGGAAAATGGCCAAAGGATGTGCCCAGGGGCCCCTGGCCCTGACTGCAAAAAATCCTTATATCGAAGGATGGAGCCCACACCAAAGTTGTCCCCACCTCAAACTTGTGCTGCCCTGATAGACCCAAGGGAGCCCTACAAACTGACATCAGGAACCTGGACTGCTGAGTTTTCTTTCCCAGGGAAATTGGAAAAAGGATGTGCCCAGTGTCCCCTGGCCCTGGGCTGGGCCTCTCTGCAAAGAATCCTTATATCGAAGGATGGACCCCACACAGAAGATGTCCCCACCTCAAACTTGTGCTGCCCTGATAGACCCAAGGGAGCCCTACAAACTGACATCAGGAACCTGGACTGCTGAGTTTTCTTTCCCAGGGAAAATGGAAAAAGGATGTGCCCAGGGGCCCCTGGCCCTGACTGCAAAGAATCCTTATATCGAAGGATGGACCCCACACCAAAGTTGTCCCCACCTCAAACTTGTGCTGCCCTGATAGACCCAAGGGAGCCCTACAAACTGACATCAGGAACCTGGACTGCTGAGTTTTCTTTCCCAGGGAAAATGGAAAAAGGATGTGCCCAGGGGCCCCTGGCCCTGACTGCAAAAAATCCTTATATCGAAGGATGGAGCCCACACCGAAGTTGTCCCCACCTCAAACTTGTGCTGCCCTGATAGACCCAAGGGAGCCCTACAAACTGACATCAGGAACCTGGACTCCTGAGTTTTCTTTCCCAGGGAAAATGGAAAAAGGATGTGCCCAGGGGCCCCTGGCCCTGGGCTGGGGCCTCACTGCAAAGAATCCTTATATCGAAGGATGGACCCCACACCGAAGATGTCCCCACCTCAAACTTGTGCTGCCCTGATAGACCCAAGGGAGCCCTACAAACTGATATCAGGAACCTGGACTGCTGAGTTTTCTTTCCCAGGGAAAATGGAAAAAGGATGTGCCCAGGGGCCCCTGGCCCTGACTGCAAAAAATCCTTATATCGAAGGATGGACCCCACACCGAATTTGTCCCCTCCTCAAACTTGTGCTGCCCTGATAGACCCAAGGGAACCCTACAAACTGACATCAGGAACCTGGACTGCTGAGTTTTCTTTCCCAGGGAAAATGGAAAAAGGATGTGCCCAGGGGCCTCTGGTCCTGGGCTGGCCATGACTGCAAAAAATCCTTATATCGAAGGATGGACCCCATACTGAATTTGTCCCCACCTCAAACTTGGGCTGCCCTGATAGACCCAAGGGAGCCCTACAAACTGACATCAGGAACCTGGACTGCTGAGTTTTCTTTTCCAGGGAAAATGGCCAAAGGTTGTGCCCAGGGGCCCCTGGCCCTGACTGCAAAAAATCCTTATATCTAAGAATGGACCCCACACCGAAGATGTCCCCACCTCAAACTTGTGCTGCCCTGATACACCCAAGGGAGCCCGACAAACTGACATCAGGAACCTGGACTGCTGAGTTTTCTTTCCCAGGGAAAATGGAAAAAGGATGTGCCCAGGGGCCCCTGGCCCTGACTGCAAAAAATCCTTATATCGAAGGATGGACCCCACACCGAAGTTGTCCCCACCTCAAACTTGTGCTGCCCTGATAGACCCAAGGGAGCCCTACAAACTGACATCAGGAACCTGGACTGCTGAGTTTTCTTTCCCAGGGAAAATGGAAAAAGGATGTGCCCAGGGGCCCCTGGCCCTGACTGCAAAAAATCCTTATATCGAAGGATGGACCCCACACCGAAGTTGTCCCCACCTCAAACTTGTGCTGCCCTGATAGACCCAAGGGAGCCCTACAAACTGACATCAGGAACCTGGACTGCTGAGTTTTCTTTCCCAGGGAAATTGGAAAAAGGATGTGCCCAGTGTCCCCTGGCCCTGGGCTGGGCCTCTCTGCAAAGAATCCTTATATCGAAGGATGGACCCCACACAGAAGATGTCCCCACCTCAAACTTGTGCTGCCCTGATAGACCCAAGGGAGCCCTACAAACTGACATCAGGAACCTGGACTGCTGAGTTTTCTTTCCCAGGGAAAATGGAAAAAGGATGTGCCCAGGGGCCCCTGGCCCTGACTGCAAAGAATCCTTATATCGAAGGATGGACCCCACACCAAAGTTGTCCCCAACTCAAACTTGTGCTGCCCTGATAGACCCAAGGGAGCCCTACAAACTGACATCAGGAACCTGGACTGCTGAGTTTTCTTTCCCAGGGAAAATGGAAAAAGGATGTGCCCAGGGGCACCTGGCCATGACTGCAAAAAATCCTTATATCGAAGGATGGACCCCACAACGAAGTTGTCCCCTCCTCAAATTTGTGCTGCCCTGATAGACCCAAGGGAGCCCTACAAACTGACATCAGGAACCTGGACTGCTGAGTTTTCTTTCCCAGGGAAAATGGAAAAAGGATGTGCCCAGGGGCCCCTGGCCCTAGGCTGGGGCCTGACTTCAAAGAATCCTTATATAGAAGGATGGACCCCACACCGAAGATGTCCCCACCTCAAACTTGTGCTGCCCTGATAGACCCAAGGGAGCCCTACAAACTGACATCAGGAACCTGGACTGCTGAGTTTTCTTTCCCAGGGAAAATGGAAAAAGGATGTGCCCAAGGGCCCCTAGCCCTGACTGGAAAAAATCCTTATATCGAAGGATGGAGCCCACACCGAAGTTGTCCCCACCTCAAACTTGTGCTGCCCTGATACACCCAAGGCAGCCCTACAAACTGACATCAGGAACCTGGACTGCTGAGTTTTCTTTCCCAGGGAAATTGGAAAAAGGATGTGCCCAGGGGCCCCTGGCCCTGGGCTGGGGCCTCACTGCAAAAAATCCTTATATCGAAGGATGGACCCCACACCGAAGTTGTCCCCACCTCAAACTTGTGCTGCCCTGATACACCCAAGGGAGCCCTACATACTGACATCAGGAACCTGGACTGCTGAGTTTTCTTTCCCAGGGAAAATGGAAAAAGGATGTGCCCAGGGGACCCTGGCCCTGACTGCAAAAAATCCTTATATCGGAGGATGGAGCCCAGACAGAAGTTCTCCCCACCTCAAACTTGTGCTGCCCTGATAGACCAAAGGGAGCCCTACAAACTGACATCAGGAACCTGGACTCCTGAGTTTTCTTTCCCAGGGAAAATGGAAAAAGGATGTGCCCAGGGGCCCCTGGCCGTGACTGCAAAAAATCCTTATATCGAAGGATGGACCCCACACCGAAGTTGTCCCCACCTCAAACTTGTGCTGCCCTGATAGACTCAAGGGAGCCCTACAAACTGACATCAGGAACCTGGACTGCTGAGTTTTCTTTCCCAGGGAAAATGGAAAAAGGATGTGCCCCGGGGACCCTGGCCCTGGGCTGGGGCCTCACTGCAAAGAATCCTTATATCGAAGGATGGACCCCACACCGAAGTTGTCCCCACCTCAAACTTGTGCTGCCCTGATAGACCCAAGGGAGCCCTACAAACTGACATCAGGAACCTGGACTGCTGAGTTTTCTTTCCCAGGGAAAATGGAAAAAGGATGTGCCCAGGGGCCCCTGGCCCTGACTGCAAAAAATCCTTATATCGAAGGATGGACCCCACACCGAATTTGTCCCCTCCTCAAACTTGTGCTGCCCTGATAGACCCAAGGGAACCCTACAAACTGACATCAGGAACCTGGACTGCTGAGTTTTCTTTCACAGGGAAAATGGAAAAAGGATGTGCCCAGGGGCCTCTGGTCCTGGGCTGGCCATGACTGCAAAAAATCCTTATATCGAAGGATGGACCCCATACTGAATTTGTCCCCACCTCAAACTTGGGCTGCCCTGATAGACCCAAGGGAGCCCTACAAACTGACATCAGGAACCTGGACTGCTGAGTTTTCTTTCCCAGGGAAAATGGCCAAAGGTTGTGCCCAGGGGCCCCTGGCCCTGACTGCAAAAAATCCTTATATCTAAGAATGGACCCCACACCGAAGATGTCCCCACCTCAAACTTGTGCTGCCCTGATAGACCCAAGGGAGCCCTACAAACTGACATCAGGAACCTGGACTGCTGAGTTTTCTTTCCCAGGGAAAATGGAAAAAGGATGTGCCCAGGGGCACCTGGCCATGACTGCAAAAAATCCTTATATCGAAGGATGGACCCCACAACGAAGTTGTCCCCTCCTCAAATTTGTGCTGCCCTGATAGACCCAAGGGAGCCCTACAAACTGACATCAGGAACCTGGACTGCTGAGTTTTCTTTCCCAGGGAAAATGGAAAAAGGATGTGCCCAGGGGCCCCTGGCCCTAGGCTGGGGCCTGACTTCAAAGAATCCTTATATAGAAGGATGGACCCCACACCGAAGATGTCCCCACCTCAAACTTGTGCTGCCCTGATAGACCCAAGGGAGCCCTACAAACTGACATCAGGAACCTGGACTGCTGAGTTTTCTTTCCCAGGGAAAATGGAAAAAGGATGTGCCCAAGGGCCCCTAGCCCTGACTGGAAAAAATCCTTATATCGAAGGATGGAGCCCACACCGAAGTTGTCCCCACCTCAAACTTGTGCTGCCCTGATACACCCAAGGCAGCCCTACAAACTGACATCAGGAACCTGGACTGCTGAGTTTTCTTTCCCAGGGAAATTGGAAAAAGGATGTGCCCAGGGGCCCCTGGCCCTGGGCTGGGGCCTCACTGCAAAAAATCCTTATATCGAAGGATGGACCCCACACCGAAGTTGTCCCCACTTCAAACTTGTGCTGCCCTGATAGACCCAAGGGAGCCCTACAAACTGACATCAGGAACCTGGACTGCTGAGTTTTCTTTCCCAGGGAAAATGGAAGGAGGATGTGCCCAGGGGCCCCTGGCCCTGACTGCAAAGAATCCTTATATCGAAGCATGGTGCCCACACCGAAGTTGTCCCCACCTCAAACTTGTGCTGCCCTGATAGACCCAAGGGAGCCCTACAAACTGACATCAGGAACCTGGACTGCTGAGTTTTCTTTCCCAGGGAAAATGGAAAAAGGATGTGCCCAGGGGCCCCTGGCCCTGACTGCAAAAAATCCATATATCGAAGGATGGAGCCCACACCGAAGTTGTCCCCACCTCAAACTTGTGCTGCCCTGATAGACCCAAGGGAGCCCTACAAACTGACATCAGGAACCTGGACTGCTGAGTTTTCTTTCCCAGGGAAAATGCAAAAAGGATGTGCCCAGGGGCCCCTGGCCCTGGGCTTAGACCTCACTGCAAAAAAACCTTATATCGAAGGATGGACCCCACACCGAAGATGTCCCCACCTCAAACTTGGGCTGCCCTGATACACCCAAGGGAGCCGGACAAACTGACATCAGGAACCTGGACTGCTGAGTTTTCTTTCCCAGGGAAATGGAAAAAGGATGTGCCCAGGGGCCCCTGGCCCTGACTGGAAACAATCCTTATATCGAAAGATGGAACCCACACCGAAGTTGTCCCCACCTCAAACTTGTGCCGCCCTGATAGACCCAAGGGAGCCCTAGAAACTGACATCAGGAACGTGGACTGCTGAGTTTTCTTTCCCAGGGAAAATGGAAAAAGGATGTGCCCAGGGGCCCCTGGCCCTGGGCAGGGGCCTCAATGCAAAGAATCCTTATATCGAAGGATGGACCCCACACCGAAGATGTCCCCACCTCAAACTTGTGCTGCCCTGATACACCCAAGGGAGCCCTACAAACTGACATCAGGAACCTGGACTGCTGAGTTTTCTTTCCCAGGGAAAATGGAAAAAGGATGTGCCCAGGGGCCCCTGGCCCTGACTGCAAAAAATCCATATATCGAAGGATGGACCCCACACCGAAGTTGTCCCCACCTCAAACTTGTGCTGCCCTGATAGACCCAAGGGAGCCCTACAAACTGACATCAGGAACCTGGACTGCTGAGTTTTCTTTCCCAGGGAAAATGGAAAAAGGATGTGCCCAGGGGCCCCTGGCCCTGGGCTGGGGCCTCACTGCAAAGAATTCTTATATCGAAGGATGGAGCCAACACCGAAGTTGTCCCCACCTCAAACTTGTGCTGCCCTGATAGACCCAAGGGAGCCCTACAAACTGACATCAGGAACCTGGACTGCTGAGTTTTCTTTCCCAGTGAAAATGGAAAAAGGATGTGCCCAGGGGCCCCTGGCCCTGACTGCAAAAAATCCATATATCTAAGGATGGACCCCACACCGAAGTTGTCCCCACCTCAAACTTGTGCTGCCCTGATAGACCCAAGGGAGCCCTACATACTGACATCAGGAACCTGGACTGCTGAGTTTTCTTTCCCAGGGAAAATGGAAAAAGGATGTGCCCAGGGGCCCCTGGCCCTGACTGCAAAAAATCCTTATATCGAAGGATGGAGCCCAGACCAAAGTTGTCCCCACCTCAAACTTGTGCTGCCCTGATAGACCCAAGGGAGCCCAACAAACTGACATCAGGAACCTGGACTGCTGAGTTTTCTTTCCCAGGGAAAATGGAAAAAGGATGTGTCCAGTGGCCCCTGGCTCTGGGCCACGGGCCCTGACTGCAAAAAATCCTTATATCGAAGGATGGAGCCCACACCGAAGTTGTCCCCACCTCAAACTTGTGCTGCCCTGATAGACCCAAGGGAGCCCTACATACTGACATCAGGAACCTGGACTGCTGAGTTTTCTTTCCCAGGGAAAATGGAAAAAGGATGTGCCCAGGGGCCCCTGGCCCTGACTGCAAAAAATCCTTATATCGAAGGATGGAGCCCAGACCAAAGTTGTCCCCACCTCAAACTTGTGCTGCCCTGATAGACCCAAGGGAGCCCTACAAACTGACATCAGGAACCTGGACTGCTGAGTTTTCTTTCCCAGGGAAAATGGAAAAAGGATGTGCCCAGGGGCCCCTGGCCCTGACTGCAAAAAATCCTTATATCGGAGGATGGAGCCCAGACAGAAGTTCTCCCCACCTCAAACTTGTGCTGCCCTGATAGACCAAAGGGAGCCCTACAAACTGACATCAGGAACCTGGACTGCTGAGTTTTCTTTCCCAGGGAAAATGGAAAAAGGATGTGCCCAGGGGCCCCTGGCCGTGACTGCAAAAAATCCTTATATCGAAGGATGGACCCCACACCGAAGTTGTCCCCACCTCAAACTTGTGCTGCCCTGATAGACTCAAGGGAGCCCTACAAACTGACATCAGGAACCTGGACTGCTGAGTTGTCTTTCCCAGGGAAAATGGAAAAAGGATGTGCCCCGGGGCCCCTGGCCCTGGGCTGGGGCCTCACTGCAAAGAATCCTTATATCGAAGGATGGACCCCACACCGAAGATGTCCCCACCTCAAACTTGTGCTGCCCTGATAGACCCAAGGGAGCCCTACAAACTGACATCAGGAACCTGGACTGCTGAGTTTTCTTTCCCAGGGAAAATGGCCAAAGGATGTGCCCAGGGGCACCTGGCCCTGACTGCAAAGAATCCTTATATCGAAGCATGGTGCCCACACCGAAGTTGTCCCCACCTCAAACTTGTGCTGCCCTGATAGACCCAAGGGAGCCCTACAAACTGACATCAGGAACCTGGACTGCTGAGTTTTCTTTCCCAGGGAAAATGGAAAAAGGATGTGCCCAGGGGCCCCTGGCCCTGACTGCAAAAAATCCATATATCGAAGGATGGAGCCCACACCGAAGTTGTCCCCACCTCAAACTTGTGCTGCCCTGATAGACCCAAGGGAGCCCTACAAACTGACATCAGGAACCTGGACTGCTGAGTTTTCTTTCCCAGGGAAAATGCAAAAAGGATGTGCCCAGGGGCCCCTGGCCCTGGGCTTAGACCTCACTGCAAAAAAACCTTATATCGAAGGATGGACCCCACACCGAAGATGTCCCCACCTCAAACTTGGGCTGCCCTGATACACCCAAGGGAGCCGGACAAACTGACATCAGGAACCTGGACTGCTGAGTTTTCTTTCCCAGGGAAAATGGAAAAAGGATGTGCCCAGGGGCCCCTGGCCCTGACTGCAAACAATCCTTATATCGAAAGATGGAACCCACACCGAAGTTGTCCCCACCTCAAACTTGTGCTGCCCTGATAGACCCAAGGGAGCCCTATAAACTGACATCAGGAACGTGGACTGCTGAGTTTTCTTTCCCAGGGAAAATGGAAAAAGGATGTGCCCAGGGGCCCCTGGCCCTGGGCAGGAGCCTCAATGCAAAGAATCCTTATATCGAAGGATGGACCCCACACCGAAGATGTCCCCACCTCAAACTTGTGCTGCCCTGATAGACCCAAGGGAGCCCTACAAACTGACATCAGGAACCTGGACTGCTGAGTTTTCTTTCCCAGGGAAAATGGAAAAAGGATGTGCCCAAGGGCCCCTAGCCCTGACTGGAAAAAATCCTTATATCGAAGGATGGACCCCACACCGATATTGTCCCCACCTCAAACTTGTGCTGCCCTGATAGACCCAAGGGAGCCCAACAAACTGACATCAGGAACCTGGACTGCTGAGTTTTCTTTCCCAGGGAAAATGGCCAAAGGATGTATCCAGGGGCCCCTGGCTCTGGGCCACGGGCCCTGACTGCAAAAAATCCTTATATCGAAGGATGGAGCCCACACCGAAGTTGTCCCCACCTCAAACTTGTGCTGCCCTGATAGACCCAAGGGAGCCCTACAAACTGACATCAGGAACCTGGACTGCTGAGTTTTCTTTCCCAGGGAAAATGGAAAAAGGATGTGCCCAGGGGCCCCTGGCCCTGACTGCAAAAAATCCTTATATCGAAGGATGGAGCCCAGACCAAAGTTGTCCCCACCTCAAACTTGTGCTGCCCTGATAGACCCAAGGGAGCCCTACAAACTGACATCAGGAACCTGGACTGCTGAGTTTTCTTTCCCAGGGAAAATGCAAAAAGGATGTGCCCAGGGGCACCTGGCCATGACTGCAAAAAATCCTTATATCGAAGGATGGACCCCACACCGAAGTTCTCCCCTCCTCAAATTTGTGCTGCCCTGATAGACCCAAGGGAGCCCTAAAAACTGACATCAGGAACCTGGACTGCTGAGTTTTCTTTCCCAGGGAAAATGGAAAAAGGATGTGCCCAGGGGCCCCTGGCCCTGGGCTGGGGCCTCACTGCAAAGAATCCTTATATCGAAGGATGGACCCCACACCGAAGATGTCCCCACCTCAAACTTGTGCTGCCCTGATAGACCCAAGGGAGCCCTACAAACTGACATCAGGAACCTGGACTGCTGAGTTTTCTTTCCCAGGGAAAATGGAAAAAGGATGTGCCCAAGGGCCCCTCGCCCTGACTGGAAAAAATCCTTATATCGAAGGATGGACCCCACACCGAAGTTGTCCCCACCTCAAACTTGTGCTGCCCTGATAGACCCAAGGGAGCCCTACAAACTGACATCAGGAACCTGGACTGCTGAGTTTTCTTTCCCAGGGAAAATGGAAAAAGTATGTGCCCAGGGGCCCCTGGCCCTGGGCCCCTGGCCCTGACTGCAAAAAATCCTTATATCGGAGGATGGACCCCACACCAAAGTTGTCCCCACCTCAAACTTTAGCTGCCCTGATAGACCCAAGGGAGCCCTACAAACTGACATCAGGAACCTGGACTGCTGAGTTTTCTTTCCCAGGGAAAATGGAAAAAGGTTGTGTCCAGGGGCCCCTGGCCCTGGGATGGGGCCTCACTGCAAAAAATCCTTATATCGAAGGATGGACCCCACACCAAAGTTGTCCCCACCTCAAACTTGTGCTGCCCTGATAGACCCAAGGGAGCCCTACAAACTGACATCAGGAACCTGGACTGCTGAGTTTTCTTTCCCAGGGAAAATGGAAAAAGGATGTGCCCAGGGGCCCCTGGCCCTGACTGCAAACAATTCTTATATCGAAGGATGGAGCCCAGACCAAAGTTCTCCCCACCTCAAACTTGTGCTGCCCTGATAGACCAAAGGGAGCCCTACAAACTGACATCAGGAACCTGGACTGCTGAGTTTTCTTTCCCAGGGAAAATGGAAAAAGGATGTGCCCAGGGGCCCCTGGCCCTGACTGCAAAAAATCCATATATCGAAGGATGGACCCCACACCGAAGTTGTCCCCACCTCAAACTTGTGCTGCCCTGATAGACCCAAGGGAGCCCTACAAACTGACATCAGGAACCTGGACTGCTGAGTTTTCTTTCCCAGGGAAAATGGAAGAAGGATGTGCCCGGGGGCCCCTGGCCCTGACTGCAAAAAATCCTTATATCGAAGGATGGAGCCCACACCAAAGTTGTCCCCACCTCAAACTTGTGCTGCCCTGATAGACCCAAGGGAGCCCTACAAACTGACATCAGGAACCTGGACTGCTGAGTTTTCTTTCCCAGGGAAATTGGAAAAAGGATGTGCCCAGTGTCCCCTGGCCCTGGGCTGGGCCTCTCTGCAAAGAATCCTTATATCGAAGGATGGACCCCACACAGAAGATGTCCCCACCTCAAACTTGTGCTGCCCTGATAGACCCAAGGGAGCCCTACAAACTGACATCAGGAACCTGGACTGCTGAGTTTTCTTTCCCAGGGAAAATGGAAAAAGGATGTGCCCAGGGGCCCCTGGCCCTGACTGCAAAAAATCCTTATATCGAAGGATGGACCCCACACCGAAGATGTCCCCACATCAAACTTGTGCTGCCCTGATAGACCCAAGGGAACCCTACAAACTGACATCAGGAACCTGGACTGCTGAGTTTTCTTTCCCAGGGAAAATGGAAAAAGGATGTGCCCAGGGGCCCCTGGCCCTGGGCTGGGGCCTCACTACAAAAAATCCTTATATCGAAGGATGGACCCCACACCAAAGTTGTCCCCACCTCAAACTTGTGCTGCCCTGATAGACCCAAGGGAGCCCTACAAACTGACATCAGGAACCTGGACTGCTGAGTTTTCTTTCCCAGGGAAAATGGAAAAAGGATGTGCCCAGGGGCCCCTGGCCCTGACTGCAAAGAATCCTTATATCGAAGGATGGACCCCACAGCAAAGTTGTCCCCACCTCAAACTTGTGCTGCCCTGATAGACCCAAGGGAGCCCTACAAACTGACATCAGGAACCTGGACTGCTGAGATTTCTTTCCCAGGGAAAATGGAAAAAGGATGTGCCCAGGGGCACCTGGCCATGACTGCAAAAAATCCTTATATCGAAGGATGGACCCCACAACGAAGTTGTCCCCTCCTCAAATTTGTGCTGCCCTGATAGACCCAAGGGAGCCCTACAAACTGACATCAGGAACCTGGACTGCTGAGTTTTCTTTCCCAGGGAAAATGGAAAAAGGTTGTGCCCAAGGGCCCCTAGCCCTGACTGGAAAAAATCCTTATATCGAAGGATGGAGCCCACACCGAAGTTGTCCCCACCTCAAACTTGTGCTGCCCTGATAGACCCAAGGGAGCCCTACAAACTGACATCAGGAACCTGGACTGCTGAGTTTTCTTTCCCAGGGAAAATGGAAAAAGGATGTGCCCAGGGGCCTTTGGCCCTCGGCTGGGGCCTCACTGCAAAGAATCCTTATATCGAAGGATGGACCCCACACCGAAGTTGTCCCCACCTCAAACTTGTGCTGCCCTGATAGACCCAAGGGAGCCCTACATACTGACATCAGGAACCTGGACTGCTGAGTTTTCTTTCCCAGGGAAAATGGAAAAAGGATGTGCCCAGGGGCCCCTGGCCCTGACTGCAAAAAATCCTTATATCAGAGGATGGAGCCCAGACAGAAGTTCTCCCCACCTCAAACTTGTGCTGCCCTGATAGACCAAAGGGAGCCCTACAAACTGACATCAGGAACCTGGACTGCTGAGTTTTCTTTCCCAGGGAAAATGGAAAAAGGATGTGCCCAGGGGCCCATGGCCCTGACTGCAAAAAATCCTTATATCGAAGGATGGACCCCACACCGAAGTTGTCCCCACCTCAAACTTGTGCTGCCCTGTTAGACTCAAGGGAGCCCTACAAACTGACATCAGGAACCTGGACTGCTGAGTTTTCTTTCCCAGGGAAAATGGAAAAAGGATGTGCCCCGGGGCCCCTGGCCCTGGGCTGGGGCCTCACTGCAAAGAATCCTTATATCGAAGGATGGACCCCACACCGAAGTTGTCCCCACCTCAAACTTGTGCTGCCCTGATAGACCCAAGGGAGCCCTACAAACTGACATCAGGAACCTGGACTGCTGAGTTTTCTTTCCCAGGGAAAATGGAAAAAGGATGTGCCCAAGGGGCCCCTGGCCCTGACTGAAAAGAATCCTTATATCGAAGGATGGTGCCCACACCGAAGTTGTCCCCACCTCAAACTTGTGCTGCCCTGATAGACCCAAGGGAGCCCTACAAACTGACATCAGGAACCTGGACTGCTGAGTTTTCTTTCCCAGGGAAAATGGAAAAAGGATGTGCCCAGGGGCCCCTGGCCCTGACTGCAATAAATCCATATATCGAAGGATGGACCCCACACCGAAGTTGTCCCCACCTCAAACTTGTGCTGCCCTGATACACCCAAGGGAGCCCTACAAACTGACATCAGGAACCTGGACTGGTGAGTTTTCTTTCCCAGGGAAAATGGAAAAAGGATGTGCCCAGGGGCCCCTGGCCCTGGGCGTAGACCTCACTGCAAAAAAACCTTATATCGAAGGATGGACCCCACACCGAAGATGTCCCCACCTCAAATTTGGGCTGCCCTGATACACCCAAGGGAGCCGGACAAAGTGACATCAGGAACCTGGACTGCTGAGTTTTCTTTCCCAGGGAAAATGGAAAAAGGATGTGCCCAGGGGCCCCTGGCCCTGACTGCAAACAATCCTTATATCGAAAGATGGACCCCACACCGAAGTTGTCCCCACCTCAAACTTGTGCTGCCCTGATAGACCCAAGGGAGCCCTACAAACTGACATCAGGAACCTGGACTGCTGAGTTTTCTTTCCCAGGGAAAATGGAAAAAGGATGTGCCCAGGGGCCCCTGGCCCTGGGCAGGGGCCTCAATGCAAAGAATCCTTATATCGAACGATGGACCCCACACCGAAGATGTCCCCACCTCAAACTTGTGCTGCCCTGATAGACCCAAGGGAGCCCTACAAACTGACATCAGGAACCTGGACTGCTGAGTTTTCTTTCCCAGGGAAAATGGAAAAAGGATGTGCCCAAGGGCCCCTAGCCCTGACTGGAAAAATTCCTTATATCGAAGGATGGAGCCCACACCAAAGTTGTCCCCACCTCAAACTTGTGCTGCCCTGATAGACCCAAGGGAGCCCAACAAACTGACATCAGGAACCTGGACTGCTGAGTTTTCTTTCCCAGGGAAAATGGCCAAAGGATGTGTCCAGGGGCCCCAGGCTCTGGGCCACGGGCCCTGACTGCAAAAAATCCTTATATCGAAGGATGGAGCCCACACCGAAGTTGTCCCCACCTCAAACTTGTGCTGCCCTGATAGACCCAAGGGAGCCCTACATACTGACATCAGGAACCTGGACTGCTGAGTTTTCTTTCCCAGGGAAAATGGAAAAAGGATGTGCCCAGGGGCCCCTGGCCCTGGGATGGGGCCTCACTGCAAAAAATCCTTATATCGAAGGATGGACCCCACACCAAAGTTGTCCCCACCTCAAACTTGTGCTGCCCTGATAGACCCAAGGGAGCCTCACAAACTGAAATCAGGAACGTGGACTGCTGAGTTTTCTTTCCCAGGGAAAATGGAAAAAGGATGTGCCCAGGGGCCCCTGGCCCTGACTGCAAACAATTCTTATATCGAAGGATGGACCCCACACCGAAGTTGTCCCCACCTCAAACTTGTGCTGCCCTGATAGACCAAAGGGAGCCCTACAAACTGACATCAGGAACCTGGACTGCTGAGTTTTCTTTCCCAGGGAAAATGGAAAAAGGATGTGCCCAGGGGCCCGTGGCGCTGGGCTGGGACCGGACTACAAAGAATCCTTATATCGAAGGATGGAGCCCAGACCAAAGCTGTCCCCACCTCAAACTTGTGCTGCCCTGATAGACCCACGGGAGCCCTACAAACTGACATTAGGAACCTGGACTGTTGAGTTTTCTTTCCCAGGGAAAATGGAAAAAGGATGTGCCCAGGGGCCCCTGGCCATGGGCTGGGTTCACACTGCAAAGAATCCTTATATCGAAGGATGGACCCCACACCGAAGATGTCCCAACCTCAAACTTGTGCTGCCCTGATAGACCAAAGGGAGCCCTACAAACTGACATCAGGAACCTGGACTGCTGAGTTTTCTTTCCCAGGGAAAATGGAAGAAGGATGTGCCCAAGGGCCCCTAGCCCTGACTGGAAAAAATCCTTATATCGAAGGATGGACCCCACACCGAAGTTGTCCCCACCTCAAACTTGTGCTGCCCTGATAGACCCAAGGGAGCCCAACAAACTGACATCAGGAACCTGGACTGCTGAGTTTTCTTTCCCAGGGAAAATGGAAAAAGGATGTGCCCAGGGGCCCCTGGCCCTGGGCCCCTGGCCCTGACTGCAAAAAATCCTTATATCGAAGGATGGAGCCCACACCGAAGTTGTCCCCACCTCAAACTTGTGCTGCCCTGATAGACCCAAGGGAGCCCTACAAACTGACATCAGGAACCTGGACTGCTGAGTTTTCTTTCCCAGGGAAAATGGAAAAAGGATGTGCCCAGGGGCCCCTAGCCATGGGCTGGGGCCTCACTGCAAAGAATCCTTATATCGAACGATGGACCCCACACCGAAGTTGTCCCCACCTCAAACTTGTGCTGCCCTGATAGACCCAAGGGAGCCCTACAAACTGGCATCAGGAACCTGGACTGCTGAGTTTTCTTTCCCAGGGAAAATGGAAAAAGGATGTGCCCAGGGGCCCCTGGCCCTGACTGCAAAAACTCCTTATATCGAAGGATGGACCCCAGACCGAAGTTGTCCCCAACTCAAACTTGTGCTGCCCTGATAGACCCAAGGGAGCCCTACAAACTGACATCAGGAACCTGGACTGCTGAGTTTTCTTTCCCAGGGAAAATGGAAAAAGGATGTGCCCAAGGGGCCCCTGGCCCTGACTGAAAAGAATCCTTATATCGAAGGATGGTGCCCACACCGAAGTTGTCCCCACCTCAAACTTGTGCTGCCCTGATAGACCCAAGGGAGCCCTACAAACTGACATCAGGAACCTGGACTGCTGAGTTTTCTTTCCCAGGGAAAATGGAAAAAGGATGTGCCCAGGGGCCCCTGGCCCTGACTGCAATAAATCCATATATCGAAGGATGGACCCCACACCGAAGTTGTCCCCACCTCAAACTTGTGCTGCCCTGATACACCCAAGGGAGCCCTACAAACTGACATCAGGAACCTGGACTGGTGAGTTTTCTTTCCCAGGGAAAATGGAAAAAGGATGTGCCCAGGGGCCCCTGGCCCTGGGCGTAGACCTCACTGCAAAAAAACCTTATATCGAAGGATGGACCCCACACCGAAGATGTCCCCACCTCAAACTTGGGCTGCCCTGATACACCCAAGGGAGCCGGACAAAGTGACATCAGGAACCTGGACTGCTGAGTTTTCTTTCCCAGGGAAAATGGAAAAAGGATGTGCCCAGGGGCCCCTGGCCCTGACTGCAAACAATCCTTATATCGAAAGATGGACCCCACACCGAAGTTGTCCCCACCTCAAACTTGTGCTGCCCTGATAGACCCAAGGGAGCCCTACAAACTGACATCAGGAACCTGGACTGCTGAGTTTTCTTTCCCAGGGAAAATGGAAAAAGGATGTGCCCAGGGGCCCCTGGCCCTGGGCAGGGGCCTCAATGCAAAGAATCCTTATATCGAAGGATGGACCCCACACCGAAGATGTCCCCACCTCAAACTTGTGCTGCCCTGATAGACCCAAGGGAGCCCTACAAACTGACATCAGGAACCTGGACTGCTGAGTTTTCTTTCCCAGGGAAAATGGAAAAAGGATGTGCCCAAGGGCCCCTAGCCCTGACTGGAAAAATTCCTTATATCGAAGGATGGAGCCCACACCAAAGTTGTCCCCACCTCAAACTTGTGCTGCCCTGATAGACCCAAGGGAGCCCAACAAACTGACATCAGGAACCTGGACTGCTGAGTTTTCTTTCCCAGGGAAAATGGCCAAAGGATGTGTCCAGGGGCCCCAGGCTCTGGGCCACGGGCCCTGACTGCAAAAAATCCTTATATCGAAGGATGGAGCCCACACCGAAGTTGTCCCCACCTCAAACTTGTGCTGCCCTGATAGACCCAAGGGAGCCCTACATACTGACATCAGGAACCTGGACTGCTGAGTTTTCTTTCCCAGGGAAAATGGAAAAAGGATGTGCCCGGGGGCCCCTGGCCCTGACTGCAAAAAATCCTTATATCGAAGGATGGAGCCCAGACCAAAGTTGTCCCCACCTCAAACTTGTGCTGCCCTGATAGACCCAAGGGAGCCCTACAAACTGACATCAGGAACCTGGACTGCTGAGTTTTCTTTCCCAGGGAAAATGGAAGAAGGATGTGCCCAGGGGCCCCTGGCCCTTGGCCCCTGGCCCTGACTGCAAAAAATCCTCATATCGGAGGATGGACCCCACACCAAAGTTGTCCCCACCTCAAACTTGAGCTGCCCTGATAGACCCAAGGGAGCCCTACAAACTGACATCAGGAACCTGGACTGCTGAGTTTTCTTTCCCAGGGAAAATGGAAAAAGGATGTGTCCAGGGGCCCCTGGCCCTGGGATGGGGCCTCACTGCAAAAAATCCTTATATCGAAGGATGGACCCCACACCAAAGTTGTCCCCACCTCAAACTTGTGCTGCCCTGATAGACCCAAGGGAGCCTCACAAACTGAAATCAGGAACGTGGACTGCTGAGTTTTCTTTCCCAGGGAAAATGGAAAAAGGATGTGCCCAGGGGCCCCTGGCCCTGACTGCAAAAAATCCTTATATCGGAGGATGGAGCCCAGACAGAAGTTCTCCCCACCTCAAACTTGTGCTGCCCTGATAGACCAAAGGGAGCCCTACAAACTGACATCAGGAACCTGGACTGCTGAGTTTTCTTTCCCAGGGAAAATGGAAAAAGGATGTGCCCAGGGGCCCCTGGCCGTGACTGCAAAAAATCCTTATATCGAAGGATGGACCCCACACCGAAGTTGTCCCCACCTCAAACTTGTGCTGCCCTGATAGACTCAAGGGAGCCCTACAAACTGACATCAGGAACCTGGACTGCTGAGTTGTCTTTCCCAGGGAAAATGGAAAAAGGATGTGCCCCGGGGCCCCTGGCCCTGGGCTGGGGCCTCACTGCAAAGAATCCTTATATCGAAGGATGGACCCCACACCGAAGATGTCCCCACCTCAAACTTGTGCTGCCCTGATAGACCCAAGGGAGCCCTACAAACTGACATCAGGAACCTGGACTGCTGAGTTTTCTTTCCCAGGGAAAATGGCCAAAGGATGTGCCCAGGGGCACCTGGCCCTGACTGCAAAGAATCCTTATATCGAAGCATGGTGCCCACACCGAAGTTGTCCCCACCTCAAACTTGTGCTGCCCTGATAGACCCAAGGGAGCCCTACAAACTGACATCAGGAACCTGGACTGCTGAGTTTTCTTTCCCAGGGAAAATGGAAAAAGGATGTGCCCAGGGGCCCCTGGCCCTGACTGCAAAAAATCCATATATCGAAGGATGGAGCCCACACCGAAGTTGTCCCCACCTCAAACTTGTGCTGCCCTGATAGACCCAAGGGAGCCCTACAAACTGACATCAGGAACCTGGACTGCTGAGTTTTCTTTCCCAGGGAAAATGCAAAAAGGATGTGCCCAGGGGCCCCTGGCCCTGGGCTTAGACCTCACTGCAAAAAAACCTTATATCGAAGGATGGACCCCACACCGAAGATGTCCCCACCTCAAACTTGGGCTGCCCTGATACACCCAAGGGAGCCGGACAAACTGACATCAGGAACCTGGACTGCTGAGTTTTCTTTCCCAGGGAAAATGGAAAAAGGATGTGCCCAGGGGCCCCTGGCCCTGACTGCAAACAATCCTTATATCGAAAGATGGAACCCACACCGAAGTTGTCCCCACCTCAAACTTGTGCTGCCCTGATAGACCCAAGGGAGCCCTATAAACTGACATCAGGAACGTGGACTGCTGAGTTTTCTTTCCCAGGGAAAATGGAAAAAGGATGTGCCCAGGGGCCCCTGGCCCTGGGCAGGGGCCTCAATGCAAAGAATCCTTATATCGAAGGATGGACCCCACACCGAAGATGTCCCCACCTCAAACTTGTGCTGCCCTGATAGACCCAAGGGAGCCCTACAAACTGACATCAGGAACCTGGACTGCTGAGTTTTCTTTCCCAGGGAAAATGGAAAAAGGATGTGCCCAAGGGCCCCTAGCCCTGACTGGAAAAAATCCTTATATCGAAGGATGGACCCCACACCGATATTGTCCCCACCTCAAACTTGTGCTGCCCTGATAGACCCAAGGGAGCCCAACAAACTGACATCAGGAACCTGGACTGCTGAGTTTTCTTTCCCAGGGAAAATGGCCAAAGGATGTATCCAGGGGCCCCTGGCTCTGGGCCACGGGCCCTGACTGCAAAAAATCCTTATATCGAAGGATGGAGCCCACACCGAAGTTGTCCCCACCTCAAATTTGTGCTGCCCTGATAGACCCAAGGGAGCCCTACAAACTGACATCAGGAACCTGGACTGCTGAGTTTTCTTTCCCAGGGAAAATGGAAAAAGGATGTGCCCAGGGGCCCCTGGCCCTGACTGCAAAAAATCCTTATATCGAAGGATGGAGCCCAGACCAAAGTTGTCCCCACCTCAAACTTGTGCTGCCCTGATAGACCCAAGGGAGCCCTACAAACTGACATCAGGAACCTGGACTGCTGAGTTTTCTTTCCCAGGGAAAATGCAAAAAGGATGTGCCCAGGGGCACCTGGCCATGACTGCAGAAAATCCTTATATCGAAGGATGGACCCCACACCGAAGTTCTCCCCTCCTCAAATTTGTGCTGCCCTGATAGACCCAAGGGAGCCCTAAAAACTGACATCAGGAACCTGGACTGCTGAGTTTTCTTTCCCAGGGAAAATGGAAAAAGGATGTGCCCAGGGGCCCCTGGCCCTGGGCTGGGGCCTCACTGCAAAGAATCCTTATATCGAAGGATGGACCCCACACCGAAGATGTCCCCACCTCAAACTTGTGCTGCCCTGATAGACCCAAGGGAGCCCTACAAACTGACATCAGGAACCTGGACTGCTGAGTTTTCTTTCCCAGGGAAAATGGAAAAAGGATGTGCCCAAGGGCCCCTCGCCCTGACTGGAAAAAATCCTTATATCGAAGGATGGACCCCACACCGAAGTTGTCCCCACCTCAAACTTGTGCTGCCCTGATAGACCCAAGGGAGCCCTACAAACTGACATCAGGAACCTGGACTGCTGAGTTTTCTTTCCCAGGGAAAATGGAAAAAGTATGTGCCCAGGGGCCCCTGGCCCTGGGCCCCTGGCCCTGACTGCAAAAAATCCTTATATCGGAGGATGGACCCCACACCAAAGTTGTCCCCACCTCAAACTTTAGCTGCCCTGATAGACCCAAGGGAGCCCTACAAACTGACATCAGGAACCTGGACTGCTGAGTTTTCTTTCCCAGGGAAAATGGAAAAAGGTTGTGTCCAGGGGCCCCTGGCCCTGGGATGGGGCCTCACTGCAAAAAATCCTTATATCGAAGGATGGACCCCACACCAAAGTTGTCCCCACCTCAAACTTGTGCTGCCCTGATAGACCCAAGGGAGCCCTACAAACTGACATCAGGAACCTGGACTGCTGAGTTTTCTTTCCCAGGGAAAATGGAAAAAGGATGTGCCCAGGGGCCCCTGGCCCTGACTGCAAACAATTCTTATATCGAAGGATGGAGCCCAGACCAAAGTTCTCCCCACCTCAAACTTGTGCTGCCCTGATAGACCAAAGGGAGCCCTACAAACTGACATCAGGAAC
This sequence comes from Lonchura striata, assembly GCF_050655825.1. Lineage (NCBI taxonomy): Eukaryota > Metazoa > Chordata > Aves > Passeriformes > Estrildidae > Lonchura > Lonchura striata. The sequence continues at coordinate 11,714,788 of NC_140733.1, read as the reverse complement.
CTGGACTGCTGAGTTTTCTTTCCCAGGGAAAATGGAAAAAGGATGTGCCCAGGGGCCCCTGGCCCTGACTGCAAAAAATCCATATATCGAAGGATGGACCCCACACCGAAGTTGTCCCCACCTCAAACTTGTGCTGCCCTGATAGACCCAAGGGAGCCCTACAAACTGACATCAGGAACCTGGACTGCTGAGTTTTCTTTCCCAGGGAAAATGGAAAAAGGATGTGCCCGGGGGCCCCTGGCCCTGACTGCAAAAAATCCTTATATGGAAGGATGGAGCCCACACCAAAGTTGTCCCCACCTCAAACTTGTGCTGCCCTGATAGACCCAAGGGAGCCCTACAAACTGACATCAGGAACCTGGACTGCTGAGTTTTCTTTCCCAGGGAAATTGGAAAAAGGATGTGCCCAGTGTCCCCTGGCCCTGGGCTGGGCCTCTCTGCAAAGAATCCTTATATCGAAGGATGGACCCCACACAGAAGATGTCCCCACCTCAAACTTGTGCTGCCCTGATAGACCCAAGGGAGCCCTACAAACTGACATCAGGAACCTGGACTGCTGAGTTTTCTTTCCCAGGGAAAATGGAAAAAGGATGTGCCCAGGGGCCCCTGGCCCTGACTGCAAAAAATCCTTATATCGAAGGATGGACCCCACACCGAAGATGTCCCCACATCAAACTTGTGCTGCCCTGATAGACCCAAGGGAACCCTACAAACTGACATCAGGAACCTGGACTGCTGAGTTTTCTTTCCCAGGGAAAATGGAAAAAGGATGTGCCCAGGGGCCCCTGGCCCTGGGCTGGGGCCTCACTACAAAAAATCCTTATATCGAAGGATGGACCCCACACCAAAGTTGTCCCCACCTCAAACTTGTGCTGCCCTGATAGACCCAAGGGAGCCCTACAAACTGACATCAGGAACCTGGACTGCTGAGTTTTCTTTCCCAGGGAAAATGGAAAAAGGATGTGCCCAGGGGCCCCTGGCCCTGACTGCAAAGAATCCTTATATCGAAGGATGGACCCCACAGCAAAGTTGTCCCCACCTCAAACTTGTGCTGCCCTGATAGACCCAAGGGAGCCCTACAAACTGACATCAGGAACCTGGACTGCTGAGATTTCTTTCCCAGGGAAAATGGAAAAAGGATGTGCCCAGGGGCACCTGGCCATGACTGCAAAAAATCCTTATATCGAAGGATGGACCCCACAACGAAGTTGTCCCCTCCTCAAATTTGTGCTGCCCTGATAGACCCAAGGGAGCCCTACAAACTGACATCAGGAACCTGGACTGCTGAGTTTTCTTTCCCAGGGAAAATGGAAAAAGGTTGTGCCCAAGGGCCCCTAGCCCTGACTGGAAAAAATCCTTATATCGAAGGATGGAGCCCACACCGAAGTTGTCCCCACCTCAAACTTGTGCTGCCCTGATAGACCCAAGGGAGCCCTACAAACTGACATCAGGAACCTGGACTGCTGAGTTTTCTTTCCCAGGGAAAATGGAAAAAGGATGTGCCCAGGGGCCTTTGGCCCTCGGCTGGGGCCTCACTGCAAAGAATCCTTATATCGAAGGATGGACCCCACACCGAAGTTGTCCCCACCTCAAACTTGTGCTGCCCTGATAGACCCAAGGGAGCCCTACATACTGACATCAGGAACCTGGACTGCTGAGTTTTCTTTCCCAGGGAAAATGGAAAAAGGATGTGCCCAGGGGCCCCTGGCCCTGACTGCAAAAAATCCTTATATCAGAGGATGGAGCCCAGACAGAAGTTCTCCCCACCTCAAACTTGTGCTGCCCTGATAGACCAAAGGGAGCCCTACAAACTGACATCAGGAACCTGGACTGCTGAGTTTTCTTTCCCAGGGAAAATGGAAAAAGGATGTGCCCAGGGGCCCATGGCCCTGACTGCAAAAAATCCTTATATCGAAGGATGGACCCCACACCGAAGTTGTCCCCACCTCAAACTTGTGCTGCCCTGTTAGACTCAAGGGAGCCCTACAAACTGACATCAGGAACCTGGACTGCTGAGTTTTCTTTCCCAGGGAAAATGGAAAAAGGATGTGCCCCGGGGCCCCTGGCCCTGGGCTGGGGCCTCACTGCAAAGAATCCTTATATCGAAGGATGGACCCCACACCGAAGTTGTCCCCACCTCAAACTTGTGCTGCCCTGATAGACCCAAGGGAGCCCTACAAACTGACATCAGGAACCTGGACTGCTGAGTTTTCTTTCCCAGGGAAAATGGAAAAAGGATGTGCCCAAGGGGCCCCTGGCCCTGACTGAAAAGAATCCTTATATCGAAGGATGGTGCCCACACCGAAGTTGTCCCCACCTCAAACTTGTGCTGCCCTGATAGACCCAAGGGAGCCCTACAAACTGACATCAGGAACCTGGACTGCTGAGTTTTCTTTCCCAGGGAAAATGGAAAAAGGATGTGCCCAGGGGCCCCTGGCCCTGACTGCAATAAATCCATATATCGAAGGATGGACCCCACACCGAAGTTGTCCCCACCTCAAACTTGTGCTGCCCTGATACACCCAAGGGAGCCCTACAAACTGACATCAGGAACCTGGACTGGTGAGTTTTCTTTCCCAGGGAAAATGGAAAAAGGATGTGCCCAGGGGCCCCTGGCCCTGGGCGTAGACCTCACTGCAAAAAAACCTTATATCGAAGGATGGACCCCACACCGAAGATGTCCCCACCTCAAATTTGGGCTGCCCTGATACACCCAAGGGAGCCGGACAAAGTGACATCAGGAACCTGGACTGCTGAGTTTTCTTTCCCAGGGAAAATGGAAAAAGGATGTGCCCAGGGGCCCCTGGCCCTGACTGCAAACAATCCTTATATCGAAAGATGGACCCCACACCGAAGTTGTCCCCACCTCAAACTTGTGCTGCCCTGATAGACCCAAGGGAGCCCTACAAACTGACATCAGGAACCTGGACTGCTGAGTTTTCTTTCCCAGGGAAAATGGAAAAAGGATGTGCCCAGGGGCCCCTGGCCCTGGGCAGGGGCCTCAATGCAAAGAATCCTTATATCGAAGGATGGACCCCACACCGAAGATGTCCCCACCTCAAACTTGTGCTGCCCTGATAGACCCAAGGGAGCCCTACAAACTGACATCAGGAACCTGGACTGCTGAGTTTTCTTTCCCAGGGAAAATGGAAAAAGGATGTGCCCAAGGGCCCCTAGCCCTGACTGGAAAAATTCCTTATATCGAAGGATGGAGCCCACACCAAAGTTGTCCCCACCTCAAACTTGTGCTGCCCTGATAGACCCAAGGGAGCCCAACAAACTGACATCAGGAACCTGGACTGCTGAGTTTTCTTTCCCAGGGAAAATGGCCAAAGGATGTGTCCAGGGGCCCCAGGCTCTGGGCCACGGGCCCTGACTGCAAAAAATCCTTATATCGAAGGATGGAGCCCACACCGAAGTTGTCCCCACCTCAAACTTGTGCTGCCCTGATAGACCCAAGGGAGCCCTACATACTGACATCAGGAACCTGGACTGCTGAGTTTTCTTTCCCAGGGAAAATGGAAAAAGGATGTGCCCAGGGGCCCCTGGCCCTGGGATGGGGCCTCACTGCAAAAAATCCTTATATCGAAGGATGGACCCCACACCAAAGTTGTCCCCACCTCAAACTTGTGCTGCCCTGATAGACCCAAGGGAGCCTCACAAACTGAAATCAGGAACGTGGACTGCTGAGTTTTCTTTCCCAGGGAAAATGGAAAAAGGATGTGCCCAGGGGCCCCTGGCCCTGACTGCAAACAATTCTTATATCGAAGGATGGACCCCACACCGAAGTTGTCCCCACCTCAAACTTGTGCTGCCCTGATAGACCAAAGGGAGCCCTACAAACTGACATCAGGAACCTGGACTGCTGAGTTTTCTTTCCCAGGGAAAATGGAAAAAGGATGTGCCCAGGGGCCCGTGGCGCTGGGCTGGGACCGGACTACAAAGAATCCTTATATCGAAGGATGGAGCCCAGACCAAAGCTGTCCCCACCTCAAACTTGTGCTGCCCTGATAGACCCACGGGAGCCCTACAAACTGACATTAGGAACCTGGACTGTTGAGTTTTCTTTCCCAGGGAAAATGGAAAAAGGATGTGCCCAGGGGCCCCTGGCCATGGGCTGGGTTCACACTGCAAAGAATCCTTATATCGAAGGATGGACCCCACACCGAAGATGTCCCAACCTCAAACTTGTGCTGCCCTGATAGACCAAAGGGAGCCCTACAAACTGACATCAGGAACCTGGACTGCTGAGTTTTCTTTCCCAGGGAAAATGGAAGAAGGATGTGCCCAAGGGCCCCTAGCCCTGACTGGAAAAAATCCTTATATCGAAGGATGGACCCCACACCGAAGTTGTCCCCACCTCAAACTTGTGCTGCCCTGATAGACCCAAGGGAGCCCAACAAACTGACATCAGGAACCTGGACTGCTGAGTTTTCTTTCCCAGGGAAAATGGAAAAAGGATGTGCCCAGGGGCCCCTGGCCCTGGGCCCCTGGCCCTGACTGCAAAAAATCCTTATATCGAAGGATGGAGCCCACACCGAAGTTGTCCCCACCTCAAACTTGTGCTGCCCTGATAGACCCAAGGGAGCCCTACAAACTGACATCAGGAACCTGGACTGCTGAGTTTTCTTTCCCAGGGAAAATGGAAAAAGGATGTGCCCAGGGGCCCCTAGCCATGGGCTGGGGCCTCACTGCAAAGAATCCTTATATCGAACGATGGACCCCACACCGAAGTTGTCCCCACCTCAAACTTGTGCTGCCCTGATAGACCCAAGGGAGCCCTACAAACTGGCATCAGGAACCTGGACTGCTGAGTTTTCTTTCCCAGGGAAAATGGAAAAAGGATGTGCCCAGGGGCCCCTGGCCCTGACTGCAAAAACTCCTTATATCGAAGGATGGACCCCAGACCGAAGTTGTCCCCAACTCAAACTTGTGCTGCCCTGATAGACCCAAGGGAGCCCTACAAACTGACATCAGGAACCTGGACTGCTGAGTTTTCTTTCCCAGGGAAAATGGAAAAAGGATGTGCCCAGGGGCCCCTGGCCCTGGGCTGGGGCCTCACTGCAAAGAATTCTTATATCGAAGGATGGAGCCCACACCGAAGTTGTCCCCACCTCAAACTTGTGCTGCCCTGATAGACCCAAGGGAGCCCTACAAACTGACATCAGGAACCTGGACTGCTGAGTTTTCTTTCCCAGTGAAAATGGAAAAAGGATGTGCCCAGGGGCCTCTGGCCCTGACTGCAAAAAATCCATATATCTAAGGATGGACCCCACACCGAAGTTGTCCCCACCTCAAACTTGTGCTGCCCTGATAGACCCAAGGGAGCCCTACAAACTGACATCAGGAACCTGGACTGCTGAGTTTTCTTTCCCAGGGAAAATGGAAAAAGGATGTGCCCGGGGGCCCCTGGCCCTGACTGCAAAAAATCCTTATATCGAAGGATGGACCCCACACCAAAGTTGTCTCTACCTCAAACTTGTGCTGCCCTGATAGACCCAAGGGAGCCCTACAAACTGACATCAGGAACCTGGACTGCTGAGTTTTCTTTCCCAGGGAAAATGGAAAAAGTATGTGCCCAGGGGCCCCTGGCCCTGACTGCAAAAAATCCTTATATCGAAGGATGGAGCCCACACCAAAGTTGTCCCCACCTCAAACTTGTGCTGCCCTGATAGACCCAAGGGAGCCCTACAAACTGACATCAGGAACCTGGACTGCTGAGTTTTCTTTCCCAGGGAAAATGGAAAAAGGATGTGCCCAGGGGCCCCTGGCCCTGACTGCAAACAATTCTTATATCGAAGGATGGAGCCCAGACCAAAGTTCTCCCCACCTCAAACTTGTGCTGCCCTGATAGACCAAAGGGAGCCCTACAAACTGACATCAGGAACCTGGACTGCTGAGTTTTCTTTCCCAGGGAAAATGGAAAAAGGATGTGCCCAGGGGCCCCTGGCCCTGACTGCAAAAAATCCTTATATCGAAGGATGGACCCCACACCCAAGTTGTCCCCACCTCAAACTTGTGCTGCACTGATACACCGAAGGGAGCCCTACAAACTGACATCAGCAACCTGGACTGCGGAGTTTTCTTTCCCAGGGAAAATGGCCAAAGGATGTGCCCAGGGGACCCTGGCTCTGGGCTGGGGCCTCACTACAAAAAATCCTTATATCGAAGGATGGACCCCACACCGAAGTTGTCCCCACCTCAAACTTGTGCTGCCCTGATAGACCCAAGGGAGCCCTACAAACTGACATCAGGAACCTGGACTGCTGAGTTTTCTTTCCCAGGGAAAATGGAAAAAGGATGTGCCCAGGGGCCCGTGGCCCTGACTGCAAAAAATCCATATATCTAAGGATGGACCCCACACCGAAGTTGTCCCCACCTCAAACTTGTGCTGCCCTGATAGACCCAAGGGAGCCCTACAAACTGACATCAGGAACCTGGACTGCTGAGTTTTCTTTCCCAGGGAAAATGGAAAAAGGATGTGCCCGGGGGCCCCTGGCCCTGACTGCAAAAAATCCTTATATCGAAGGATGGACCCCACACCAAAGTTGTCTCTACCTCAAACTTGTGCTGCCCTGATAGACCCAAGGGAGCCCTACAAACTGACATCAGGAACCTGGACTGCTGAGTTTTCTTTCCCAGGGAAAATGGAAAAAGGATGTGCCCAGGGGCCCCTGGCCCTGACTGCAAAAAATCCTTATATCGAAGGATGGAGCCCAGACCAAAGTTCTCCCCACCTCAAACTTGTGCTGCCCTGATAGACCCAAGGGAGCCCTACAAACTGACATCAGGAACCTGGACTGCTGAGTTTTCTTTCCCAGGGAAAATGGAAAAAGGATGTGCCCAGGGGCCCCTGGCCCTGACTGCAAAAAATCCTTATATCGAAGGATGGACCCCACACCGAAGTTGTCCCCACCTCAAACTTGTGCTGCCCTGATAGACCCAAGGGAGCCCTACAAACTGACATCAGCAACCTGGACTGCGGAGTTTTCTTTCCCAGGGAAAATGGCCAAAGGATGTGCCCAGGGGACCCTGGCTCTGGGCTGGGGCCTCACTACAAAAAATCCTTATATCGAAGGATTGACCCCACACCGAAGTTGTCCCCACCTCAAACTTGTGCTGCCCTGATAGACCCAAGGGAGCCCTACAAACTGACATCAGGAACCTGGACTGCTGAGTTTTCTTTCCCAGGGAAAATGGAAAAAGGATGTGCCCAGGGGCCCGTGGCCCTGACTGCAAAAAATCCATATATCTAAGGATGGACCCCACACCGAAGTTGTCCCCACCTCAAACTTGTGCTGCCCTGATAGACCCAAGGGAGCCCTACAAACTGACATCAGGAACCTGGACTGCTGAGTTTTCTTTCCCAGGGAAAATGGAAAAAGGATGTGCCCGGGGGCCCCTGGCCCTGACTGCAAAAAATCCTTATATCGAAGGATGGACCCCACACCAAAGTTGTCTCTACCTCAAACTTGTGCTGCCCTGATAGACCCAAGGGAGCCCTACAAACTGACATCAGGAACCTGGACTGCTGAGTTTTCTTTCCCAGGGAAAATGGAAAAAGGGTGTGCCCAGGGGCCCCTGGCCCTGACTGCAAAAAATCCTTATATCGAAGGATGGAGCCCAGACCAAAGTTCTCCCCACCTCAAACTTGTGCTGCCCTGATAGACCAAAGGGAGCCCTACAAACTGACATCAGGAACCTGGACTGCTGAGTTTTCTTTCCCAGGGAAAATGGAAAAAGGATGTGCCCAGGGGCCCATGGCCCTGACTGCAAAAAATCCTTATATCGAAGGATGGACCCCACACCGAAGTTGTCCCCACCTCAAACTTGTGCTGCCCTGTTAGACTCAAGGGAGCCCTACAAACTGACATCAGGAACCTGGACTGCTGAGTTTTCTTTCCCAGGGAAAATGGAAAAAGGATGTGCCCCGGGGCCCCTGGCCCTGGGCTGGGGCCTCACTGCAAAGAATCCTTATATCGAAGGATGGACCCCACACCGAAGTTGTCCCCACCTCAAACTTGTGCTGCCCTGATAGACCCAAGGGAGCCCTACAAACTGACATCAGGAACCTGGACTGCTGAGTTTTCTTTCCCAGGGAAAATGGAAAAAGGATGTGCCCAAGGGGCCCCTGGCCCTTACTGAAAAGAATCCTTATATCGAAGGATGGTGCCCACACCGAAGTTGTCCCCACCTCAAACTTGTGCTGCCCTGATAGACCCAAGGGAGCCCTACAAACTGACATCAGGAACCTGGACTGCTGAGTTTTCTTTCCCAGGGAAAATGGAAAAAGGATGTGCCCAGGGGCCCCTGGCCCTGACTGCAATAAATCCATATATCGAAGGATGGACCCCACACCGAAGTTGTCCCCACCTCAAACTTGTGCTGCCCTGATACACCCAAGGGAGCCCTACAAACTGACATCAGGAACCTGGACTGGTGAGTTTTCTTTCCCAGGGAAAATGGAAAAAGGATGTGCCCAGGGGCCCCTGGCCCTGGGCGTAGACCTCACTGCAAAAAAACCTTATATCGAAGGATGGACCCCACACCGAAGATGTCCCCACCTCAAACTTGGGCTGCCCTGATACACCCAAGGGAGCCGGACAAAGTGACATCAGGAACCTGGACTGCTGAGTTTTCTTTCCCAGGGAAAATGGAAAAAGGATGTGCCCAGGGGCCCCTGGCCCTGACTGCAAACAATCCTTATATCGAAAGATGGACCCCACACCGAAGTTGTCCCCACCTCAAACTTGTGCTGCCCTGATAGACCCAAGGGAGCCCTACAAACTGACATCAGGAACCTGGACTGCTGAGTTTTCTTTCCCAGGGAAAATGGAAAAAGGATGTGCCCAGGGGCCCCTGGCCCTGGGCAGGGGCCTCAATGCAAAGAATCCTTATATCGAAGGATGGACCCCACACCGAAGATGTCCCCACCTCAAACTTGTGCTGCCCTGATAGACCCAAGGGAGCCCTACAAACTGACATCAGGAACCTGGACTGCTGAGTTTTCTTTCCCAGGGAAAATGGAAAAAGGATGTGCCCAAGGGCCCCTAGCCCTGACTGGAAAAATTCCTTATATCGAAGGATGGAGCCCACACCAAAGTTGTCCCCACCTCAAACTTGTGCTGCCCTGATAGACCCAAGGGAGCCCAACAAACTGACATCAGGAACCTGGACTGCTGAGTTTTCTTTCCCAGGGAAAATGGCCAAAGGTTGTGTCCAGGGGCCCCAGGCTCTGGGCCACGGGCCCTGACTGCAAAAAATCCTTATATCGAAGGATGGAGCCCACACCGAAGTTGTCCCCACCTCAAACTTGTGCTGCCCTGATAGACCCAAGGGAGCCCTACATACTGACATCAGGAACCTGGACTGCTGAGTTTTCTTTCCCAGGGAAAATGGAAAAAGGATGTGCCCGGGGGCCCCTGGCCCTGACTGCAAAAAATCCTTATATCGAAGGATGGAGCCCAGACCAAAGTTGTCCCCACCTCAAACTTGTGCTGCCCTGATAGACCCAAGGGAGCCCTACAAACTGACATCAGGAACCTGGACTGCTGAGTTTTCTTTCCCAGGGAAAATGGAAGAAGGATGTGCCCAGGGGCCCCTGGCCCTTGGCCCCTGGCCCTGACTGCAAAAAATCCTCATATCGGAGGATGGACCCCACACCAAAGTTGTCCCCACCTCAAACTTGAGCTGCCCTGATAGACCCAAGGGAGCCCTACAAACTGACATCAGGAACCTGGACTGCTGAGTTTTCTTTCCCAGGGAAAATGGAAAAAGGATGTGTCCAGGGGCCCCTGGCCCTGGGATGGGGCCTCACTGCAAAAAATCCTTATATCGAAGGATGGACCCCACACCAAAGTTGTCCCCACCTCAAACTTGTGCTGCCCTGATAGACCCAAGGGAGCCTCACAAACTGAAATCAGGAACGTGGACTGCTGAGTTTTCTTTCCCAGGGAAAATGGAAAAAGGATGTGCCCAGGGGCCCCTGGCCCTGACTGCAAACAATTCTTATATCGAAGGATGGACCCCACACCGAAGTTGTCCCCACCTCAAACTTGTGCTGCCCTGATAGACCCAAGGGAGCCCTACAAACTGACATCAGGAACCTGGACTGCTGAGTTTTCTTTCCCAGGGAAAATGGAAAAAGGATGTGCCCAGGGGCCCGTGGCGCTGGGCTGGGACCGGACTACAAAGAATCCTTATATCGAAGGATGGAGCCCAGACCAAAGCTGTCCCCACCTCAAACTTGTGCTGCCCTGATAGACCCACGGGAGCCCTACAAACTGACATTAGGAACCTGGACTGTTGAGTTTTCTTTCCCAGGGAAAATGGAAAAAGGATGTGCCCAGGGGCCCCTGGCCATGGGCTGGGTTCACACTGCAAAGAATCCTTATATCGAAGGATGGACCCCACACCGAAGATGTCCCAACCTCAAACTTGTGCTGCCCTGATAGACCAAAGGGAGCCCTACAAACTGACATCAGGAACCTGGACTGCTGAGTTTTCTTTCCCAGGGAAAATGGAAGAAGGATGTGCCCAAGGGCCCCTAGCCCTGACTGGAAAAAATCCTTATATCGAAGGATGGACCCCACACCGAAGTTGTCCCCACCTCAAACTTGTGCTGCCCTGATAGACCCAAGGGAGCCCAACAAACTGACATCAGGAACCTGGACTGCTGAGTTTTCTTTCCCAGGGAAAATGGAAAAAGGATGTGCCCAGGGGCCCCTGGCCCTGGGCCCCTGGCCCTGACTGCAAAAAATCCTTATATCGAAGGATGGAGCCCACACCGAAGTTGTCCCCACCTCAAACTTGTGCTGCCCTGATAGACCCAAGGGAGCCCTACAAACTGACATCAGGAACCTGGACTGCTGAGTTTTCTTTCCCAGGGGAAATGGAAAAAGGATGTGCCCAGGGGCCCCTAGCCATGGGCTGGGGCCTCACTGCAAAGAATCCTTATATCGAACGATGGACCCCACACCGAAGTTGTCCCCACCTCAAACTTGTGCTGCCCTGATAGACCCAAGGGAGCCCTACAAACTGGCATCAGGAACCTGGACTGCTGAGTTTTCTTTCCCAGGGAAAATGGAAAAAGGATGTGCCCAGGGGCCCCTGGCCCTGACTGCAAAAACTCCTTATATCGAAGGATGGACCCCAGACCGAAGTTGTCCCCAACTCAAACTTGTGCTGCCCTGATAGACCCAAGGGAGCCCTACAAACTGACATCAGGAACCTGGACTGCTGAGTTTTCTTTCCCAGGGAAAATGGAAAAAGGATGTGCCCAGGGGCCCCTGGCCCTGGGCTGGGGCCTCACTGCAAAGAATTCTTATATCGAAGGATGGAGCCCACACCGAAGTTGTCCCCACCTCAAACTTGTGCTGCCCTGATAGACCCAAGGGAGCCCTACAAACTGACATCAGGAACCTGGACTGCTGAGTTTTCTTTCCCAGTGAAAATGGAAAAAGGATGTGCCCAGGGGCCTCTGGCCCTGACTGCAAAAAATCCATATATCTAAGGATGGACCCCACACCGAAGTTGTCCCCACCTCAAACTTGTGCTGCCCTGATAGACCCAAGGGAGCCCTACAAACTGACATCAGGAACCTGGACTGCTGAGTTTTCTTTCCCAGGGAAAATGGAAAAAGGATGTGCCCGGGGGCCCCTGGCCCTGACTGCAAAAAATCCTTATATCGAAGGATGGACCCCACACCAAAGTTGTCTCTACCTCAAACTTGTGCTGCCCTGATAGACCCAAGGGAGCCCTACAAACTGACATCAGGAACCTGGACTGCTGAGTTTTCTTTCCCAGGGAAAATGGAAAAAGTATGTGCCCAGGGGCCCCTGGCCCTGACTGCAAAAAATCCTTATATCGAAGGATGGAGCCCACACCAAAGTTGTCCCCACCTCAAACTTGTGCTGCCCTGATAGACCCAAGGGAGCCCTACAAACTGACATCAGGAACCTGGACTGCTGAGTTTTCTTTCCCAGGGAAAATGGAAAAAGGATGTGCCCAGGGGCCCCTGGCCCTGACTGCAAACAATTCTTATATCGAAGGATGGAGCCCAGACCAAAGTTCTCCCCACCTCAAACTTGTGCTGCCCTGATAGACCCAAGGGAGCCCTACAAACTGACATCAGGAACCTGGACTGCTGAGTTTTCTTTCCCAGGGAAAATGGAAAAAGGATGTGCCCAGGGGCCCCTGGCCCTGACTGCAAAAAATCCTTATATCGAAGGATGGACCCCACACTGAATATGTCCCCACCTCAAACTTGTGCTGCACTGATACACCGAAGGGAGCCCTACAAACTGACATCAGCAACCTGGACTGCGGAGTTTTCTTTCCCAGGGAAAATGGCCAAAGGATGTGCCCAGGGGACCCTGGCTCTGGGCTGGGGCCTCACTACAAAAAATCCTTATATCGAAGGATGGACCCCACACCGAAGTTGTCCCCACCTCAAACTTGTGCTGCCCTGATAGACCCAAGGGAGCCCTACAAACTGACATCAGGAACCTGGACTGCTGAGTTTTCTTTCCCAGGGAAAATGGAAAAAGGATGTGCCCAGGGGCCCGTGGCCCTGACTGCAAAAAATCCATATATCTAAGGATGGACCCCACACCGAAGTTGTCCCCACCTCAAACTTGTGCTGCCCTGATAGACCCAAGGGAGCCCTACAAACTGACATCAGGAACCTGGACTGCTGAGTTTTCTTTCCCAGGGAAAATGGAAAAAGGATGTGCCCGGGGGCCCCTGGCCCTGACTGCAAAAAATCCTTATATCGAAGGATGGACCCCACACCAAAGTTGTCTCTACCTCAAACTTGTGCTGCCCTGATAGACCCAAGGGAGCCCTACAAACTGACATCAGGAACCTGGACTGCTGAGTTTTCTTTCCCAGGGAAAATGGAAAAAGGATGTGCCCAGGGGCCCCTGGCCCTGACTGCAAAAAATCCTTATATCGAAGGATGGAGCCCAGACCAAAGTTCTCCCCACCTCAAACTTGTGCTGCCCTGATAGACCCAAGGGAGCCCTACAAACTGACATCAGGAACCTGGACTGCTGAGTTTTCTTTCCCAGGGAAAATTGAAAAAGGATGTGCCCAGGGGCCCCTGGCCCTGACTGCAAAAAATCCTTATATCAAAGGATGGACCCCACACCGAAGTTGTCCCCACCTCAAACTTGTGCTGCCCTGATAGACCCAAGGGAGCCCTACAAACTGACATCAGCAACCTGGACTGCGGAGTTTTCTTTCCCAGGGAAAATGGCCAAAGGATGTGCCCAGGGGACCCTGGCTCTGGGCTGGGGCCTCACTACAAAAAATCCTTATATCGAAGGATTGACCCCACACCGAAGTTGTCCCCACCTCAAACTTGTGCTGCCCTGATAGACCCAAGGGAGCCCTACAAACTGACATCAGGAACCTGGACTGCTGAGTTTTCTTTCCCAGGGAAAATGGAAAAAGGATGTGCCCAGGGGCCCGTGGCCCTGACTGCAAAAAATCCATATATCTAAGGATGGACCCCACACCGAAGTTGTCCCCACCTCAAACTTGTGCTGCCCTGATAGACCCAAGGGAGCCCTACAAACTGACATCAGGAACCTGGACTGCTGAGTTTTCTTTCCCAGGGAAAATGGAAAAAGGATGTGCCCGGGGGCCCCTGGCCCTGACTGCAAAAAATCCTTATATCGAAGGATGGACCCCACACCAAAGTTGTCTCTACCTCAAACTTGTGCTGCCCTGATAGACCCAAGGGAGCCCTACAAACTGACATCAGGAACCTGGACTGCTGAGTTTTCTTTCCCAGGGAAAATGGAAAAAGGGTGTGCCCAGGGGCCCCTGGCCCTGACTGCAAAAAATCCTTATATCGAAGGATGGAGCCCAGACCAAAGTTCTCCCCACCTCAAACTTGTGCTGCCCTGATAGACCAAAGGGAGCCCTACAAACTGACATCAGGAACCTGGACTGCTGAGTTTTCTTTCCCAGGGAAAATGGAAAAAGGATGTGCCCAGGGGCCCCTGGCCCTGACTGCAAAAAATCCTTATATCGAAGGATGGACCCCACACCGAAGTTGTCCCCACCTCAAACTTGTGCTGCACTGATACACCCAAGGGAGCCCTACAAACTGACATCAGGAACCTGGACTGCTGAGTTTTCTTTCCCAGGGAAAATGGAAAAAGGATGTGCCCAGGGGCCCCTGGCCCTGGGCTGGGGCCTCACTACAAAAAATCCTTATATCGAAGGATGGAGCCCACACCGAAGTTGTCCCCACCTCAAACTTGTGCTGCCCTGAGAGACCCAAGGGAGCCCTACAAACTGACATCAGGAACCTGGACTGCTGAGTTTTCTTTCCCAGGGAAAATGGAAAAAGGATGTGCCCAGGGGCCCCTGGCCCTGACTGCAAAGAATCCTTATATCGAAGGATGGACCCCACAGCAAAGTTGTCCCCACCTCAAACTTGTGCTGCCCTGATAGACCCAAGGGAGCCCTACAAACTGACATCAGGAACCTGGACTGCTGAGTTTTCTTTCCCAGGGAAAATGGAAAAAGGATGTGCCCAGGGGCACCTGGCCATGACTGCAAAAAATCCTTATATCGAAGGATGGACCCCACAACGAAGTTGTCCCCTCCTCAAATTTGTGCTGCCCTGATAGACCCAAGGGAGCCCTACAAACTGACATCAGGAACCTGGACTGCTGAGTTTTCTTTCCCAGGGAAAATGGAAAAAGGTTGTGCCCAAGGGCCCCTAGCCCTGACTGGAAAAAATCCTTATATCGAAGGATGGAGCCCACACCGAAGTTGTCCCCACCTCAAACTTGTGCTGCCCTGATAGACCCAAGGGAGCCCAACAAACTGACATCAGGAACCTGGACTGCTGAGTTTTCTTTCCCAGGGAAAATGGAAAAAGGATGTGCCCAGGGGCCTTTGGCCCTCGGCTGGGGCCTCACTGCAAAGAATCCTTATATCGAAGGATGGACCCCACACCGAAGTTGTCCGCACCTCAAACTTGTGCTGCCCTGATAGACCCAAGGGAGCCCTACATACTGACATCAGGAACCTGGACTGCTGAGTTTTCTTTCCCAGGGAAAATGGAAAAAGGATGTGCCCAGGGGCCCCTGGCCCTGACTGCAAAAAATCCTTATATCGGAGGATGGAGCCCAGACAGAAATTCTCCCCACCTCAAACTTGTGCTGCCCTGATAGACCAACGGGAGCCCTACAAACTGACATTAGGAACCTGGACTGTTGAGTTTTCTTTCCCAGGGAAAATGGAAAAAGGATGTGCCCAGGGGCCCCTGGCCATGGGCTGGGGTCACACTGCAAAGAATCCTTATATCGAAGGATGGACCCCACACCGAAGATGTCCCAACCTCAAACTTGTGCTGCCCTGATAGACCAAAGGGAGCCCTACAAACTGACATCAGGAACCTGGACTGCTGAGTTTTCTTTCCCAGGGAAAATGGAAGAAGGATGTGCCCAAGGGCCCCTAGCCCTGACTGGAAAAAATCCTTATATCGAAGGATGGACCCCACACCGAAGTTGTCCCCACCTCAAACTTGTGCTGCCCTGATAGACCCAAGGGAGCCCAACAAACTGACATCAGGAACCTGGACTGCTGAGTTTTCTTTCCCAGGGAAAATGGCCAAAGGATGTGTCCAGGGGCCCCAGGCTCTGGGCCACGGGCCCTGACTGCAAAAAATCCTTATATCGAAGGATGGACCCCACACCGAAGTTGTCCCCACCTCAAACTTGTGCTGCCCTGATAGACCCAAGGGAGCCCTACATACTGACATCAGGAACCTGGACTGCTGAGTTTTCTTTCCCAGGGAAAATGGAAAAAGGATGTGCCCAGGGGCCCCTGGCCCTGACTGCAAAAAATCCTTATATCGAAGGATGGAGCCCAGACCAAAGTTGTCCCCACCTCAAACTTGTGCTGCCCTGATAGACCCAAGGGAGCCCAACAAACTGACATCAGGAACCTGGACTGCTGAGTTTTCTTTCCCAGGGAAAATGGAAGAAGGATGTGCCCAGGGGCCCCTG
Organism: Lonchura striata; assembly: GCF_050655825.1. NCBI lineage: Eukaryota > Metazoa > Chordata > Aves > Passeriformes > Estrildidae > Lonchura > Lonchura striata. Next base: position 11,698,757 of record NC_140733.1, on the reverse strand, counting down.
GCCCTGGGCCCCTGGCCCTGACTGCAAAAAATCCTCATATCGGAGGATGGACCCCACATCAAAGTTGTCCCCACCTCAAACTTGAGCTGCCCTGATAGACCCAAGGGAGCCCTACAAACTGACATCAGGAACCTGGACTGCTGAGTTTTCTTTCCCAGGGAAAATGGAAAAAGGATGTGCCCAGGGGCCCGTGGCGCTGGGCTGGGACCGGACTACAAAGAATCCTTATATCGAAGGATGGAGCCCAGACCAAAGCTGTCCCCACCTCAAACTTGTGCTGCCCTGATAGACCCACGGGAGCCCTACAAACTGACATTAGGAACCTGGACTGTTGAGTTTTCTTTCCCATGGAAAATGGAAAAAGGATGTGCCCAGGGGCCCCTGGCCATGGGCTGGGTTCACACTGCAAAGAATCCTTATATCGAAGGATGGACCCCACACCGAAGATGTCCCAACCTCAAACTTGTGCTGCCCTGATAGACCAAAGGGAGCCCTACAAACTGACATCAGGGACCTGGACTGCTGAGTTTTCTTTCCCAGGGAAAATGGAAGAAGGATGTGCCCAAGGGCCCCTAGCCCTGACTGGAAAAAATCCTTATATCGAAGGATGGACCCCACACCGAAGTTGTCCCCACCTCAAACTTGTGCTGCCCTGATAGACCCAAGGGAGCCCAACAAACTGACATCAGGAACCTGGACTGCTGAGTTTTCTTTCCCAGGGAAAATGGAAAAAGGATGTGCCCAGGGGCCCCTGGCCCTGGGCCCCTGGCCCTGACTGCAAAAAATCCTTATATCGAAGGATGGAGCCCACACCGAAGTTGTCCCCACCTCAAACTTGTGCTGCCCTGATAGACCCAAGGGAGCCCTACAAACTGACATCAGGAACCTGGACTGCTGAGTTTTCTTTCCCAGGGAAAATGGAAAAAGGATGTGCCCAGGGGCCCCTGGCCCTGGGCTGGGGCCTCACTACAAAAAATCCTTATATCGAAGGATGGAGCCCACACCGAAGTTGTCCCCACCTCAAACTTGTGCTGCCCTGAGAGACCCAAGGGAGCCCTACAAACTGACATCAGGAACCTGGACTGCTGAGTTTTCTTTCCCAGGGAAAATGGAAAAAGGATGTGCCCAGGGGCCCCTGGCCCTGACTGCAAAGAATCCTTATATCGAAGGATGGACCCCACAGCAAAGTTGTCCCCACCTCAAACTTGTGCTGCCCTGATAGACCCAAGGGAGCCCTACAAACTGACATCAGGAACCTGGACTGCTGAGTTTTCTTTCCCAGGGAAAATGGAAAAAGGATGTGCCCAGGGGCACCTGGCCATGACTGCAAAAAATCCTTATATCGAAGGATGGACCCCACAACGAAGTTGTCCCCTCCTCAAATTTGTGCTGCCCTGATAGACCCAAGGGAGCCCTACAAACTGACATCAGGAACCTGGACTGCTGAGTTTTCTTTCCCAGGGAAAATGGAAAAAGGTTGTGCCCAAGGGCCCCTAGCCCTGACTGGAAAAAATCCTTATATCGAAGGATGGAGCCCACACCGAAGTTGTCCCCACCTCAAACTTGTGCTGCCCTGATAGACCCAAGGGAGCCCAACAAACTGACATCAGGAACCTGGACTGCTGAGTTTTCTTTCCCAGGGAAAATGGAAAAAGGATGTGCCCAGGGGCCCGTGGCGCTGGGCTGGGACCGGACTACAAAGAATCCTTATATCGAAGGATGGAGCCCAGACCAAAGCTGTCCCCACCTCAAACTTGTGCTGCCCTGATAGACCCACGGGAGCCCTACAAACTGACATTAGGAACCTGGACTGTTGAGTTTTCTTTCCCATGGAAAATGGAAAAAGGATGTGCCCAGGGGCCCCTGGCCATGGGCTGGGTTCACACTGCAAAGAATCCTTATATCGAAGGATGGACCCCACACCGAAGATGTCCCAACCTCAAACTTGTGCTGCCCTGATAGACCAAAGGGAGCCCTACAAACTGACATCAGGGACCTGGACTGCTGAGTTTTCTTTCCCAGGGAAAATGGAAGAAGGATGTGCCCAAGGGCCCCTAGCCCTGACTGGAAAAAATCCTTATATCGAAGGATGGACCCCACACCGAAGTTGTCCCCACCTCAAACTTGTGCTGCCCTGATAGACCCAAGGGAGCCCAACAAACTGACATCAGGAACCTGGACTGCTGAGTTTTCTTTCCCAGGGAAAATGGAAAAAGGATGTGCCCAGGGGCCCCTGGCCCTGGGCCCCTGGCCCTGACTGCAAAAAATCCTTATATCGAAGGATGGAGCCCACACCGAAGTTGTCCCCACCTCAAACTTGTGCTGCCCTGATAGACCCAAGGGAGCCCTACAAACTGACATCAGGAACCTGGACTGCTGAGTTTTCTTTCCCAGGGAAAATGGAAAAAGGATGTGCCCAGGGGCCCCTAGCCATGGGCTGGGGCCTCACTGCAAAGAATCCTTATATCGAACGATGGACCCCACACCGAAGTTGTCCCCACCTCAAACTTGTGCTGCCCTGATAGACCCAAGGGAGCCCTACAAACTGGCATCAGGAACCTGGACTGCTGAGTTTTCTTTCCCAGGGAAAATGGAAAAAGGATGTGCCCAGGGGCCCCTGGCCCTGACTGCAAAAACTCCTTATATCGAAGGATGGACCCCAGACCGAAGTTGTCCCCAACTCAAACTTGTGCTGCCCTGATAGACCCAAGGGAGCCCTACAAACTGACATCAGGAACCTGGACTGCTGAGTTTTCTTTCCCAGGGAAAATGGAAAAAGGATGTGCCCAGGGGCCCCTGGCCCTGGGCTGGGGCCTCACTGCAAAGAATTCTTATATCGAAGGATGGAGCCCACACCGAAGTTGTCCCCACCTCAAACTTGTGCTGCCCTGATAGACCCAAGGGAGCCCTACAAACTGACATCAGGAACCTGGACTGCTGAGTTTTCTTTCCCAGTGAAAATGGAAAAAGGATGTGCCCAGGGGCCTCTGGCCCTGACTGCAAAAAATCCATATATCTAAGGATGGACCCCACACCGAAGTTGTCCCCACCTCAAACTTGTGCTGCCCTGATAGACCCAAGGGAGCCCTACAAACTGACATCAGGAACCTGGACTGCTGAGTTTTCTTTCCCAGGGAAAATGGAAAAAGGATGTGCCCGGGGGCCCCTGGCCCTGACTGCAAAAAATCCTTATATCGAAGGATGGACCCCACACCAAAGTTGTCTCTACCTCAAACTTGTGCTGCCCTGATAGACCCAAGGGAGCCCTACAAACTGACATCAGGAACCTGGACTGCTGAGTTTTCTTTCCCAGGGAAAATGGAAAAAGTATGTGCCCAGGGGCCCCTGGCCCTGACTGCAAAAAATCCTTATATCGAAGGATGGAGCCCACACCAAAGTTGTCCCCACCTCAAACTTGTGCTGCCCTGATAGACCCAAGGGAGCCCTACAAACTGACATCAGGAACCTGGACTGCTGAGTTTTCTTTCCCAGGGAAAATGGAAAAAGGATGTGCCCAGGGGCCCCTGGCCCTGACTGCAAACAATTCTTATATCGAAGGATGGAGCCCAGACCAAAGTTCTCCCCACCTCAAACTTGTGCTGCCCTGATAGACCAAAGGGAGCCCTACAAACTGACATCAGGAACCTGGACTGCTGAGTTTTCTTTCCCAGGGAAAATGGAAAAAGGATGTGCCCAGGGGCCCCTGGCCCTGACTGCAAAAAATCCTTATATCGAAGGATGGACCCCACACTGAATATGTCCCCACCTCAAACTTGTGCTGCACTGATACACCGAAGGGAGCCCTACAAACTGACATCAGCAACCTGGACTGCGGAGTTTTCTTTCCCAGGGAAAATGGCCAAAGGATGTGCCCAGGGGACCCTGGCTCTGGGCTGGGGCCTCACTAAAAAAAATCCTTATATCGAAGGATGGACCCCACACCGAAGTTGTCCCCACCTCAAACTTGTGCTGCCCTGATAGACCCAAGGGAGCCCTACAAACTGACATCAGGAACCTGGACTGCTGAGTTTTCTTTCCCAGGGAAAATGGAAAAAGGATGTGCCCAGGGGCCCGTGGCCCTGACTGCAAAAAATCCATATATCTAAGGATGGACCCCACACCGAAGTTGTCCCCACCTCAAACTTGTGCTGCCCTGATAGACCCAAGGGAGCCCTACAAACTGACATCAGGAACCTGGACTGCTGAGTTTTCTTTCCCAGGGAAAATGGAAAAAGGATGTGCCCGGGGGCCCCTGGCCCTGACTGCAAAAAATCCTTATATCGAAGGATGGACCCCACACCAAAGTTGTCTCTACCTCAAACTTGTGCTGCCCTGATAGACCCAAGGGAGCCCTACAAACTGACATCAGGAACCTGGACTGCTGAGTTTTCTTTCCCAGGGAAAATGGAAAAAGGATGTGCCCAGGGGCCCCTGGCCCTGACTGCAAAAAATCCTTATATCGAAGGATGGAGCCCAGACCAAAGTTCTCCCCACCTCAAACTTGTGCTGCCCTGATAGACCCAAGGGAGCCCTACAAACTGACATCAGGAACCTGGACTGCTGAGTTTTCTTTCCCAGGGAAAATGGAAAAAGGATGTGCCCAGGGGCCCCTGGCCCTGACTGCAAAAAATCCTTATATCAAAGGATGGACCCCACACCGAAGTTCTCCCCACCTCAAACTTGTGCTGCCCTGATAGACCCAAGGGAGCCCTACAAACTGACATCAGCAACCTGGACTGCGGAGTTTTCTTTCCCAGGGAAAATGGCCAAAGGATGTGCCCAGGGGACCCTGGCTCTGGGCTGGGGCCTCACTACAAAAAATCCTTATATCGAAGGATTGACCCCACACCGAAGTTGTCCCCACCTCAAACTTGTGCTGCCCTGATAGACCCAAGGGAGCCCTACAAACTGACATCAGGAACCTGGACTGCTGAGTTTTCTTTCCCAGGGAAAATGGAAAAAGGATGTGCCCAGGGGCCCGTGGCCCTGACTGCAAAAAATCCATATATCTAAGGATGGACCCCACACCGAAGTTGTCCCCACCTCAAACTTGTGCTGCCCTGATAGACCCAAGGGAGCCCTACAAACTGACATCAGGAACCTGGACTGCTGAGTTTTCTTTCCCAGGGAAAATGGAAAAAGGATGTGCCCGGGGGCCCCTGCCCCTGACTGCAAAATATCCTTATATCGAAGGATGGACCCCACACCAAAGTTGTCTCTACCTCAAACTTGTGCTGCCCTGATAGACCCAAGGGAGCCCTACAAACTGACATCAGGAACCTGGACTGCTGAGTTTTCTTTCCCAGGGAAAATGGAAAAAGGGTGTGCCCAGGGGCCCCTGGCCCTGACTGCAAAAAATCCATATATCGAAGGATGGAGCCCAGACCAAAGTTCTCCCCACCTCAAACTTGTGCTGCCCTGATAGACCAAAGGGAGCCCTACAAACTGACATCAGGAACCTGGACTGCTGAGTTTTCTTTCCCAGGGAAAATGGAAAAAGGATGTGCCCAGGGGCCCATGGCCCTGACTGCAAAAAATCCTTATATCGAAGGATGGACCCCACACCGAAGTTGTCCCCACCTCAAACTTGTGCTGCCCTGTTAGACTCAAGGGAGCCCTACAAACTGACATCAGGAACCTGGACTGCTGAGTTTTCTTTCCCAGGGAAAATGGAAAAAGGATGTGCCCCGGGGCCCCTGGCCCTGGGCTGGGGCCTCACTGCAAAGAATCCTTATATCGAAGGATGGACCCCACACCGAAGTTGTCCCCACCTCAAACTTGTGCTGCCCTGATAGACCCAAGGGAGCCCTACAAACTGACATCAGGAACCTGGACTGCTGAGTTTTCTTTCCCAGGGAAAATGGAAAAAGGATGTGCCCAAGGGGCCCCTGGCCCTGACTGAAAAGAATCCTTATATCGAAGGATGGTGCCCACACCGAAGTTGTCCCCACCTCAAACTTGTGCTGCCCTGATAGACCCAAGGGAGCCCTACAAACTGACATCAGGAACCTGGACTGCTGAGTTTTCTTTCCCAGGGAAAATGGAAAAAGGATGTGCCCAGGGGCCCCTGGCCCTGACTGCAATAAATCCATATATCGAAGGATGGACCCCACACCGAAGTTGTCCCCACCTCAAACTTGTGCTGCCCTGATACACCCAAGGGAGCCCTACAAACTGACATCAGGAACCTGGACTGGTGAGTTTTCTTTCCCAGGGAAAATGGAAAAAGGATGTGCCCAGGGGCCCCTGGCCCTGGGCGTAGACCTCACTGCAAAAAAACCTTATATCGAAGGATGGACCCCACACCGAAGATGTCCCCACCTCAAACTTGGGCTGCCCTGATACACCCAAGGGAGCCGGACAAAGTGACATCAGGAACCTGGACTGCTGAGTTTTCTTTCCCAGGGAAAATGGAAAAAGGATGTGCCCAGGGGCCCCTGGCCCTGACTGCAAACAATCCTTATATCGAAAGATGGACCCCACACCGAAGTTGTCCCCACCTCAAACTTGTGCTGCCCTGATAGACCCAAGGGAGCCCTACAAACTGACATCAGGAACCTGGACTGCTGAGTTTTCTTTCCCAGGGAAAATGGAAAAAGGATGTGCCCAGGGGCCCCTGGCCCTGGGCAGGGGCCTCAATGCAAAGAATCCTTATATCGAAGGATGGACCCCACACCGAAGATGTCCCCACCTCAAACTTGTGCTGCCCTGATAGACCCAAGGGAGCCCTACAAACTGACATCAGGAACCTGGACTGCTGAGTTTTCTTTCCCAGGGAAAATGGAAAAAGGATGTGCCCAAGGGCCCCTAGCCCTGACTGGAAAAATTCCTTATATCGAAGGATGGAGCCCACACCAAAGTTGTCCCCACCTCAAACTTGTGCTGCCCTGATAGACCCAAGGGAGCCCAACAAACTGACATCAGGAACCTGGACTGCTGAGTTTTCTTTCCCAGGGAAAATGGCCAAAGGATGTGTCCAGGGGCCCCAGGCTCTGGGCCACGGGCCCTGACTGCAAAAAATCCTTATATCGAAGGATGGAGCCCACACCGAAGTTGTCCCCACCTCAAACTTGTGCTGCCCTGATAGACCCAAGGGAGCCCTACATACTGACATCAGGAACCTGGACTGCTGAGTTTTCTTTCCCAGGGAAAATGGAAAAAGGATGTGCCCAGGGGCCCCTGGCCCTGACTGCAAAAAATCCTTATATCGAAGGATGGAGCCCAGACCAAAGTTGTCCCCACCTCAAACTTGTGCTGCCCTGATAGACCCAAGGGAGCCCTACAAACTGACATCAGGAACCTGGACTGCTGAGTTTTCTTTCCCAGGGAAAATGGAAGAAGGATGTGCCCAGGGGCCCCTGGCCCTTGGCCCCTGGCCCTGACTGCAAAAAATCCTCATATCGGAGGATGGACCCCACACCAAAGTTGTCCCCACCTCAAACTTGAGCTGCCCTGATAGACCCAAGGGAGCCCTACAAACTGACATCAGGAACCTGGACTGCTGAGTTTTCTTTCCCAGGGAAAATGGAAAAAGGATGTGTCCAGGGGCCCCTGGCCCTGGGATGGGGCCTCACTGCAAAAAATCCTTATATCGAAGGATGGACCCCACACCAAAGTTGTCCCCACCTCAAACTTGTGCTGCCCTGATAGACCCAAGGGAGCCTCACAAACTGAAATCAGGAACGTGGACTGCTGAGTTTTCTTTCCCAGGGAAAATGGAAAAAGGATGTGCCCAGGGGCCCCTGGCCCTGACTGCAAACAATTCTTATATCGAAGGATGGACCCCACACCGAAGTTGTCCCCACCTCAAACTTGTGCTGCCCTGATAGACCCAAGGGAGCCCTACAAACTGACATCAGGAACCTGGACTGCTGAGTTTTCTTTCCCAGGGAAAATGGAAAAAGGATGTGCCCAGGGGCCCGTGGCGCTGGGCTGGGACCGGACTACAAAGAATCCTTATATCGAAGGATGGAGCCCAGACCAAAGCTGTCCCCACCTCAAACTTGTGCTGCCCTGATAGACCCAAGGGAGCCCTACAAACTGACATCAGGAACCTGGACTGCTGAGTTTTCTTTCCCAGGGAAAATGGAAGAAGGATGTGCTCAAGGGCCCCTAGCCCTGACTGGAAAAAATCCTTATATCGAAGGATGGACCCCACACCGAAGTTGTCCCCACCTCAAACTTGTGCTGCCCTGATAGACCCAAGGGAGCCCAACAAACTGACATCAGGAACCTGGACTGCTGAGTTTTCTTTCCCAGGGAAAATGGAAAAAGGATGTGCCCAGGGGCCCCTGGCCCTGGGCCCCTGGCCTTGACTGCAAAAAATCCTTATATCGAAGGATGGAGCCCACACCGAAGTTGTCCCCACCTCAAACTTGTGCTGCCCTGATAGACCCAAGGGAGCCCTACAAACTGACATCAGGAACCTGGACTGCTGAGTTTTCTTTCCCAGGGGAAATGGAAAAAGGATGTGCCCAGGGGCCCCTAGCCATGGGCTGGGGCCTCACTGCAAAGAATCCTTATATCGAACGATGGACCCCACACCGAAGTTGTCCCCACCTCAAACTTGTGCTGCCCTGATAGATCCAAGGGAGCCCTACAAACTGGCATCAGGAACCTGGACTGCTGAGTTTTCTTTCCCAGGGAAAATGGAAAAAGGATGTGCCCAGGGGCCCCTGGCCCTGACTGCAAAAACTCCTTATATCGAAGGATGGACCCCAGACCGAAGTTGTCCCCAACTCAAACTTGTGCTGCCCTGATAGACCCAAGGGAGCCCTACAAACTGACATCAGGAACCTGGACTGCTGAGTTTTCTTTCCCAGGGAAAATGGAAAAAGGATGTGCCCAGGGGCCCCTGGCCCTGGGCTGGGGCCTCACTGCAAAGAATTCTTATATCGAAGGATGGAGCCCACACCGAAGTTGTCCCCACCTCAAACTTGTGCTGCCCTGATAGACCCAAGGGAGCCCTACAAACTGACATCAGGAACCTGGACTGCTGAGTTTTCTTTCCCAGTGAAAATGGAAAAAGGATGTGCCCAGGGGCCTCTGGCCCTGACTGCAAAAAATCCATATATCTAAGGATGGACCCCACACCGAAGTTGTCCCCACCTCAAACTTGTGCTGCCCTGATAGACCCAAGGGAGCCCTACAAACTGACATCAGGAACCTGGACTGCTGAGTTTTCTTTCCCAGGGAAAATGGAAAAAGGATGTGCCCGGGGGCCCCTGGCCCTGACTGCAAAAAATCCTTATATCGAAGGATGGACCCCACACCAAAGTTGTCTCTACCTCAAACTTGTGCTGCCCTGATAGACCCAAGGGAGCCCTACAAACTGACATCAGGAACCTGGACTGCTGAGTTTTCTTTCCCAGGGAAAATGGAAAAAGTATGTGCCCAGGGGCCCCTGGCCCTGACTGCAAAAAATCCTTATATCGAAGGATGGAGCCCACACCAAAGTTGTCCCCACCTCAAACTTGTGCTGCCCTGATAGACCCAAGGGAGCCCTACAAACTGACATCAGGAACCTGGACTGCTGAGTTTTCTTTCCCAGGGAAAATGGAAAAAGGATGTGCCCAGGGGCCCCTGGCCCTGACTGCAAACAATTCTTATATCGAAGGATGGAGCCCAGACCAAAGTTCTCCCCACCTCAAACTTGTGCTGCCCTGATAGACCCAAGGGAGCCCTACAAACTGACATCAGGAACCTGGACTGCTGAGTTTTCTTTCCCAGGGAAAATGGAAAAAGGATGTGCCCAGGGGCCCCTGGCCCTGACTGCAAAAAATCCTTATATCGAAGGATGGACCCCACACTGAATATGTCCCCACCTCAAACTTGTGCTGCACTGATACCCCGAAGGGAGCCCTACAAACTGACATCAGCAACCTGGACTGCGGAGTTTTCTTTCCCAGGGAAAATGGCCAAAGGATGTGCCCAGGGGACCCTGGCTCTGGGCTGGGGCCTCACTACAAAAAATCCTTATATCGAAGGATGGACCCCACACCGAAGTTGTCCCCACCTCAAACTTGTGCTGCCCTGATAGACCCAAGGGAGCCCTACAAACTGACATCAGGAACCTGGACTGCTGAGTTTTCTTTCCCAGGGAAAATGGAAAAAGGATGTGCCCAGGGGCCCGTGGCCCTGACTGCAAAAAATCCATATATCTAAGGATGGACCCCACACCGAAGTTGTCCCCACCTCAAACTTGTGCTGCCCTGATAGACCCAAGGGAGCCCTACAAACTGACATCAGGAACCTGGACTGCTGAGTTTTCTTTCCCAGGGAAAATGGAAAAAGGATGTGCCCGGGGGCCCCTGGCCCTGACTGCAAAAAATCCTTATATCGAAGGATGGACCCCACACCAAAGTTGTCTCTACCTCAAACTTGTGCTGCCCTGATAGACCCAAGGGAGCCCTACAAACTGACATCAGGAACCTGGACTGCTGAGTTTTCTTTCCCAGGGAAAATGGAAAAAGGATGTGCCCAGGGGCCCCTGGCCCTGACTGCAAAAAATCCTTATATCGAAGGATGGAGCCCAGACCAAAGTTCTCCCCACCTCAAACTTGTGCTGCCCTGATAGACCCAAGGGAGCCCTACAAACTGACATCAGGAACCTGGACTGCTGAGTTTTCTTTCCCAGGGAAAATGGAAAAAGGATGTGCCCAGGGGCCCCTGGCCCTGACTGCAAAAAATCCTTATATCAAAGGATGGACCCCACACCGAAGTTGTCCCCACCTCAAACTTGTGCTGCCCTGATAGACCCAAGGGAGCCCTACAAACTGACATCAGCAACCTGGACTGCGGAGTTTTCTTTCCCAGGGAAAATGGCCAAAGGATGTGCCCAGGGGACCCTGGCTCTGGGCTGGGGCCTCACTACAAAAAATCCTTATATCGAAGGATTGACCCCACACCGAAGTTGTCCCCACCTCAAACTTGTGCTGCCCTGATAGACCCAAGGGAGCCCTACAAACTGACATCAGGAACCTGGACTGCTGAGTTTTCTTTCCCAGGGAAAATGGAAAAAGGATGTGCCCAGGGGCCCGTGGCCCTGACTGCAAAAAATCCATATATCTAAGGATGGACCCCACACCGAAGTTGTCCCCACCTCAAACTTGTGCTGCCCTGATAGACCCAAGGGAGCCCTACAAACTGACATCAGGAACCTGGACTGCTGAGTTTTCTTTCCCAGGGAAAATGGAAAAAGGATGTGCCCGGGGGCCCCTGGCCCTGACTGCAAAAAATCCTTATATCGAAGGATGGACCCCACACCAAAGTTGTCTCTACCTCAAACTTGTGCTGCCCTGATAGACCCAAGGGAGCCCTACAAACTGATATCAGAAACCTGGACTGCTGAGTTTTCTTTCCCAGGGAAAATGGAAAAAGGGTGTGCCCAGGGGCCCCTGGCCCTGACTGCAAAAAATCCTTATATCGAAGGATGGAGCCCAGACCAAAGTTCTCCCCACCTCAAACTTGTGCTGCCCTGATAGACCAAAGGGAGCCCTACAAACTGACATCAGGAACCTGGACTGCTGAGTTTTCTTTCCCAGGGAAAATGGAAAAAGGATGTGCCCAGGGGCCCCTGGCCCTGACTGCAAAAAATCCTTATATCAAAGGATGGACCCCACACCGAAGTTGTCCCCACCTCAAACTTGTGCTGCACTGATACACCCAAGGGAGCCCTACAAACTGACATCAGGAACCTGGACTGCTGAGTTTTCTTTCCCAGGGAAAATGGAAAAAGGATGTGCCCAGGGGCCCCTGGCCCTGGGCTGGGGCCTCACTACAAAAAATCCTTATATCGAAGGATGGAGCCCACACCGAAGTTGTCCCCACCTCAAACTTGTGCTGCCCTGATAGACCCAAGGGAGCCCTACAAACTGACATCAGGAACCTGGACTGCTGAGTTTTCTTTCCCAGGGAAAATGGAAAAAGGATGTGCCCAGGGGCCCCTGGCCCTGACTGCAAAGAATCCTTATATCGAAGGATGGACCCCACAGCAAAGTTGTCCCCACCTCAAACTTGTGCTGCCCTGATAGACCCAAGGGAGCCCTACAAACTGACATCAGGAACCTGGACTGCTGAGTTTTCTTTCCCAGGGAAAATGGAAAAAGGATGTGCCCAGGGGCACCTGGCCATGACTGCAAAAAATCCTTATATCGAAGGATGGACCCCACAACGAAGTTGTCCCCTCCTCAAATTTGTGCTGCCCTGATAGACCCAAGGGAGCCCTACAAACTGACATCAGGAACCTGGACTGCTGAGTTTTCTTTCCCAGGGAAAATGGAAAAAGGTTGTGCCCAAGGGCCCCTAGCCCTGACTGGAAAAAATCCTTATATCGAAGGATGGAGCCCACACCGAAGTTGTCCCCACCTCAAACTTGTGCTGCCCTGATAGACCCAAGGGAGCCCAACAAACTGACATCAGGAACCTGGACTGCTGAGTTTTCTTTCCCAGGGAAAATGGAAAAAGGATGTGCCCAGGGGCCTTTGGCCCTCGGCTGGGGCCTCACTGCAAAGAATCCTTATATCGAAGGATGGACCCCACACCGAAGTTGTCCGCACCTCAAACTTGTGCTGCCCTGATAGACCCAAGGGAGCCCTACATACTGACATCAGGAACCTGGACTGCTGAGTTTTCTTTCCCAGGGAAAATGGAAAAAGGATGTGCCCAGGGGCCCCTGGCCCTGACTGCAAAAAATCCTTATATCGGAGGATGGAGCCCAGACAGAAGTTCTCCCCACCTCAAACTTGTGCTGCCCTGATAGAACAACGGGAGCCCTACAAACTGACATTAGGAACCTGGACTGTTGAGTTTTCTTTCCCAGGGAAAATGGAAAAAGGATGTTCCCAGGGGCCCCTGGCCATGGGCTGGGGTCACACTGCAAAGAATCCTTATATCGAAGGATGGACCCCACACCGAAGATGTCCCAACCTCAAACTTGTGCTGCCCTGATAGACCAAAGGGAGCCCTACAAACTGACATCAGGAACCTGGACTGCTGAGTTTTCTTTCCCAGGGAAAATGGAAGAAGGATGTGCCCAAGGGCCCCTAGCCCTGACTGGAAAAAATCCTTATATCGAAGGATGGACCCCACACCGAAGTTGTCCCCACCTCAAACTTGTGCTGCCCTGATAGACCCAAGGGAGCCCAACAAACTGACATCAGGAACCTGGACTGCTGAGTTTTCTTTCCCAGGGAAAATGGCCAAAGGATGTGTCCAGGGGCCCCAGGCTCTGGGCCACGGGCCCTGACTGCAAAAAATCCTTATATCGAAGGATGGACCCCACACCGAAGTTGTCCCCACCTCAAACTTGTGCTGCCCTGATAGACCCAAGGGAGCCCTACATACTGACATCAGGAACCTGGACTGCTGAGTTTTCTTTCCCAGGGAAAATGGAAAAAGGATGTGCCCAGGGGCCCCTGGCCCTGACTGCAAAAAATCCTTATATCGAAGGATGGAGCCCAGACCAAAGTTGTCCCCACCTCAAACTTGTGCTGCCCTGATAGACCCAAGGGAGCCCAACAAACTGACATCAGGAACCTGGACTGCTGAGTTTTCTTTCCCAGGGAAAATGGAAGAAGGATGTGCCCAGGGGCCCCTGGCCCTGGGCCCCTGGCCCTGACTGCAAAAAATCCTCATATCGGAGGATGGACCCCACATCAAAGTTGTCCCCACCTCAAACTTGAGCTGCCCTGATAGACCCAAGGGAGCCCTACAAACTGACATCAGGAACCTGGACTGCTGAGTTTTCTTTCCCAGGGAAAATGGAAAAAGGATGTGCCCAGGGGCCCGTGGCGCTGGGCTGGGACCGGACTACAAAGAATCCTTATATCGAAGGATGGAGCCCAGACCAAAGCTGTCCCCACCTCAAACTTGTGCTGCCCTGATAGACCCACGGGAGCCCTACAAACTGACATTAGGAACCTGGACTGTTGAGTTTTCTTTCCCATGGAAAATGGAAAAAGGATGTGCCCAGGGGCCCCTGGCCATGGGCTGGGTTCACACTGCAAAGAATCCTTATATCGAAGGATGGACCCCACACCGAAGATGTCCCAACCTCAAACTTGTGCTGCCCTGATAGACCAAAGGGAGCCCTACAAACTGACATCAGGGACCTGGACTGCTGAGTTTTCTTTCCCAGGGAAAATGGAAGAAGGATGTGCCCAAGGGCCCCTAGCCCTGACTGGAAAAAATCCTTATATCGAAGGATGGACCCCACACCGAAGTTGTCCCCACCTCAAACTTGTGCTGCCCTGATAGACCCAAGGGAGCCCAACAAACTGACATCAGGAACCTGGACTGCTGAGTTTTCTTTCCCAGGGAAAATGGAAAAAGGATGTGCCCAGGGGCCCCTGGCCCTGGGCCCCTGGCCCTGACTGCAAAAAATCCTTATATCGAAGGATGGAGCCCACACCGAAGTTGTCCCCACCTCAAACTTGTGCTGCCCTGATAGACCCAAGGGAGCCCTACAAACTGACATCAGGAACCTGGACTGCTGAGTTTTCTTTCCCAGGGAAAATGGAAAAAGGATGTGCCCAGGGGCCCCTAGCCATGGGCTGGGGCCTCACTGCAAAGAATCCTTATATCGAACGATGGACCCCACACCGAAGTTGTCCCCACCTCAAACTTGTGCTGCCCTGATAGACCCAAGGGAGCCCTACAAACTGGCATCAGGAACCTGGACTGCTGAGTTTTCTTTCCCAGGGAAAATGGAAAAAGGATGTGCCCAGGGGCCCCTGGCCCTGACTGCAAAAACTCCTTATATCGAAGGATGGACCCCAGACCGAAGTTGTCCCCAACTCAAACTTGTGCTGCCCTGATAGACCCAAGGGAGCCCTACAAACTGACATCAGGAACCTGGACTGCTGAGTTTTCTTTCCCAGGGAAAATGGAAAAAGGATGTGCCCAGGGGCCCCTGGCCCTGGGCTGCGGCCTCACTGCAAAGAATTCTTATATCGAAGGATGGAGCCCACACCGAAGTTGTCCCCACCTCAAACTTGTGCTGCCCTGATAGACCCAAGGGAGCCCTACAAACTGACATCAGGAACCTGGACTGCTGAGTTTTCTTTCCCAGTGAAAATGGAAAAAGGATGTGCCCAGGGGCCTCTGGCCCTGACTGCAAAAAATCCATATATCTAAGGATGGACCCCACACCGAAGTTGTCCCCACCTCAAACTTGTGCTGCCCTGATAGACCCAAGGGAGCCCTACAAACTGACATCAGGAACCTGGACTGCTGAGTTTTCTTTCCCAGGGAAAATGGAAAAAGGATGTGCCCGGGGGCCCCTGGCCCTGACTGCAAAAAATCCTTATATCGAAGGATGGACCCCACACCAAAGTTGTCTCTACCTCAAACTTGTGCTGCCCTGATAGACCCAAGGGAGCCCTACAAACTGACATCAGGAACCTGGACTGCTGAGTTTTCTTTCCCAGGGAAAATGGAAAAAGTATGTGCCCAGGGGCCCCTGGCCCTGACTGCAAAAAATCCTTATATCGAAGGATGGAGCCCACACCAAAGTTGTCCCCACCTCAAACTTGTGCTGCCCTGATAGACCCAAGGGAGCCCTACAAACTGACATCAGGAACCTGGACTGCTGAGTTTTCTTTCCCAGGGAAAATGGAAAAAGGATGTGCCCAGGGGCCCCTGGCCCTGACTGCAAACAATTCTTATATCGAAGGATGGAGCCCAGACCAAAGTTCTCCCCACCTCAAACTTGTGCTGCCCTGATAGACCAAAGGGAGCCCTACAAACTGACATCAGGAACCTGGACTGCTGAGTTTTCTTTCCCAGGGAAAATGGAAAAAGGATGTGCCCAGGGGCCCCTGGCCCTGACTGCAAAAAATCCTTATATCGAAGGATGGACCCCACACCGAACTCTTCCCCACCTCAAACTTGTGCTGCACTGATACACCGAAGGGAGCCCTACAAACTGACATCAGCAACCTGGACTGCGGAGTTTTCTTTCCCAGGGAAAATGGCCAAAGGATGTGCCCAGGGGACCCTGGCTCTGGGCTGGGGCCTCACTACAAAAAATCCTTATATCGAAGGATGGACCCCACACCGAAGTTGTCCCCACCTCAAACTTGTGCTGCCCTGATAGACCCAAGGGAGCCCTACAAACTGACATCAGGAACCTGGACTGCTGAGTTTTCTTTCCCAGGGAAAATGGAAAAAGGATGTGCCCAGGGGCCCGTGGCCCTGACTGCAAAAAATCCATATATCTAAGGATGGACCCCACACCGAAGTTGTCCCCACCTCAAACTTGTGCTGCCCTGATAGACCCAAGGGAGCCCTACAAACTGACATCAGGAACCTGGACTGCTGAGTTTTCTTTCCCAGGGAAAATGGAAAAAGGATGTGCCCGGGGGCCCCTGGCCCTGACTGCAAAAAATCCTTATATCGAAGGATGGACCCCACACCAAAGTTGTCTCTACCTCAAACTTGTGCTGCCCTGATAGACCCAAGGGAGCCCTACAAACTGACATCAGGAACCTGGACTGCTGAGTTTTCTTTCCCAGGGAAAATGGAAAAAGGATGTGCCCAGGGGCCCCTGGCCCTGACTGCAAAAAATCCTTATATCGAAGGATGGAGCCCAGACCAAAGTTCTCCCCACCTCAAACTTGTGCTGCCCTGATAGACCAAAGGGAGCCCTACAAACTGACATCAGGAACCTGGACTGCTGAGTTTTCTTTCCCAGGGAAAATGGAAAAAGGATGTGCCCAGGGGCCCCTGGCCCTGACTGCAAAAAATCCTTATATCAAAGGATGGACCCCACACCGAAGTTGTCCCCACCTCAAACTTGTGCTGCCCTGATACACCGAAGGGAGCCCTACAAACTGACATCAGCAACCTGGACTGCGGAGTTTTCTTTCCCAGGGAAAATGGCCAAAGGATGTGCCCAGGGGACCCTTGCTCTGGGCTGGGGCCTCACTACAAAAAATCCTTATATCGAAGGATGGACCCCACACCGAAGTTGTCCCCACCTCAAACTTGTGCTGCCCTGATAGACCCAAGGGAGCCCTACAAACTGACATCAGGAACCTGGACTGCTGAGTTTTCTTTCCCAGGGAAAATGGAAAAAGGATGTGCCCAGGGGCCCGTGGCCCTGACTGCAAAAAATCCATATATCTAAGGATGGACCCCACACCGAAGTTGTCCCCACCTCAAACTTGTGCTGCCCTGATAGACCCAAGGGAGCCCTACAAACTGACATCAGGAACCTGGACTGCTGAGTTTTCTTTCCCAGGGAAAATGGAAAAAGGATGTGCCCTGGGGCCCCTGGCCCTGACTGCAAAAAATCCTTATATCGAAGGATGGACCCCACACCAAAGTTGTCTCTACCTCAAACTTGTGCTGCCCTGATAGACCCAAGGGAGCCCTACAAACTGACATCAGGAACCTGGACTGCTGAGTTTTCTTTCCCAGGGAAAATGGAAAAAGGATGTGCCCAGGGGCCCCTGGCCCTGACTGCAAAAAATCCTTATATCGAAGGATGGAGCCCAGACCAAAGTTCTCCCCACCTCAAACTTGTGCTGCCCTGATAGACCCAAGGGAGCCCTACAAACTGACATCAGGAACCTGGACTGCTGAGTTTTCTTTCCCAGGGAAAATGGAAAAAGGATGTGCCCAGGGGCCCCTGGCCCTGACTGCAAAAAATCCTTATATCAAAGGATGGACCCCACACCGAAGTTGTCCCCACCTCAAACTTGTGCTGCACTGATACACCCAAGGGAGCCCTACAAACTGACATCAGAAACCTGGACTGCTGAGTTTTCTTTCCCAGGGAAAATGGCCAAAGGTTGTGCCCAGGGGCCCCTGGCCCTGGGCTGGGACCTCACTACAAAAAATCCTTATATCGAAGGATGGACCCCACACCGAAGTTGTCCCCACCTCAAACTTGTGCTGCCCTGATAGACCCAAGGGAGCCCTACAAACTGACATCAGGAACCTGGACTGCTGAGTTTTCTTTCCCAGGGAAAATGGAAAAAGGATGTGCCCAGGGGCCCCTGGCCCTGGGCTGGGACCGGACTACAAAGAATCCTTATATCGAAGGATGGAGCCCAGACCAAAGTTGTCCCCACCTCAAACTTGTGCTGCCCTGATAGACCCACGGGAGCCCTACAAACTGACATTAGGAACCTGGACTGTTGAGTTTTCTTTCCCAGGGAAAATGGAAAAAGTATGTGCCCAAGGGCCCCTGGCCCTGACAGGAAAAAATCCATATATCGAAGGATGGACCCCACACCGAAGTTGTCCCCACGTCAAACTTGTACTGCCCTGATAGACCCAAGGGAGCCCAACAAACTGACATCAGGAACCTGGACTGCTGAGTTTTCTTTCCCAGGGAAAATGGAAAAAGGATGTGCCCAGGGGCCCCTAGCCATGGGCTGGGGCTTCACTGCAAAGAATCCTTATATCGAAGGATGGACCCCACACCGAAGTTGTCCCCACCTCAAACTTGTGCTGCCCTGATAGACCCAAGGGAGCCCAACAAACTGACATCAGGATCCTGGACTGCTGAGTTTTCTTTCCCAGGGAAAATGGAAAAAGGATGTGCCCAGGGGCCCCTGGCCCTGACTGCAAAAACTCCTTATATCGAAGGATGGACCCCACACCGAAGTTTTCCCAACCTCAAACTTGTGCTGCCCTGATAGACCCAAGGGAGCCCTACAAACTGACATCAGGAACCTGGACTGCTGAGTTTTCTTTCCCAGGGAAAATGGAAAAAGGGTGCGCCCAGGGGCCCCTGGCCCTGACTGCAAAAAATCCTTATATCGAAGGATGGACCCCACACCGAAGTTGTCCCCACCTCAAACTTGTGCTGCCCTGATAGACCCAAGGGAGCCCTACAAACTGACATCAGGAACCTGGACTGCTGAGTTTCCTTTCCCAGGGAAAACGGCCAAAGGATGTGCCCAGGGGCCCCTGGCCCTGGGCTGGGGCCTCATTGCAAAGAATCCTTATATAGAAGGATGGACCCCAGACTGAAGTTGTCCCCACCTCAAACTTGTGCTGCCCTGATAGAGCCAAGGGAGCCCTACAAACTGACATCAGGAACTTGGACAGATGAGTTTCCTTTCCCAGGGAAACTGGCCAAAGGTTGTGCCCAGGGGCCCCTAGTCGTGACTGCAAAAAATCCTTATATCGAAGGATGGACCCCACACCGAAGTTGTCCCCACCTCAAACTTGTGCTGCCCTGATAGACCCAAGGGAGCCCTACAAACTGACATCAGGAACCTGGACTGCTGAGTTTTCTTTCCCAGGGAAAATGGAAAAAGGATGTGCCCAGGGGCCCCTGGCCCTGGGCTGGGGCCTCACTGCAAAGAATCCTTATATCGAAGGATGGAGCCCACACCGAAGTTGTCCCCACCTCAAACTTGTGCTGTCCTGATAGACCCAAGGGAGCCCTACTAACTGACATCAGGAACCTGGACTGCTGAGTTTTCTTTCCCAGGGAAAATGGAAAAAGGATGCGCCCAGGGGCCCCTGGCCCTGACTGCAAAGAATCCTTATATCGAAGGATGGACCCCACACCGAAGTTGTCCCCACCTCAAACTTGTGCTGCCCTGATAGACCCAAGGGAGCCCTACAAACTGACATCAGGAACCTGGACTGCTGAGTTTTCTTTCCCAGGGAAAATGGAAAAAGGGTGCGCCCAGGGGCCCCTGGCCCTGACTGCAAAAAATCCTTATATCGAAGGATGGACCCCACACCGAAGTTGTCCCCACCTCAAACTTGTGCTGCCCTGATAGACCCAAGGGAGCCCTACAAACTGACATCAGGAACCTGGACTGCTGAGTTTCCTTTCCCAGGGAAAACGGCCAAAGGATGTGCCCAGGGGCCCCTGGCCCTGGGCTGGGGCCTCATTGCAAAGAATCCTTATATAGAAGGATGGACCCCAGACTGAAGTTGTCCCCACCTCAAACTTGTGCTGCCCTGATAGACCCAAGGGAGCCCTACAAACTGACATCAGGAACTTGGACTGCTGAGTTTTCTTTCCCAGGGAAAATGGAAAAGGATGTGCCCAGGGGCCCCTGGCACTGACTGCAAAGAATCCTTATATCGAAGGATGGACCCCACACCGAAGATGTCCCCACCTCAAACTTGTGCTGCCCTGATAGACCCACGGAAGCCCTACAAAGTGACATCAGGAACCTGGACTGCTGAGTTTTCTTTCCCAGGGAAAATGGAAAAAGGATGTGCCCAGGGGCCCCTGGCCCTGGGCTGGGGCCTCAATGCAAAGAATCCTTATATCGAAGGATGGACCCCACACCGCAGATGTCCCAACCTCAAACTTGTGCTGCCCTGATAGACCCAAGGGAGCCCTACAAACTGACATCAGGAACCTGGACTGCTGAGTTTTCTTTCCCAGGGAAAATGGAAAAAGGATGTGCCCAGGGGCCCCTGGCCCTCACTGCAAAGAATCCTTATATCGAAGGATGGACCCCACACCGAAGTTGTCCCCACCTCAAACTTGTGCTGCCCTGATAGACCCAAGGGAGCCCTACAAACTGACATCAGGAACCTGGACTGCTGAGTTTTCTTTCCCAGGGAAAATGGAAAAAGGATGTGCCAGGGGCCCCTGGCCCTGACTGCAAAAAATCCTTATATCGAAGGATGGACCCCACACCGAAGTTGTCCCCACCTCAAACTTGTGCTGCCCTGATAGACCCAAGGGAGCCCTACAAACTGACATCAGGAACCTGGACTGCTGAGTTTTCTTTCCCAGGGAAAATGGAAAAAGGATGTGCCAGGGGCCCCTGGCCCTGACTGCAAAAAATCCATATATCGAAGGATGGACCCCACACCGAAGTTGTCCCCACCTCAAACTTGTGCTGCCCTGATAGACCCAAGGGAGCCCTACAAACTGACATCAGGAACCTGGACTGCTGAGTTTTCTTTCCCAGGGAAAATGGAAAAAGGATGTGCCCAGGGGCCCCTGGCCCTGGGCTGGGGCCTCACTGCAAAGAATCCTTATATCGAAGGATGGACCCCACACCGAAGTTGTCCCCACCTCAAACTTGTGCTGCCCTGATAGACCCAAGGGAGCCCTACAAACTGACATCAGGAACCTGGACTGCTGAGTTTTCTTTCCCAGGGAAAATGGAAAAAGGATGTGCCCAGGGGCCCCTGGCCCTGGGCTGGGGCCTCACTGCAAAGAATCCTTATATCGAAGGATGGACCCCACACCGAAGTTGTCCCCACCTCAAACTTGTGCTGCCCTGATAGACCCAAGGGAGCCCTACAAACTGACATCAGGAACCTGGACTGCTGAGTTTTCTTTCCCAGGGAAAATGGAAAAAGGATGTGCCCAGGGGCCCCTGGCCCTGACTGCAAAAAATCCTTATATCAAAGGATGGAGCCCACACCGAAGTTGTCCCCACCTCAAACTTGTGCTGCCCTGATACACCCAAGGGAGCCCTACAAATTGACATCAGGAACCTGGACTGCTGAGTTTTCTTTCCCAGGGAAAATGGCCAAAGGATGTGCCCAGGGGCCCCCGGTCCTGGGCTGGGCCCTGACTGCAAAAAATCCTTATATTGAAGGATGCACCCCACACCAAAGTTGTCCCCACCTCAAACTTGTGCTGCCCTGATAGACCCAAGGGAGCCCTACAAACTGACATCAGGAACCTGGACTGCTGAGTTTTCTTTCCCAGGGAAAATGGAAGAAGGATGTGCCCAAGGGCCCCTAGCCCTGACTGGAAAAAATCCTTATATCGAAGGATGGACCCCACACCGAAGTTGTCCCCACCTCAAACTTGTGCTGCCCTGATAGACCCAAGGGAGCCCAACAAACTGACATCAGGAACCTGGACTGCTGAGTTTTCTTTCCCAGGGAAAATGGAAAAAGGATGTGCCCAGGGGCCCCTGGCCCTGGGCCCCTGGCCCTGACTGCAAAAAATCCTTATATCGAAGGATGGAGCCCACACCGAAGTTGTCCCCACCTCAAACTTGTGCTGCCCTGATAGACCCAAGGGAGCCCTACAAACTGACATCAGGAACCTGGACTGCTGAGTTTTCTTTCCCAGGGAAAATGGAAAAAGGATGTGCCCAGGGGCCCCTAGCCATGGGCTGGGGCCTCACTGCAAAGAATCCTTATATCGAACGATGGACCCCACACCGAAGTTGTCCCCACCTCAAACTTGTGCTGCCCTGATAGACCCAAGGGAGCCCTACAAACTGGCATCAGGAACCTGGACTGCTGAGTTTTCTTTCCCAGGGAAAATGGAAAAAGGATGTGCCCAGGGGCCCCTGGCCCTGACTGCAAAAACTCCTTATATCGAAGGATGGACCCCAGACCGAAGTTGTCCCCAACTCAAACTTGTGCTGCCCTGATAGACCCAAGGGAGCCCTACAAACTGACATCAGGAACCTGGACTGCTGAGTTTTCTTTCCCAGGGAAAATGGAAAAAGGATGTGCCCAGGGGCCCCTGGCCCTGGGCTGGGGCCTCACTGCAAAGAATTCTTATATCGAAGGATGGAGCCCACACCGAAGTTGTCCCCACCTCAAACTTGTGCTGCCCTGATAGACCCAAGGGAGCCCTACAAACTGACATCAGGAACCTGGACTGCTGAGTTTTCTTTCCCAGTGAAAATGGAAAAAGGATGTGCCCAGGGGCCTCTGGCCCTGACTGCAAAAAATCCATATATCTAAGGATGGACCCCACACCGAAGTTGT
Source organism: Lonchura striata (assembly GCF_050655825.1). Classification (NCBI taxonomy): domain Eukaryota; kingdom Metazoa; phylum Chordata; class Aves; order Passeriformes; family Estrildidae; genus Lonchura; species Lonchura striata. The sequence continues at coordinate 11,676,080 of NC_140733.1, read as the reverse complement.
CCCCACCTCAAACTTGTGCTGCCCTGATAGACCCAAGGGAGCCCTACAAACTGACATCAGGAACCTGGACTGCTGAGTTTTCTTTCCCAGGGAAAATGGAAAAAGGATGTGCCCGGGGGCCCCTGGCCCTGACTGCAAAAAATCCTTATATCGAAGGATGGACCCCACACCAAAGTTGTCTCTACCTCAAACTTGTGCTGCCCTGATAGACCCAAGGGAGCCCTACAAACTGACATCAGGAACCTGGACTGCTGAGTTTTCTTTCCCAGGGAAAATGGAAAAAGTATGTGCCCAGGGGCCCCTGGCCCTGACTGCAAAAAATCCTTATATCGAAGGATGGAGCCCACACCAAAGTTGTCCCCACCTCAAACTTGTGCTGCCCTGATAGACCCAAGGGAGCCCTACAAACTGACATCAGGAACCTGGACTGCTGAGTTTTCTTTCCCAGGGAAAATGGAAAAAGGATGTGCCCAGGGGCCCCTGGCCCTGACTGCAAACAATTCTTATATCGAAGGATGGAGCCCAGACCAAAGTTCTCCCCACCTCAAACTTGTGCTGCCCTGATAGACCAAAGGGAGCCCTACAAACTGACATCAGGAACCTGGACTGCTGAGTTTTCTTTCCCAGGGAAAATGGAAAAAGGATGTGCCCAGGGGCCCCTGGCCCTGACTGCAAAAAATCCTTATATCGAAGGATGGACCCCACACTGAATATGTCCCCACCTCAAACTTGTGCTGCACTGATACACCGAAGGGAGCCCTACAAACTGACATCAGCAACCTGGACTGCGGAGTTTTCTTTCCCAGGGAAAATGGCCAAAGGATGTGCCCAGGGGACCCTGGCTCTGGGCTGGGGCCTCACTAAAAAAAATCCTTATATCGAAGGATGGACCCCACACCGAAGTTGTCCCCACCTCAAACTTGTGCTGCCCTGATAGACCCAAGGGAGCCCTACAAACTGACATCAGGAACCTGGACTGCTGAGTTTTCTTTCCCAGGGAAAATGGAAAAAGGATGTGCCCAGGGGCCCGTGGCCCTGACTGCAAAAAATCCATATATCTAAGGATGGACCCCACACCGAAGTTGTCCCCACCTCAAACTTGTGCTGCCCTGATAGACCCAAGGGAGCCCTACAAACTGACATCAGGAACCTGGACTGCTGAGTTTTCTTTCCCAGGGAAAATGGAAAAAGGATGTGCCCGGGGGCCCCTGGCCCTGACTGCAAAAAATCCTTATATCGAAGGATGGACCCCACACCAAAGTTGTCTCTACCTCAAACTTGTGCTGCCCTGATAGACCCAAGGGAGCCCTACAAACTGACATCAGGAACCTGGACTGCTGAGTTTTCTTTCCCAGGGAAAATGGAAAAAGGATGTGCCCAGGGGCCCCTGGCCCTGACTGCAAAAAATCCTTATATCGAAGGATGGAGCCCAGACCAAAGTTCTCCCCACCTCAAACTTGTGCTGCCCTGATAGACCCAAGGGAGCCCTACAAACTGACATCAGGAACCTGGACTGCTGAGTTTTCTTTCCCAGGGAAAATGGAAAAAGGATGTGCCCAGGGGCCCCTGGCCCTGACTGCAAAAAATCCTTATATCAAAGGATGGACCCCACACCGAAGTTCTCCCCACCTCAAACTTGTGCTGCCCTGATAGACCCAAGGGAGCCCTACAAACTGACATCAGCAACCTGGACTGCGGAGTTTTCTTTCCCAGGGAAAATGGCCAAAGGATGTGCCCAGGGGACCCTGGCTCTGGGCTGGGGCCTCACTACAAAAAATCCTTATATCGAAGGATTGACCCCACACCGAAGTTGTCCCCACCTCAAACTTGTGCTGCCCTGATAGACCCAAGGGAGCCCTACAAACTGACATCAGGAACCTGGACTGCTGAGTTTTCTTTCCCAGGGAAAATGGAAAAAGGATGTGCCCAGGGGCCCGTGGCCCTGACTGCAAAAAATCCATATATCTAAGGATGGACCCCACACCGAAGTTGTCCCCACCTCAAACTTGTGCTGCCCTGATAGACCCAAGGGAGCCCTACAAACTGACATCAGGAACCTGGACTGCTGAGTTTTCTTTCCCAGGGAAAATGGAAAAAGGATGTGCCCGGGGGCCCCTGCCCCTGACTGCAAAATATCCTTATATCGAAGGATGGACCCCACACCAAAGTTGTCTCTACCTCAAACTTGTGCTGCCCTGATAGACCCAAGGGAGCCCTACAAACTGACATCAGGAACCTGGACTGCTGAGTTTTCTTTCCCAGGGAAAATGGAAAAAGGGTGTGCCCAGGGGCCCCTGGCCCTGACTGCAAAAAATCCATATATCGAAGGATGGAGCCCAGACCAAAGTTCTCCCCACCTCAAACTTGTGCTGCCCTGATAGACCAAAGGGAGCCCTACAAACTGACATCAGGAACCTGGACTGCTGAGTTTTCTTTCCCAGGGAAAATGGAAAAAGGATGTGCCCAGGGGCCCATGGCCCTGACTGCAAAAAATCCTTATATCGAAGGATGGACCCCACACCGAAGTTGTCCCCACCTCAAACTTGTGCTGCCCTGTTAGACTCAAGGGAGCCCTACAAACTGACATCAGGAACCTGGACTGCTGAGTTTTCTTTCCCAGGGAAAATGGAAAAAGGATGTGCCCCGGGGCCCCTGGCCCTGGGCTGGGGCCTCACTGCAAAGAATCCTTATATCGAAGGATGGACCCCACACCGAAGTTGTCCCCACCTCAAACTTGTGCTGCCCTGATAGACCCAAGGGAGCCCTACAAACTGACATCAGGAACCTGGACTGCTGAGTTTTCTTTCCCAGGGAAAATGGAAAAAGGATGTGCCCAAGGGGCCCCTGGCCCTGACTGAAAAGAATCCTTATATCGAAGGATGGTGCCCACACCGAAGTTGTCCCCACCTCAAACTTGTGCTGCCCTGATAGACCCAAGGGAGCCCTACAAACTGACATCAGGAACCTGGACTGCTGAGTTTTCTTTCCCAGGGAAAATGGAAAAAGGATGTGCCCAGGGGCCCCTGGCCCTGACTGCAATAAATCCATATATCGAAGGATGGACCCCACACCGAAGTTGTCCCCACCTCAAACTTGTGCTGCCCTGATACACCCAAGGGAGCCCTACAAACTGACATCAGGAACCTGGACTGGTGAGTTTTCTTTCCCAGGGAAAATGGAAAAAGGATGTGCCCAGGGGCCCCTGGCCCTGGGCGTAGACCTCACTGCAAAAAAACCTTATATCGAAGGATGGACCCCACACCGAAGATGTCCCCACCTCAAACTTGGGCTGCCCTGATACACCCAAGGGAGCCGGACAAAGTGACATCAGGAACCTGGACTGCTGAGTTTTCTTTCCCAGGGAAAATGGAAAAAGGATGTGCCCAGGGGCCCCTGGCCCTGACTGCAAACAATCCTTATATCGAAAGATGGACCCCACACCGAAGTTGTCCCCACCTCAAACTTGTGCTGCCCTGATAGACCCAAGGGAGCCCTACAAACTGACATCAGGAACCTGGACTGCTGAGTTTTCTTTCCCAGGGAAAATGGAAAAAGGATGTGCCCAGGGGCCCCTGGCCCTGGGCAGGGGCCTCAATGCAAAGAATCCTTATATCGAAGGATGGACCCCACACCGAAGATGTCCCCACCTCAAACTTGTGCTGCCCTGATAGACCCAAGGGAGCCCTACAAACTGACATCAGGAACCTGGACTGCTGAGTTTTCTTTCCCAGGGAAAATGGAAAAAGGATGTGCCCAAGGGCCCCTAGCCCTGACTGGAAAAATTCCTTATATCGAAGGATGGAGCCCACACCAAAGTTGTCCCCACCTCAAACTTGTGCTGCCCTGATAGACCCAAGGGAGCCCAACAAACTGACATCAGGAACCTGGACTGCTGAGTTTTCTTTCCCAGGGAAAATGGCCAAAGGATGTGTCCAGGGGCCCCAGGCTCTGGGCCACGGGCCCTGACTGCAAAAAATCCTTATATCGAAGGATGGAGCCCACACCGAAGTTGTCCCCACCTCAAACTTGTGCTGCCCTGATAGACCCAAGGGAGCCCTACATACTGACATCAGGAACCTGGACTGCTGAGTTTTCTTTCCCAGGGAAAATGGAAAAAGGATGTGCCCAGGGGCCCCTGGCCCTGACTGCAAAAAATCCTTATATCGAAGGATGGAGCCCAGACCAAAGTTGTCCCCACCTCAAACTTGTGCTGCCCTGATAGACCCAAGGGAGCCCTACAAACTGACATCAGGAACCTGGACTGCTGAGTTTTCTTTCCCAGGGAAAATGGAAGAAGGATGTGCCCAGGGGCCCCTGGCCCTTGGCCCCTGGCCCTGACTGCAAAAAATCCTCATATCGGAGGATGGACCCCACACCAAAGTTGTCCCCACCTCAAACTTGAGCTGCCCTGATAGACCCAAGGGAGCCCTACAAACTGACATCAGGAACCTGGACTGCTGAGTTTTCTTTCCCAGGGAAAATGGAAAAAGGATGTGTCCAGGGGCCCCTGGCCCTGGGATGGGGCCTCACTGCAAAAAATCCTTATATCGAAGGATGGACCCCACACCAAAGTTGTCCCCACCTCAAACTTGTGCTGCCCTGATAGACCCAAGGGAGCCTCACAAACTGAAATCAGGAACGTGGACTGCTGAGTTTTCTTTCCCAGGGAAAATGGAAAAAGGATGTGCCCAGGGGCCCCTGGCCCTGACTGCAAACAATTCTTATATCGAAGGATGGACCCCACACCGAAGTTGTCCCCACCTCAAACTTGTGCTGCCCTGATAGACCCAAGGGAGCCCTACAAACTGACATCAGGAACCTGGACTGCTGAGTTTTCTTTCCCAGGGAAAATGGAAAAAGGATGTGCCCAGGGGCCCGTGGCGCTGGGCTGGGACCGGACTACAAAGAATCCTTATATCGAAGGATGGAGCCCAGACCAAAGCTGTCCCCACCTCAAACTTGTGCTGCCCTGATAGACCCAAGGGAGCCCTACAAACTGACATCAGGAACCTGGACTGCTGAGTTTTCTTTCCCAGGGAAAATGGAAGAAGGATGTGCTCAAGGGCCCCTAGCCCTGACTGGAAAAAATCCTTATATCGAAGGATGGACCCCACACCGAAGTTGTCCCCACCTCAAACTTGTGCTGCCCTGATAGACCCAAGGGAGCCCAACAAACTGACATCAGGAACCTGGACTGCTGAGTTTTCTTTCCCAGGGAAAATGGAAAAAGGATGTGCCCAGGGGCCCCTGGCCCTGGGCCCCTGGCCTTGACTGCAAAAAATCCTTATATCGAAGGATGGAGCCCACACCGAAGTTGTCCCCACCTCAAACTTGTGCTGCCCTGATAGACCCAAGGGAGCCCTACAAACTGACATCAGGAACCTGGACTGCTGAGTTTTCTTTCCCAGGGGAAATGGAAAAAGGATGTGCCCAGGGGCCCCTAGCCATGGGCTGGGGCCTCACTGCAAAGAATCCTTATATCGAACGATGGACCCCACACCGAAGTTGTCCCCACCTCAAACTTGTGCTGCCCTGATAGATCCAAGGGAGCCCTACAAACTGGCATCAGGAACCTGGACTGCTGAGTTTTCTTTCCCAGGGAAAATGGAAAAAGGATGTGCCCAGGGGCCCCTGGCCCTGACTGCAAAAACTCCTTATATCGAAGGATGGACCCCAGACCGAAGTTGTCCCCAACTCAAACTTGTGCTGCCCTGATAGACCCAAGGGAGCCCTACAAACTGACATCAGGAACCTGGACTGCTGAGTTTTCTTTCCCAGGGAAAATGGAAAAAGGATGTGCCCAGGGGCCCCTGGCCCTGGGCTGGGGCCTCACTGCAAAGAATTCTTATATCGAAGGATGGAGCCCACACCGAAGTTGTCCCCACCTCAAACTTGTGCTGCCCTGATAGACCCAAGGGAGCCCTACAAACTGACATCAGGAACCTGGACTGCTGAGTTTTCTTTCCCAGTGAAAATGGAAAAAGGATGTGCCCAGGGGCCTCTGGCCCTGACTGCAAAAAATCCATATATCTAAGGATGGACCCCACACCGAAGTTGTCCCCACCTCAAACTTGTGCTGCCCTGATAGACCCAAGGGAGCCCTACAAACTGACATCAGGAACCTGGACTGCTGAGTTTTCTTTCCCAGGGAAAATGGAAAAAGGATGTGCCCGGGGGCCCCTGGCCCTGACTGCAAAAAATCCTTATATCGAAGGATGGACCCCACACCAAAGTTGTCTCTACCTCAAACTTGTGCTGCCCTGATAGACCCAAGGGAGCCCTACAAACTGACATCAGGAACCTGGACTGCTGAGTTTTCTTTCCCAGGGAAAATGGAAAAAGTATGTGCCCAGGGGCCCCTGGCCCTGACTGCAAAAAATCCTTATATCGAAGGATGGAGCCCACACCAAAGTTGTCCCCACCTCAAACTTGTGCTGCCCTGATAGACCCAAGGGAGCCCTACAAACTGACATCAGGAACCTGGACTGCTGAGTTTTCTTTCCCAGGGAAAATGGAAAAAGGATGTGCCCAGGGGCCCCTGGCCCTGACTGCAAACAATTCTTATATCGAAGGATGGAGCCCAGACCAAAGTTCTCCCCACCTCAAACTTGTGCTGCCCTGATAGACCCAAGGGAGCCCTACAAACTGACATCAGGAACCTGGACTGCTGAGTTTTCTTTCCCAGGGAAAATGGAAAAAGGATGTGCCCAGGGGCCCCTGGCCCTGACTGCAAAAAATCCTTATATCGAAGGATGGACCCCACACTGAATATGTCCCCACCTCAAACTTGTGCTGCACTGATACCCCGAAGGGAGCCCTACAAACTGACATCAGCAACCTGGACTGCGGAGTTTTCTTTCCCAGGGAAAATGGCCAAAGGATGTGCCCAGGGGACCCTGGCTCTGGGCTGGGGCCTCACTACAAAAAATCCTTATATCGAAGGATGGACCCCACACCGAAGTTGTCCCCACCTCAAACTTGTGCTGCCCTGATAGACCCAAGGGAGCCCTACAAACTGACATCAGGAACCTGGACTGCTGAGTTTTCTTTCCCAGGGAAAATGGAAAAAGGATGTGCCCAGGGGCCCGTGGCCCTGACTGCAAAAAATCCATATATCTAAGGATGGACCCCACACCGAAGTTGTCCCCACCTCAAACTTGTGCTGCCCTGATAGACCCAAGGGAGCCCTACAAACTGACATCAGGAACCTGGACTGCTGAGTTTTCTTTCCCAGGGAAAATGGAAAAAGGATGTGCCCGGGGGCCCCTGGCCCTGACTGCAAAAAATCCTTATATCGAAGGATGGACCCCACACCAAAGTTGTCTCTACCTCAAACTTGTGCTGCCCTGATAGACCCAAGGGAGCCCTACAAACTGACATCAGGAACCTGGACTGCTGAGTTTTCTTTCCCAGGGAAAATGGAAAAAGGATGTGCCCAGGGGCCCCTGGCCCTGACTGCAAAAAATCCTTATATCGAAGGATGGAGCCCAGACCAAAGTTCTCCCCACCTCAAACTTGTGCTGCCCTGATAGACCCAAGGGAGCCCTACAAACTGACATCAGGAACCTGGACTGCTGAGTTTTCTTTCCCAGGGAAAATGGAAAAAGGATGTGCCCAGGGGCCCCTGGCCCTGACTGCAAAAAATCCTTATATCAAAGGATGGACCCCACACCGAAGTTGTCCCCACCTCAAACTTGTGCTGCCCTGATAGACCCAAGGGAGCCCTACAAACTGACATCAGCAACCTGGACTGCGGAGTTTTCTTTCCCAGGGAAAATGGCCAAAGGATGTGCCCAGGGGACCCTGGCTCTGGGCTGGGGCCTCACTACAAAAAATCCTTATATCGAAGGATTGACCCCACACCGAAGTTGTCCCCACCTCAAACTTGTGCTGCCCTGATAGACCCAAGGGAGCCCTACAAACTGACATCAGGAACCTGGACTGCTGAGTTTTCTTTCCCAGGGAAAATGGAAAAAGGATGTGCCCAGGGGCCCGTGGCCCTGACTGCAAAAAATCCATATATCTAAGGATGGACCCCACACCGAAGTTGTCCCCACCTCAAACTTGTGCTGCCCTGATAGACCCAAGGGAGCCCTACAAACTGACATCAGGAACCTGGACTGCTGAGTTTTCTTTCCCAGGGAAAATGGAAAAAGGATGTGCCCGGGGGCCCCTGGCCCTGACTGCAAAAAATCCTTATATCGAAGGATGGACCCCACACCAAAGTTGTCTCTACCTCAAACTTGTGCTGCCCTGATAGACCCAAGGGAGCCCTACAAACTGATATCAGAAACCTGGACTGCTGAGTTTTCTTTCCCAGGGAAAATGGAAAAAGGGTGTGCCCAGGGGCCCCTGGCCCTGACTGCAAAAAATCCTTATATCGAAGGATGGAGCCCAGACCAAAGTTCTCCCCACCTCAAACTTGTGCTGCCCTGATAGACCAAAGGGAGCCCTACAAACTGACATCAGGAACCTGGACTGCTGAGTTTTCTTTCCCAGGGAAAATGGAAAAAGGATGTGCCCAGGGGCCCCTGGCCCTGACTGCAAAAAATCCTTATATCAAAGGATGGACCCCACACCGAAGTTGTCCCCACCTCAAACTTGTGCTGCACTGATACACCCAAGGGAGCCCTACAAACTGACATCAGGAACCTGGACTGCTGAGTTTTCTTTCCCAGGGAAAATGGAAAAAGGATGTGCCCAGGGGCCCCTGGCCCTGGGCTGGGGCCTCACTACAAAAAATCCTTATATCGAAGGATGGAGCCCACACCGAAGTTGTCCCCACCTCAAACTTGTGCTGCCCTGATAGACCCAAGGGAGCCCTACAAACTGACATCAGGAACCTGGACTGCTGAGTTTTCTTTCCCAGGGAAAATGGAAAAAGGATGTGCCCAGGGGCCCCTGGCCCTGACTGCAAAGAATCCTTATATCGAAGGATGGACCCCACAGCAAAGTTGTCCCCACCTCAAACTTGTGCTGCCCTGATAGACCCAAGGGAGCCCTACAAACTGACATCAGGAACCTGGACTGCTGAGTTTTCTTTCCCAGGGAAAATGGAAAAAGGATGTGCCCAGGGGCACCTGGCCATGACTGCAAAAAATCCTTATATCGAAGGATGGACCCCACAACGAAGTTGTCCCCTCCTCAAATTTGTGCTGCCCTGATAGACCCAAGGGAGCCCTACAAACTGACATCAGGAACCTGGACTGCTGAGTTTTCTTTCCCAGGGAAAATGGAAAAAGGTTGTGCCCAAGGGCCCCTAGCCCTGACTGGAAAAAATCCTTATATCGAAGGATGGAGCCCACACCGAAGTTGTCCCCACCTCAAACTTGTGCTGCCCTGATAGACCCAAGGGAGCCCAACAAACTGACATCAGGAACCTGGACTGCTGAGTTTTCTTTCCCAGGGAAAATGGAAAAAGGATGTGCCCAGGGGCCTTTGGCCCTCGGCTGGGGCCTCACTGCAAAGAATCCTTATATCGAAGGATGGACCCCACACCGAAGTTGTCCGCACCTCAAACTTGTGCTGCCCTGATAGACCCAAGGGAGCCCTACATACTGACATCAGGAACCTGGACTGCTGAGTTTTCTTTCCCAGGGAAAATGGAAAAAGGATGTGCCCAGGGGCCCCTGGCCCTGACTGCAAAAAATCCTTATATCGGAGGATGGAGCCCAGACAGAAGTTCTCCCCACCTCAAACTTGTGCTGCCCTGATAGAACAACGGGAGCCCTACAAACTGACATTAGGAACCTGGACTGTTGAGTTTTCTTTCCCAGGGAAAATGGAAAAAGGATGTTCCCAGGGGCCCCTGGCCATGGGCTGGGGTCACACTGCAAAGAATCCTTATATCGAAGGATGGACCCCACACCGAAGATGTCCCAACCTCAAACTTGTGCTGCCCTGATAGACCAAAGGGAGCCCTACAAACTGACATCAGGAACCTGGACTGCTGAGTTTTCTTTCCCAGGGAAAATGGAAGAAGGATGTGCCCAAGGGCCCCTAGCCCTGACTGGAAAAAATCCTTATATCGAAGGATGGACCCCACACCGAAGTTGTCCCCACCTCAAACTTGTGCTGCCCTGATAGACCCAAGGGAGCCCAACAAACTGACATCAGGAACCTGGACTGCTGAGTTTTCTTTCCCAGGGAAAATGGCCAAAGGATGTGTCCAGGGGCCCCAGGCTCTGGGCCACGGGCCCTGACTGCAAAAAATCCTTATATCGAAGGATGGACCCCACACCGAAGTTGTCCCCACCTCAAACTTGTGCTGCCCTGATAGACCCAAGGGAGCCCTACATACTGACATCAGGAACCTGGACTGCTGAGTTTTCTTTCCCAGGGAAAATGGAAAAAGGATGTGCCCAGGGGCCCCTGGCCCTGACTGCAAAAAATCCTTATATCGAAGGATGGAGCCCAGACCAAAGTTGTCCCCACCTCAAACTTGTGCTGCCCTGATAGACCCAAGGGAGCCCAACAAACTGACATCAGGAACCTGGACTGCTGAGTTTTCTTTCCCAGGGAAAATGGAAGAAGGATGTGCCCAGGGGCCCCTGGCCCTGGGCCCCTGGCCCTGACTGCAAAAAATCCTCATATCGGAGGATGGACCCCACATCAAAGTTGTCCCCACCTCAAACTTGAGCTGCCCTGATAGACCCAAGGGAGCCCTACAAACTGACATCAGGAACCTGGACTGCTGAGTTTTCTTTCCCAGGGAAAATGGAAAAAGGATGTGCCCAGGGGCCCGTGGCGCTGGGCTGGGACCGGACTACAAAGAATCCTTATATCGAAGGATGGAGCCCAGACCAAAGCTGTCCCCACCTCAAACTTGTGCTGCCCTGATAGACCCACGGGAGCCCTACAAACTGACATTAGGAACCTGGACTGTTGAGTTTTCTTTCCCATGGAAAATGGAAAAAGGATGTGCCCAGGGGCCCCTGGCCATGGGCTGGGTTCACACTGCAAAGAATCCTTATATCGAAGGATGGACCCCACACCGAAGATGTCCCAACCTCAAACTTGTGCTGCCCTGATAGACCAAAGGGAGCCCTACAAACTGACATCAGGGACCTGGACTGCTGAGTTTTCTTTCCCAGGGAAAATGGAAGAAGGATGTGCCCAAGGGCCCCTAGCCCTGACTGGAAAAAATCCTTATATCGAAGGATGGACCCCACACCGAAGTTGTCCCCACCTCAAACTTGTGCTGCCCTGATAGACCCAAGGGAGCCCAACAAACTGACATCAGGAACCTGGACTGCTGAGTTTTCTTTCCCAGGGAAAATGGAAAAAGGATGTGCCCAGGGGCCCCTGGCCCTGGGCCCCTGGCCCTGACTGCAAAAAATCCTTATATCGAAGGATGGAGCCCACACCGAAGTTGTCCCCACCTCAAACTTGTGCTGCCCTGATAGACCCAAGGGAGCCCTACAAACTGACATCAGGAACCTGGACTGCTGAGTTTTCTTTCCCAGGGAAAATGGAAAAAGGATGTGCCCAGGGGCCCCTAGCCATGGGCTGGGGCCTCACTGCAAAGAATCCTTATATCGAACGATGGACCCCACACCGAAGTTGTCCCCACCTCAAACTTGTGCTGCCCTGATAGACCCAAGGGAGCCCTACAAACTGGCATCAGGAACCTGGACTGCTGAGTTTTCTTTCCCAGGGAAAATGGAAAAAGGATGTGCCCAGGGGCCCCTGGCCCTGACTGCAAAAACTCCTTATATCGAAGGATGGACCCCAGACCGAAGTTGTCCCCAACTCAAACTTGTGCTGCCCTGATAGACCCAAGGGAGCCCTACAAACTGACATCAGGAACCTGGACTGCTGAGTTTTCTTTCCCAGGGAAAATGGAAAAAGGATGTGCCCAGGGGCCCCTGGCCCTGGGCTGCGGCCTCACTGCAAAGAATTCTTATATCGAAGGATGGAGCCCACACCGAAGTTGTCCCCACCTCAAACTTGTGCTGCCCTGATAGACCCAAGGGAGCCCTACAAACTGACATCAGGAACCTGGACTGCTGAGTTTTCTTTCCCAGTGAAAATGGAAAAAGGATGTGCCCAGGGGCCTCTGGCCCTGACTGCAAAAAATCCATATATCTAAGGATGGACCCCACACCGAAGTTGTCCCCACCTCAAACTTGTGCTGCCCTGATAGACCCAAGGGAGCCCTACAAACTGACATCAGGAACCTGGACTGCTGAGTTTTCTTTCCCAGGGAAAATGGAAAAAGGATGTGCCCGGGGGCCCCTGGCCCTGACTGCAAAAAATCCTTATATCGAAGGATGGACCCCACACCAAAGTTGTCTCTACCTCAAACTTGTGCTGCCCTGATAGACCCAAGGGAGCCCTACAAACTGACATCAGGAACCTGGACTGCTGAGTTTTCTTTCCCAGGGAAAATGGAAAAAGTATGTGCCCAGGGGCCCCTGGCCCTGACTGCAAAAAATCCTTATATCGAAGGATGGAGCCCACACCAAAGTTGTCCCCACCTCAAACTTGTGCTGCCCTGATAGACCCAAGGGAGCCCTACAAACTGACATCAGGAACCTGGACTGCTGAGTTTTCTTTCCCAGGGAAAATGGAAAAAGGATGTGCCCAGGGGCCCCTGGCCCTGACTGCAAACAATTCTTATATCGAAGGATGGAGCCCAGACCAAAGTTCTCCCCACCTCAAACTTGTGCTGCCCTGATAGACCAAAGGGAGCCCTACAAACTGACATCAGGAACCTGGACTGCTGAGTTTTCTTTCCCAGGGAAAATGGAAAAAGGATGTGCCCAGGGGCCCCTGGCCCTGACTGCAAAAAATCCTTATATCGAAGGATGGACCCCACACCGAACTCTTCCCCACCTCAAACTTGTGCTGCACTGATACACCGAAGGGAGCCCTACAAACTGACATCAGCAACCTGGACTGCGGAGTTTTCTTTCCCAGGGAAAATGGCCAAAGGATGTGCCCAGGGGACCCTGGCTCTGGGCTGGGGCCTCACTACAAAAAATCCTTATATCGAAGGATGGACCCCACACCGAAGTTGTCCCCACCTCAAACTTGTGCTGCCCTGATAGACCCAAGGGAGCCCTACAAACTGACATCAGGAACCTGGACTGCTGAGTTTTCTTTCCCAGGGAAAATGGAAAAAGGATGTGCCCAGGGGCCCGTGGCCCTGACTGCAAAAAATCCATATATCTAAGGATGGACCCCACACCGAAGTTGTCCCCACCTCAAACTTGTGCTGCCCTGATAGACCCAAGGGAGCCCTACAAACTGACATCAGGAACCTGGACTGCTGAGTTTTCTTTCCCAGGGAAAATGGAAAAAGGATGTGCCCGGGGGCCCCTGGCCCTGACTGCAAAAAATCCTTATATCGAAGGATGGACCCCACACCAAAGTTGTCTCTACCTCAAACTTGTGCTGCCCTGATAGACCCAAGGGAGCCCTACAAACTGACATCAGGAACCTGGACTGCTGAGTTTTCTTTCCCAGGGAAAATGGAAAAAGGATGTGCCCAGGGGCCCCTGGCCCTGACTGCAAAAAATCCTTATATCGAAGGATGGAGCCCAGACCAAAGTTCTCCCCACCTCAAACTTGTGCTGCCCTGATAGACCAAAGGGAGCCCTACAAACTGACATCAGGAACCTGGACTGCTGAGTTTTCTTTCCCAGGGAAAATGGAAAAAGGATGTGCCCAGGGGCCCCTGGCCCTGACTGCAAAAAATCCTTATATCAAAGGATGGACCCCACACCGAAGTTGTCCCCACCTCAAACTTGTGCTGCCCTGATACACCGAAGGGAGCCCTACAAACTGACATCAGCAACCTGGACTGCGGAGTTTTCTTTCCCAGGGAAAATGGCCAAAGGATGTGCCCAGGGGACCCTTGCTCTGGGCTGGGGCCTCACTACAAAAAATCCTTATATCGAAGGATGGACCCCACACCGAAGTTGTCCCCACCTCAAACTTGTGCTGCCCTGATAGACCCAAGGGAGCCCTACAAACTGACATCAGGAACCTGGACTGCTGAGTTTTCTTTCCCAGGGAAAATGGAAAAAGGATGTGCCCAGGGGCCCGTGGCCCTGACTGCAAAAAATCCATATATCTAAGGATGGACCCCACACCGAAGTTGTCCCCACCTCAAACTTGTGCTGCCCTGATAGACCCAAGGGAGCCCTACAAACTGACATCAGGAACCTGGACTGCTGAGTTTTCTTTCCCAGGGAAAATGGAAAAAGGATGTGCCCTGGGGCCCCTGGCCCTGACTGCAAAAAATCCTTATATCGAAGGATGGACCCCACACCAAAGTTGTCTCTACCTCAAACTTGTGCTGCCCTGATAGACCCAAGGGAGCCCTACAAACTGACATCAGGAACCTGGACTGCTGAGTTTTCTTTCCCAGGGAAAATGGAAAAAGGATGTGCCCAGGGGCCCCTGGCCCTGACTGCAAAAAATCCTTATATCGAAGGATGGAGCCCAGACCAAAGTTCTCCCCACCTCAAACTTGTGCTGCCCTGATAGACCCAAGGGAGCCCTACAAACTGACATCAGGAACCTGGACTGCTGAGTTTTCTTTCCCAGGGAAAATGGAAAAAGGATGTGCCCAGGGGCCCCTGGCCCTGACTGCAAAAAATCCTTATATCAAAGGATGGACCCCACACCGAAGTTGTCCCCACCTCAAACTTGTGCTGCACTGATACACCCAAGGGAGCCCTACAAACTGACATCAGAAACCTGGACTGCTGAGTTTTCTTTCCCAGGGAAAATGGCCAAAGGTTGTGCCCAGGGGCCCCTGGCCCTGGGCTGGGACCTCACTACAAAAAATCCTTATATCGAAGGATGGACCCCACACCGAAGTTGTCCCCACCTCAAACTTGTGCTGCCCTGATAGACCCAAGGGAGCCCTACAAACTGACATCAGGAACCTGGACTGCTGAGTTTTCTTTCCCAGGGAAAATGGAAAAAGGATGTGCCCAGGGGCCCCTGGCCCTGGGCTGGGACCGGACTACAAAGAATCCTTATATCGAAGGATGGAGCCCAGACCAAAGTTGTCCCCACCTCAAACTTGTGCTGCCCTGATAGACCCACGGGAGCCCTACAAACTGACATTAGGAACCTGGACTGTTGAGTTTTCTTTCCCAGGGAAAATGGAAAAAGTATGTGCCCAAGGGCCCCTGGCCCTGACAGGAAAAAATCCATATATCGAAGGATGGACCCCACACCGAAGTTGTCCCCACGTCAAACTTGTACTGCCCTGATAGACCCAAGGGAGCCCAACAAACTGACATCAGGAACCTGGACTGCTGAGTTTTCTTTCCCAGGGAAAATGGAAAAAGGATGTGCCCAGGGGCCCCTAGCCATGGGCTGGGGCTTCACTGCAAAGAATCCTTATATCGAAGGATGGACCCCACACCGAAGTTGTCCCCACCTCAAACTTGTGCTGCCCTGATAGACCCAAGGGAGCCCAACAAACTGACATCAGGATCCTGGACTGCTGAGTTTTCTTTCCCAGGGAAAATGGAAAAAGGATGTGCCCAGGGGCCCCTGGCCCTGACTGCAAAAACTCCTTATATCGAAGGATGGACCCCACACCGAAGTTTTCCCAACCTCAAACTTGTGCTGCCCTGATAGACCCAAGGGAGCCCTACAAACTGACATCAGGAACCTGGACTGCTGAGTTTTCTTTCCCAGGGAAAATGGAAAAAGGGTGCGCCCAGGGGCCCCTGGCCCTGACTGCAAAAAATCCTTATATCGAAGGATGGACCCCACACCGAAGTTGTCCCCACCTCAAACTTGTGCTGCCCTGATAGACCCAAGGGAGCCCTACAAACTGACATCAGGAACCTGGACTGCTGAGTTTCCTTTCCCAGGGAAAACGGCCAAAGGATGTGCCCAGGGGCCCCTGGCCCTGGGCTGGGGCCTCATTGCAAAGAATCCTTATATAGAAGGATGGACCCCAGACTGAAGTTGTCCCCACCTCAAACTTGTGCTGCCCTGATAGAGCCAAGGGAGCCCTACAAACTGACATCAGGAACTTGGACAGATGAGTTTCCTTTCCCAGGGAAACTGGCCAAAGGTTGTGCCCAGGGGCCCCTAGTCGTGACTGCAAAAAATCCTTATATCGAAGGATGGACCCCACACCGAAGTTGTCCCCACCTCAAACTTGTGCTGCCCTGATAGACCCAAGGGAGCCCTACAAACTGACATCAGGAACCTGGACTGCTGAGTTTTCTTTCCCAGGGAAAATGGAAAAAGGATGTGCCCAGGGGCCCCTGGCCCTGGGCTGGGGCCTCACTGCAAAGAATCCTTATATCGAAGGATGGAGCCCACACCGAAGTTGTCCCCACCTCAAACTTGTGCTGTCCTGATAGACCCAAGGGAGCCCTACTAACTGACATCAGGAACCTGGACTGCTGAGTTTTCTTTCCCAGGGAAAATGGAAAAAGGATGCGCCCAGGGGCCCCTGGCCCTGACTGCAAAGAATCCTTATATCGAAGGATGGACCCCACACCGAAGTTGTCCCCACCTCAAACTTGTGCTGCCCTGATAGACCCAAGGGAGCCCTACAAACTGACATCAGGAACCTGGACTGCTGAGTTTTCTTTCCCAGGGAAAATGGAAAAAGGGTGCGCCCAGGGGCCCCTGGCCCTGACTGCAAAAAATCCTTATATCGAAGGATGGACCCCACACCGAAGTTGTCCCCACCTCAAACTTGTGCTGCCCTGATAGACCCAAGGGAGCCCTACAAACTGACATCAGGAACCTGGACTGCTGAGTTTCCTTTCCCAGGGAAAACGGCCAAAGGATGTGCCCAGGGGCCCCTGGCCCTGGGCTGGGGCCTCATTGCAAAGAATCCTTATATAGAAGGATGGACCCCAGACTGAAGTTGTCCCCACCTCAAACTTGTGCTGCCCTGATAGACCCAAGGGAGCCCTACAAACTGACATCAGGAACTTGGACTGCTGAGTTTTCTTTCCCAGGGAAAATGGAAAAGGATGTGCCCAGGGGCCCCTGGCACTGACTGCAAAGAATCCTTATATCGAAGGATGGACCCCACACCGAAGATGTCCCCACCTCAAACTTGTGCTGCCCTGATAGACCCACGGAAGCCCTACAAAGTGACATCAGGAACCTGGACTGCTGAGTTTTCTTTCCCAGGGAAAATGGAAAAAGGATGTGCCCAGGGGCCCCTGGCCCTGGGCTGGGGCCTCAATGCAAAGAATCCTTATATCGAAGGATGGACCCCACACCGCAGATGTCCCAACCTCAAACTTGTGCTGCCCTGATAGACCCAAGGGAGCCCTACAAACTGACATCAGGAACCTGGACTGCTGAGTTTTCTTTCCCAGGGAAAATGGAAAAAGGATGTGCCCAGGGGCCCCTGGCCCTCACTGCAAAGAATCCTTATATCGAAGGATGGACCCCACACCGAAGTTGTCCCCACCTCAAACTTGTGCTGCCCTGATAGACCCAAGGGAGCCCTACAAACTGACATCAGGAACCTGGACTGCTGAGTTTTCTTTCCCAGGGAAAATGGAAAAAGGATGTGCCAGGGGCCCCTGGCCCTGACTGCAAAAAATCCTTATATCGAAGGATGGACCCCACACCGAAGTTGTCCCCACCTCAAACTTGTGCTGCCCTGATAGACCCAAGGGAGCCCTACAAACTGACATCAGGAACCTGGACTGCTGAGTTTTCTTTCCCAGGGAAAATGGAAAAAGGATGTGCCAGGGGCCCCTGGCCCTGACTGCAAAAAATCCATATATCGAAGGATGGACCCCACACCGAAGTTGTCCCCACCTCAAACTTGTGCTGCCCTGATAGACCCAAGGGAGCCCTACAAACTGACATCAGGAACCTGGACTGCTGAGTTTTCTTTCCCAGGGAAAATGGAAAAAGGATGTGCCCAGGGGCCCCTGGCCCTGGGCTGGGGCCTCACTGCAAAGAATCCTTATATCGAAGGATGGACCCCACACCGAAGTTGTCCCCACCTCAAACTTGTGCTGCCCTGATAGACCCAAGGGAGCCCTACAAACTGACATCAGGAACCTGGACTGCTGAGTTTTCTTTCCCAGGGAAAATGGAAAAAGGATGTGCCCAGGGGCCCCTGGCCCTGGGCTGGGGCCTCACTGCAAAGAATCCTTATATCGAAGGATGGACCCCACACCGAAGTTGTCCCCACCTCAAACTTGTGCTGCCCTGATAGACCCAAGGGAGCCCTACAAACTGACATCAGGAACCTGGACTGCTGAGTTTTCTTTCCC
Organism: Lonchura striata; assembly: GCF_050655825.1. NCBI lineage: Eukaryota > Metazoa > Chordata > Aves > Passeriformes > Estrildidae > Lonchura > Lonchura striata. The sequence goes on along the minus strand of NC_140733.1, from coordinate 11,657,841 downwards.
AGGGAAAATGGAAAAAGGATGTGCCCAGGGGCCCCTGGCCCTGACTGCAAAAAATCCTTATATCAAAGGATGGAGCCCACACCGAAGTTGTCCCCACCTCAAACTTGTGCTGCCCTGATACACCCAAGGGAGCCCTACAAATTGACATCAGGAACCTGGACTGCTGAGTTTTCTTTCCCAGGGAAAATGGCCAAAGGATGTGCCCAGGGGCCCCCGGTCCTGGGCTGGGCCCTGACTGCAAAAAATCCTTATATTGAAGGATGCACCCCACACCAAAGTTGTCCCCACCTCAAACTTGTGCTGCCCTGATAGACCCAAGGGAGCCCTACAAACTGACATCAGGAACCTGGACTGCTGAGTTTTCTTTCCCAGGGAAAATGGCCAAAGGATGTGCCCAGGGGCCCCTAGCCCTGGGCTGGGACCTCACTCCAAAAAATCCTTATATCGAAGGATGGAGCCCAGACCGATGTTGTCCCCACCTCAAAATTGTGCTGCCCTGATAGACCCAAGGGAGCCCTACAAACTGACATCAGGAACCTGGACTGCTGAGTTTTCTTTCCCAGGGAAAATGGCCAGAGGATGTGCCCAAGGGCCCCTGGCCATGAGCTGGGCCAGCAGTGCAAAAAGTCCTTATATCGAAAGATGGACCCCAGACCGAAGTTGTCCCCACCTCAAACTTGTGCTGCCCTGATAGACCCAAGGGAGCCCTACAAACTGACATCAGGAACCTGGACTGCTGAGTTTTCTTTCCCAGGGAAAATGGAAAAAGGATGTGCCCAGGGGCCCCTGGCCCTGACTTCAAAGAATCGTTATATCGAAGGATGGAGCCCACACCGAAGTTGTCCCCACCTCAAACTTGTGCTGCCCTGATACACCCAAGGGAGCCCTACAAACTGACATCAGGAACCTGGACTGCTGAGTTTTCTTTCCCAGGGAAAATGGCCAAAGGATGTGCCCAGGGGCCCCTGGCCCTGACTGCAAAAAATCCATATATCGAAGGATGGACCCCACCCCGAAGTTGTCCCCACCTCAAACTTGTGCTGCCCTGATAGACCCAAGGGAGCCCTACAAACTGACATCAGGAACCTGGACTGCTGAGTTTTCTTTCCCAGGGAAAATGGAAAAAGGATGTGCCCGGGGGCCCCTGGCCCTGACTGCAAAAAATCCTTATATCGAAGGATGGACCCCAGGCCAAAGTTGTCCCCACCTCAAACTTGTGCTGCCCTGATAGACCCAAGGGAGCCCTACAGACAGACATCAGGAACCTGGACTGCTGAGTTTTCTTTCCCAGGGAAAATGGAAAAAGGATGTGCCCAGGGGCCCCTGGCCCTCACTGCAAAGAATCCTTATATTGAAGGATGGACCCCACACCGAAGTTGTCCCCACCTCAAACTTGTGCTGCCCTGATAGACCCAAGGGAGCCCTACAAACTGACATCAGCAACCTGGACTGCTGAGTTTTCTTTCCCAGGGAAAATGGAAAAAGGATGTGCCCAGGGGCCCCTGGCCCTAGGCACCGGGGCCTCACTGCAAAGAATCCTTATATCGAAGGATGGACCCCACACCGAAGTTGTCCCCACCTCAAACTTGTGCTGCCCTGATACACCCAAGGGAGCCCTACAAACTGACATCAGGAACCTGGACTGCTGAGTTTTCTTTCCCAGGGAAAATGGCTGCAGGTCCTGAAGGGAACAAAAAGGGCTCCCGGCCTTTGCCTCTGTTCTCTAACATTCCCCAAAAGGCATCGCAGTCCCGGAAGAGGTGTTTGTCATGCAGCCTGCCAAAATAAATTCTTGTAAAATTCTAGCTCTGCCTTTTTTTTAACGTGTTCTTACTTCCTATTTATGTAATCGCAGAAAGCAAGGAAAGAATAAATGAGTCTGGTTCCCACTATTGCTCTGTGCACGCATTTTTAAAGCCTGCTGTAGTTCTATCCTCTTTTTCCACTCCAAGCTTGACTTTTCCCCTCCTTTTTCAAGGTCTGCTGCTGTGGGTTTCCCAGGCAGGGCTGGGTTCCTCGGCAGGGGTCTTAGGAGTTGGTGCAGATTCTGCTTTTTCCAAAGGTGTATCAAAGTGTGCCAGCAAAAGGATTGTTTTCTCCAGGAAAAAGCTTTCTCTCAATGACCATCAATGCATGTATGTGTTTTAATCGTGTAACCAGGTGGATTAAGAAAAGCCGACACCTGTAGCAGAGTTTTGTTGGATCTGTGTCTGTGAGAAGTGGGCTGTGTGCTGGAGAGGGAGAGACCAAGAGATGCTGTTGGAGAGTGGCAACAGTGGCAGGTGTGAGCTGCTAACTTGATGAGGGCTCAGAGCAGACACAGGTGTGAGCTGTTAAGATGATGAGGAAGAGGGGCGGATCCCTCTGGGGGGAGGTTATTTAAAGGCGAGGCTTTGCCTCATCCTGCTTTTGCATGGAGCTGCTGGAGAAGAGGAGTTTATGGGGGGCTCCCAGGGCTGTCTCATGGAAGGACGGTGAGTACTTTGAACAGGGTTTGGGGGATCACCTTGGCACATCCTTTGGCCATTTTCCCTAGGAAAGAAAACTCAGCAGTCCAGGTTCCTGATGTCAGTTTGTAGACCTCCCTTCGGTCTATAAGGGCAGCACAAGTTTGAGTTGAGGACAACTTCGGTCTGGGCTCCATCCTTCCATATAAGGATTTTTAGCAGTCAGGGCCAGGGGCCCCTGGGCACATCCTTTTTCCATTTTCCCTGGGAAAGAAAACTCAGCAGTCCAGGTTGCTGATGTCAGTTTGTAGGGCTTCCTTGGGTCTATCAGGGCAGCACAACTTAGAGTCGGGGACAACATTGCTCTGGGCTCCATCCTTCGATATAAGGATTTTTTGCAGTGAGGCCCCAGCCCAGGACCAGGGGCCCCAGGTCATATCCTTTGGCCATTTTCCCTGGGAAAGAAAACTCAGCAGTCCAGGTTCCTGATGTCAGTTTGTAGGGCTCCCTTGGGTGTATCAGGGCAGCACAAGTTTGAGGTGGGGACAACTTCGGTGTGGGCTCCATCCTTCGATATAAGGATTATTTGCAGTCATGTGCCAGCCCAGGGCCAGGGGCCCCTGTGCACATCCTTTGGCCATTTTCCCTGGGAAAGAAAACTCAGAAGTCCAGGTTCCTGATGTCAGTTTGTAGGGCTTCCTTGGGTCTATCAAGGCAGCACAAGTTTGAGGTGGGGACAGCATTGGTCTGGGGTCCATCCTTCGATATAAGGATTTTTTGCAGTCAGGGCCAGGGTCCCAGGGCCAGGGGCCCCAGGGCACATCCTTTGGCCATCTTCCCTGGGAAAGAAAACTCAGCAGTCCAGGTTCCTGATGTCAGTTTGTAGGGCTCCCTTGGGTCTATCAGGGCAGCACAAGATTGAGGTGGGGACAAATTTGGTGTGGGATGCATCCTTCGATATAAGGATTTTTGGCAGTCAGGGCCCAGCCCAGGGCCTGGGGCCCCTGGGCACATCCTTTTTCCATTTTCCCTGGGAAAGAAAACTCAGCAGTCCAGGTTCCTGATGTCAGTTTGTAGGGCTTCCTTGGGTCTATCAGGGCAGCACAAATTTGATGTGGGGACAACTTTGGTCTGGGCTCAATCCTTCGATAGAAGGATTCCTGGCAGTCAGGTCCCAGCCCAGGGCCCGGGGCCCCTGGGCACATCCTTTGGCCATTTTCCCTGGGAAAGAAAACTCAGCAGTCCAGGTTCCTGATGTCAGTTTGTAGGGCTCCCTTGGGTGTATCAGGGCAGCACAAGTTTGAGGTGGGGACAACTTTGGTCTGGGCTCCATCCTTCGATATAAGGATTCTTTGCAGTCCGGTCCCAGCCCAGGGCCAGGGGCCCCTGGGCACGTCCTTTTTCATTCTTTCCTGGGAAAGAAAACTCAGCAGTCCAGGTTGCTGATGTCAGTTTGTAGGGCCCCCTTGGGTCTATCAGGGCAGCACAAGTTTGAGGTGGGGACAACTTCGGTGTGGGCTCCATCCTTCGATATAAGGATTCTTTGCAGTCAGGGCCAGGGGCCCCTGGGCACGACCCTTTTCCATTTGCCCTGGGAAAGAAAGCTTACCAGTCCAGGTTCCTGATGTCAGTTTGTAGGGCTCCCTTGGGTGTATCAGGGCAGCACAAGTTTGAGGTGGGGACAACTTCGGTGTGGGGTCCATCCTTCGATATAAGGATTCTTTGCAGTCAGGTCCCAACCCAGGGCCAGGGGCCCCTGGGCACATCCTTTTTCCATTTTCCCTGGGAAAGAAAACTCAGCAGTCCAGGTTCCTGATGTCAGTTTGTAGGGCTCCCTTGGGTGTATCAGGGCAGCACAAGTTTGAGGTGGGGACAACTTCGGTGTGGGCTCCATCCTTCGATATAAGGATTTTTTGCAGTCAGGGCTATGGCCCCCTGGGCACATCCTTTGGCCATTTTCCCTGGGAAAGAAAACTCAGCAGTCCAGGTTCCTGATGTCAGTTTGTAGGGCTCCCTTGGGTCTATCAGGGCAGCACAAGTTTGAGGTGGGGACAACTTCGGTCTGGGGTCCATCCTTCGATATAAGGATTCTTTGCAGTGAGGTCTCTGCCCAGGGCCAGGGGCCCCTGGGCACAGCCTTTTTCCATTTTCCCTGGAAAAGAAAACTCAGCAGTCCAGGTTGCTGATGTCAGTTTGTAGGGCTCCCTTGGGTCTATCAGGGCAGCACAAGATTGAGGTGGGGACAACTTCGGTGTGGGGTGCATCCTTCGATATAAGGATTCTTTGCAGTGAGGGCCAAGGGCCCAGGGTCAGGGGCCCCTGGGCACATCCTTTTTCCATTTTCCCTGGGAAAGAAAACTCAGCAGTCCAGGTTCCTGATGTCAGTTTGTAGGGCTCCCTTCGGTTTATCAGGGCAGCACAAGTTTGAGTTGAGGACAACTTTGGTCTGGGCTCCATCCTTCGATATAAGGACTCTTTGAAGTCAGGCCCAAGCCCAGGGCCAGGGGCCCCTGGGCACATCCTTTTTCCATTTTCCCTGGGAAAGAAAACTCAGCAGTCCAGGTTCCTGATGTCAGTTTGTAGGGCTCCCTTGGGTGTATCAGGGCAGCACAAGTTTGAGGTGGGGACAACTTTGGTCTGGGGTCCATCCTTCGATATAAGGATTTTTTGCAGTCCAGGCCAGGGGCCCCTGGGCACATCCTTTTTCCATTTTCCCTGGGAAAGAAAACTCAGCAGTCCAGGTTCCTGATGTCAGTTTGTAGGGCTCCCTTGGGTGTATCAGGGCAGCACGAGTTTGAGGTGGGGACAACTTTGGTCTGGGGTCCATCCTTCGATATAAGGATTTTTTGCAGTCAGGGCCAGGGGCCCTGGGCCAGGGGCCCCTGGGCACAACCTTTTTCCATTTTCCCTGGGAAAGAAAACTCAGCAGTCCAGGTTCCTGATGTCAGTTTGTAGGGCTCCCCTGAGTCTATCAGGACAGCACAAGTTTGAGGTGGGGACAACTTCGGTCTGGGCTCCATCCTTTGATATAAGGATTCTTTGCAGTCAGGCCCCAGCCCGGGGCCAGGGGACCCTGGGCACATCCTTTTTCCATTTTCCCTGGGAAAGAAAACTCAGCAGTCCAGCTTCCTGATGTCAGTTTGTAGGGCTCCCTTGGGTGTATCAGGGCAGCACAAGTTTGAGGTGGGGACAACTTCGGTGTGGGGTCCATCCTTCGATATAAGGATTTTTTGCAGTGAGGTCCCTGCCCGGGTCAGGGCACCCTAGGCACAGCCTTTGGCCATTTTCCCTGGGAAAGAAAACTCCGCAGTCCAGGTTGCTGATGTCAGTTTGTAGGGCTCCCTTGGGTCTATCAGGGCAGCACAAGTTTGAGGTGGGGACAACTTCGGTGTGGGCTCCATCCTTCGATATAAGGATTTTTTGAAGTCAGGGCCAGGGGCCCAGGGCCAGGGACCCCTGGGCACAACCTTTTTCCATTTTCCCTGGGAAAGAAAACTCAGCAGTCCAGGTTCCTGATGTCAGTTTGTAGGGCTCCCTTGAGTCTATCAGGGCAGTACAAGTTTGAGGAGGGGACAACTTCGGTGTGGGGTCCATCCTTCGATATAAGGATTCTTTGCAGTCAGGGCCAGGGGCCCCAGGGCCAGGGACCCCTGGGGACATCCTTTTTCCATTTTCCCTGGGAAAGAAAACTCAGCAGTCCAGGTTGCTGATGTCAGTTTGTAGGGCTCCCTTGGGTCTATCAGGGCAGCACAAGTTTGAGGTGGGGACAACTTTGGTGTGGGGTCCATCCTTCGATATAAGGACTCTTTGAAATCAGGCCCAAGCCCAGGGCCAGGGGCCCCTGGGCACATCCTTTTTCCATTTTCCCTGGGAAAGAAAACTCAGCAGTCCAGGTTCCTGATGTCAGTTTGTAGGGCTCCCTTGGGTCTATCAGGGCAGCACAAGTTTGAGGTGGGGACAACTTCGGTGTGGGGTCCATCCTTCGATATGAGGATTTTTTGCAGTGAGGTCCCTGCCCGGGTCAGGGCACCCTAGGCACATCCTTTTTCCATTTTCCCTGGGAAAGAAAACTCAGCAGTCCAGGTTCCTGATGTCAGTTTGTAGGGCTCCCTTGGGTCTATCAGGGCAGCACAAGATTGAGGTGGGGACAACTTCGGTTTGGGGTCCATCCTTCAATAAAAGGATTCTTTGCAATGAGGTCCAAGCGCAGGGCCAGGGGCCCCTGGGCACATCCTTTTTCCATTTTCCCTGGGAAAGAAAACTCAGCAGTCCAGGTTCCTGATGTCAGTTTGTAGGGCTCCCTTGGGTCTATCAGGGCAGCACAAGTTTGAGGTGGGGACAACTTCGGTGTGGGGTCCATCCTTAGATATGTGGATTTTTTGCACTCAGGGCCAAGGGCCCCCGGGAACACCCTTTGGCCATTTTCCCTGGGAAAGGAAACTCCGCAGTCCAGGTTGCTGATGTCAGTTTGTAGGGCTCCCTTGGGTCTATCAGGGCAGCACAAGTTTGAGGTGGGGACAACTTCGGTGTGGGCTCCATCCTTCGATATAAGGATTTTTTGAAGTCAGGGCCAGGGGCCCCTGGGCACATCCTTTTTCCATTTTCCCTGGGAAAGAAAACTCAGCAGTCCAGGTTCCTGATGTCAGTTTGTAGGGCTCCCTTGGGTCTATCAGGGCAGCACAAGTTTGAGGTGGGGACAACTTCGGTGTGGGCTCCATCCTTCGATATAAGGATGTTTTGCAGTCAGGGCCAGGGGCCCCCGGGCACATCCTTTTTCCATTTTCCCTGGGAAAGAAAACTCAGCAGTCCAGGTTCCTGATGTCAGTTTGTAGGGCTCCCTTGGGTCTATCAGGGCAGCACAAGTTTGAGGTGGGGACAACTTCGGTGTGGGGTCCATCCTTCGATATAAGGATTTTTTGCAGTCAGGGCCAGGGGTCCCTGGGCACATCCTTTTTCCATTTTCCCTGGGAAAGAAAACTCAGCAGTCCAGGTTCCTGATGTCAGTTTGTAGGGCTCCCTTGGGTCTATCAGGGCAGCACAAGTTTGAGGTGGGGACAACTTCGGTGTGGGGTCCATCCTTAGAAATGTGGATTTTTTGCACTCAGGGCCAAGGGCCCCCGGGAACACCCTTTGGCCATTTTCCCTGGGAAAGGAAACTCCGCAGTCCAGGTTGCTGATGTCAGTTTGTAGGGCTCCCTTGGGTCTATCAGGGCAGCACAAGTTTGAGGTGGGGACAACTTCGGTGTGGGCTCCATCCTTCGATATAAGGATTTTTTGAAGTCATGGCCAGGGGCCCCTGGGCACATCCTTTTTCCATTTTCCCTGGGAAAGAAAACTCAGCAGTCCAGGTTCCTGATGTCAGTTTGTAGGGCTCCCTTGGGTCTATCAGGGCAGCACAAGTTTGAGGTGGGGACAACTTCGGTGTGGGGTCCATCCTTCGATATAAGGATTTTTTGCAGTGAGGTCCCTGCCCGGGTCAGGGCACCCTAGGCACATCCTTTGGCCATTTTCCCTGGGAAAGAAAACTCAGCAGTCCAGGTTCCTGATGTCAGTTTGTAGGGCTCCCTTGGGTCTATCAGGGCAGCACAAGATTGAGGTGGGGACAACTTCGGTTTGGGGTCCATCCTTCAATTAAAGGATTCTTTGCAATGAGGTCCAAGCGCAGGGCCAGGGGCCCCTGGGCAAATCCTTTTTCCATTTTCCCTGGGAAAGAAAACTCAGCAGTCCAGTTTCCTGATGTCAATTTGTAGGGCTCCCTTGGGTGTATCAGGGCAGCACAAGTTTGAGGAGGGGACAACTTCGGTGTGGGGTCCATCCTTCGATATAAGGATTTTTTGCACTCAGGGCCAAGGGCCCCCGGGAACAACCTTTGGCCATTTTCCCTGGGAAAGGAAACTCCGAAGTCCAGGTTGCTGATGTCAGTTTGTAGGGCTCCCTTGGGTCTATCAGGGCAGCACAAGTTTGAGGTGGGGACAACTTCGGTGTGGGCTCCATCCTTCTATATAAGGATTCTTTGCAGTGAGGCCCCAGCCCAGGTCCAGGGGCCCCTGGGCACATCCTTTTTCCATTTTCCCTGGGAAAGAAAACTCAGCAGTCCAGGTTCCTGATGTCAGTTTGTAGGGCTCCCTTGGGTCTATCAGGGCAGCACAAGTTTGAGGTGGGGACAACTTTGGTGTGGGGTCCATCCTTCGATATAAGGATTCTTTGCAGTGAGGCCCCAGCCCAGGTCCAGGGGCCCCTGGGCACATCCTTTTTCCATTTTCCCTGGGAAAGAAAACTCAGCAGTCCAGGTTCCTGATGTCAGTTTGTAGGGCTCCCCTGGGTGTATCAGGGCAGCACAAGTTTGAGGTGGGGACATATTCAGTGTGGGGTCCATCCTTCGATATAAGGATTTTTTGCAGTGAGGCCCCAGCCCAGGGCCAGGGGCCCCTGGGCACATCCTTTTTCCATTTTCCCTGGGAAAGAAAACTCAGCAGTCCAGGTTCCTGATGTCAGTTTGTAGGGCTCCCTTGGGTCTATCAGGGCAGCACAAGTTTGAGGTGGGGACAATATCGGTGTGGGGTCCATCCTCCGATATATGGATTTTTTGCAGTCAGGGTCAGGGGCCCCTGGGCATATCCTTTTTCCATTTACCCTGGGAAAGAAAACTCAGCAGTCCAGGTTCCTGATGTCAGTTTGTAGGGCTCCCTTTGGTCTATCAGGACAGCACAAGTTTGAGGTGGGGACAACTTTGGTGTGGGGTCCATCCTTCGATATATGGAGTTTTTGTAGTGAGGCCCCAGCCCAGGGCCTGGGGCCCCTGGGCCTATCCTTTTTCCATTTTCCCTGGGAAAGAAAACTCAGCAGTCCAGGTTCCTGATGTCAGTTTGTAGGGCTCCCTTGGGTCTATCAGGGCAGCACAAGTTTGAGGTGGGGACAACTTCGATGTGGGCTCCATCCTTCGATATAAGGATTTTTTGCAATCAGGGCCAGGGGCCCCTGGGCACATCCTTTTTCCATTTTCCCTGGGAAAGAAAACTCAGCAGTCCAGGTTCCTGATGTCAGTTTGTAGGGCTCCCTTGGGTCTATCAGGGCAGAACAAGTTTGAGGTGGGGACAACTTCGGTGTGGGGTCCATCCTTCGATATAAGGATTATTTGTAGTGAGGTCCCAGCCCAGGGCCAGGGGCCCCTGGGCACATCCTTTTTCCACTTTCCCTGGGAAAGAAAACTCAGTAGTCCAGGTTCCTGATGTCAGTTTGTAGGGCTCCCTTGGGTCTATCAGGGCAGCACAAGTTTGAGGTGGGGACAACTTCGGTGTGGGGTCCATCCTTCGATATAAGGATTTTTTACAGTCAGGGCCAGGGGCCCCTGGGCACATCCTTTTTCCATTTTCCCTGGGAAAGAAAGCTCAGCAGTCCAGGTTCCTGATGTCAGTTTGTAGGGCTCCCTTGGGTCTATCAGGGCAGCACAAGTTTGAGGTGGGGACAATTTTGGTGTGGGGTCCATCCTTCGATATAAGGATTTTTTGTAGTGAGGCCCCAGCCCAGGGCCTGGGGCCCCTGGGCGTATCCTTTTTCCATTTTCTCTGGGAAAGAAAACTCAGCAGTCCAGGTTCCTGATGTCAGTTTGTAGGGCTCCCTTGGGTCTATCAGGGCAGAACAAGTTTGAAGTGGGGACAACTTCGGTGTGGGGTCCATCCTTCGATATAAGGAATTTTTGCAATCAGGGCCAGGGGCCCCTGGGCACATCCTTTTTCCATTTTCCCTGGGAAAGAAAACTCAGCAGTCCAGGTTCCTGATGTCAGTTTGTAGGGCTCCCTTGGGTCTATCAGGGCAGCTCAAGTTTGAGGTGGGGACAACTTCTGTGTGGGGTCCATCCTTCGATATAAGGATTTTTTGCAGTGAGGCCCCAGCCCAGGGCTAGGGGCCCCTGGGCACATCCTTTTTCCATTTTCCCTGGGAAAGAAAACTCAGCAGTCCAGGTTCCAGATGTCAGTTTGTAGGGCTCCCTTGGGTCTATCAGGGCAGCACAAGTTTGAGGGGGGGACAATTTCGGTGTGGGGTCCATCCTTCGATATAAGGATTTTTTGCAGTCAGGGTCAGGGGCCCCTGGGCATATCCTTTTTCCATTTTCCCTGGGAAAGAAAACTCAGCAGTCCAGGTTCCTGATGTCAGTTTGTAGGGCTCCCTTTGGTCTATCAGGGCAGCACAAGTTTGAGGTGGGGACAACTTCGGTGTGGGCTCCATCCTTCGATATAAGGATTTTTTGCAATCAGAGCCAGGGGCCCCTGGGCACATCCTTTTTCCATTTTCCCTGGGAAAGAAAACTCAGCAGTCCAGGTTCCTGATGTCAGTTTGTAAGGCTCCCTTGGGTCTATCAGGGTAGCACAAGTTTGAGGTGGGGACAACTTTGGTGTGGGGTCCATCCTTTGATATAAGGATTCTTTGCAGTGAGGCCCTAGCCCAGGCCCAGGGGCCCCGGGGCACATCCTTTTTCCATTTTCCCTGGGAAAGAAAACTCAGTAGTCCAGGTTCCTGATGTCAGTTTGTAGGGCTCCCTTGGGTCTATCAGGGCAGCACAAGTTTGAGGTGGGGACAACTTCGGTGTGGGGTCCATCCTTCGATATATGGATTTTTTTGCAGTGAGAACCCAGCCCAGAGCCACGGGACCCCGGGCACAACCTTTGGCCATTTTCCATGGGAAAGAAAACTCAGCAGTCCAGGTTCCTGATGTCAGTTTGTAGGGCTCCCTTGGGTCTATCAGGGCAGCACAAGTTTGAGGTGGGGACAACTTCGGTGTGAGGTCCATCCTTCGATATAAGGATTTTTTGCAGTCAGGGCCAGGGGCCCCTGGGCACATCCTTTTTCCATTTTCCCTGGGAAAGAAAACTCAGCAGTCCAGGTTCCTGATGTCAGTTTGTAGGGCTCCCTTGGGTCTATCAGGGCAGCACAAGTTTGAGGTGGGGACAACTTCGGTTTGGGGTCCATCCTTCAATAAAAGGGTTCTTTGCAATGAGGTCCAAGCGCAGGGCCAGGGGCCCCTGGGAAAATCCTTTTTCCATTTTCCCTGGGAAAGAAAACTCAGCAGTCCAGGTTCCTGATGTCAGTTTTTAGGGCTCCCTTGGGTGTATCAGGGCAGCACAAGTTTGAGGTGGGGACAACTTCGGTGTGGGGTCCATCCTTAGATATGTGGATGTTTTGCACTCAGGGCCAACGGCGCCCGGGAACACCCTTTGGCCATTTTCCCTGGGAAAGAAAACTCCGCAGTCCAGGTTGCTGATGTCAGTTTGTAGGGCTCCCTTGGGTCTATCAGGGCAGCACAAGTTTGAGGTGGGGACAACTTCGGTGTGGGCTCCATCCTTCGATATAAGGATTTTTTGAAGTCAGGGCCAGGGGCCCCTGGGACTATCCTTTTTCCATTTTCCCTGGGAAAGAAAACTCAGCAGTCCAGGTTCCTGATGTCAATTTGTAGGGCTCCCTTGGGTCTATCAGGGCAGCACAAGTTTGAGGTGGGGACAACTTCGGTGTGGGGTCCATCCTTCGATATATGGATTTTTTGCAGTCAGGCCCAGGGGCCCCTGGGCACATCCTTTTTCCATTTTCCCTGGGAAAGAAAACTCAGCAGTCCAGGTTCCTGATGTCAGTTTGTAGGGCTCCCTTGGGTCTATCAGGGCAGCACAAGTTTGAGGAGGGGACAACTTCGGTGTGGGGTCCATCCTTCGATATAAGGATTTTTTGCAGTCAGGGCCAGGGGCCCAGGGCCAGGGACCCCTGGGCACATCCTTTTTCCATTTTCCCTGGGAAAGAAAACTCAGCAGTCCAGGTTCCTGATGTCAGTTTGTAGGGCTCCCTTCAGTCTATCAGGGCAGCAGAAGTTTGAGGAGGGGACAACTTCGGTGTGGGGTCCATCCTTCGATATAAGGATTCTTTGCAGTCAGGGCCAGGGGCCCCAGGGCCAGGGAACCCTGGGGACAGCCTTTTTCCATTTTCCCTGGGAAAGAAAACTCAGCAGTCCAGGTTCCTGATGTCAGTTTGTAGGGCTCCCTTGGGTGTATCAGGGCAGCACAAGTTTGAGGTGGGGACAACTTCGGTCTGGGGTCCATCCTTCGGTATAAGGATTTTTTGCAGTCAGGGCCAGGGGCCCCCGGGCACATCCTTTTTCCATTTTCCCTGGGAAAGAAAACTCAGCAGTCCAGGTTCCTGATGTCAGTTTGTAGGGCTCCCTTGGGTCTATCAGGGCAGCATATGTTTGAGGTGGCGACAACTTCGGTGTGGGGTCCATCCTTCGATATAAGGATTTTTTGCAGTCAGGGCCAGGGGCCCAGGGCCAGGGACCCCTGGGCACAACCTTTTTCCATTTTCCCTGGGAAAGAAAACTCAGCAGTCCAGGTTCCTGATGTCAGTTTGTAGGGCTCCCTTGAGTCTATCAGGGCAGCACAAGTTTGAGGAGGGGACAACTTCGGTGTGGGGTCCATCCTTGAATATATGGATTCTTTGCAGTCAGGGCCAGGGGCCCCAGGGCCAGGGGACCTTGGGCACATCCTTTTTCCATTTTCCCTGGGAAAGAAAACTCAGCAGTCCAGGTTCCTGATGTCAGTTTGTAGGGCTCCCTTGGGTCTATCAGGGCAGCACAAGTTTGAGGTGGGGACAACTTCGGTGTGGGGTCCATCCTTCGATATGAGGATTTTTTGCAGTGAGGTCCCTGCCCGGGTCAGGGCACCCTAGGCACATCCTTTGGCCATTTTCCCTGGGAAAGAAAACTCAGCAGTCCAGGTTCCTGATGTCAGTTTGTAGGGCTCCCTTGGGTCTATCAGGGCAGCACAAGTTTGAGGTGGGGACAACTTCGGTGTGGGGTCCATCCTTCGATATATGGATTCTTTGCAGTCAGAACCAGGGGCCCCCGGGCACATCCTTTTTCCATTTTCCCTGGGAAAGAAAACTCAGCAGTCCAGGCTCCTGATGTCAGTTTGTAGGCCTCCCTTGGGTGTATCAGGGCAGCACAAGTTTGAGGTGGGGACAACTTCGGTGTGGGCTCCATCCTTCGATATAAGGATTCTTTGCAATGAGGTCCCTACCCAGGTCCAGGGGCCCCTGGGCACATCCTTTTTCCATTTTCCCTGGGAAAGAAAACTCACCAGTCCAGGTTCCTGATGTCAGTTTGTAGGGCTCCCTTGGGTCTATCAGGGCAGCACAAGTTTGAGGTGGGGACAACTTCGGTGTGGGGTCCATCCTTCGATATAAGGATTTTTTGCAGTGAGGTCCCTGCCCAGGGCCGGGGCCCCTGGGCACATCCTTTTTCCATTTTCCCTGGGAAAGAAAACTCAGCAGTCCAGGTTCCTGATGTCAGTTTGTAGGGCTCCCTTGGGTCTATCAGGGCAGCACAAGTTTGAGGTGGGGACAACTTCGGTGTGGGGTCCATCCTTCGATATATGGATTCTTTGCAGTCAGAACCAGGGGCCCCCGGGCACATCCTTTTTCCATTTTCCCTGGGAAAGAAAACTCAGCAGTCCAGGTTCCTGATGTCAGTTTGTAGGGCTCCCTTGGGTCTATCAGGGCAGCACAAGTTTGAGGTGGAGACAACTTCGGTGTGGGGTCCATCCTTCGATATAAGGATTCTTTGCAGTCAGGTCCAGGGGCCCCTGGGCACATCCTTTTTCCATTTTCCCTGGGAAAGAAAACTCAGCAGTCCAGGTTCCTGATGTCAGTTTGTAGGGCTCCCTTGGGTCTATCAGGGCAGCACAAGTTTGAGGTGGGGAGAACTTCGGTGTGGGTTCCATCCTTCGATATAAGGATTTTCTGCAGTCAGGGCCAGGGGCCCCTGGGCACATCCTTTTTCCATTTTCCCTGGGAAAGAAAACTCAGCAGTCCAGGTTCCTGATGTCAGTTTGTAGGGCTCCCTTGGGTCTATCAGGGCAGCACAAGTTTGAGGTGGGGACAACTTCGGTGCGGGGTCCATCCTTCGATATAAGGATTTTTTTCAGTCAGTGCCAAGGGCTCCCGGGCACAACCTTTGGCCATTTTCCCTGGGAAAGAAAACTCAGCAGTCCAGGTTCCTGATGTCAGTTTGTAGGGCTCCCTTGGGTCTATCAGGGCAGCACAAGTTTGAGGTGGGGACAACTTCGGTGTGGGGTCCATCCTTCGATATAAGGATTCTTTGCAATGAGGTCCCTACCCAGGTCCAGGGGCCCCTGGGCACATCATTTGGCCATTTTCCCTGGGAAAGAAAACTCAGCAGTCCAGGTTCCTGATGTCAGTTTGTAGGGCTCCCTTGGGTCTATCAGGGCAGCACAAGTTTGAGGTGGGGACAACTTCGGTGTGGGGTCCATCCTTCGATATAAGGATTTTTTGCAGTGAGGTCCCTGCCCAGGGCCGGGGCCCCTGGGCACATCCTTTTTCCATTTTCCCTGGGAAAGAAAACTCAGCAGTCCAGGTTCCTGATGTCAGTTTGTAGGGCTCCCTTGGGTCTATCAGGGCAGCACAAGTTTGAGGTGGGGACAACTTCGGTGTGGGGTCCATCCTTCGATATAAGGATTTTTTGCAGTCATGGCCAGGGGCCCCTGGGCACAGCCTTTTTCCATTTTCCCTGGGAAAGAAAACTCAGCAGTCCAGGTTCCTGATGTCAGTTTGTAGGGCTCCCTTGGGTCCATCAGGGCAGCACAAGTTTGAGGTGGGGACAACTTCGGTGTGGGGTCCATCCTTCGATATAAGGATTTTTTGCAGTGAGGTCCGTGCCCAGGGCCAGGGCCCCTGGGCACATCCTTTTTCCATTTTCCCTGGGAAAGAAAACTCAGCAGTCCAGGTTCCTGATGTCAGTTTGTAGGGCTCCCTTGGGTCTATCAGGGCAGCACAAGTTTGAGGTGGGGACAACTTCGGTGTGGGGTCCATCCTTCGATATATGGATTCTTTGCAGTCAGAACCAGGGGCCCCCGGGCACATCCTTTTTCCATTTTCCCTGGGAAAGAAAACTCAGCAGTCCAGGTTCCTGATGTCAGTTTGTAGGGCTCCCTTGGGTCTATCAGGGCAGCACAAGTTTGAGGTGGGGACAACTTCGGTGTGGGGTCCATCCTTCGATATAAGGATTTTTTGCAGTCAGGGCCAGGGGCCCCTGGGCACATCCTTTTTCCATTTTCCCTGGGAAAGAAAACTCAGCAGTCCAGGTTCCTGATGTCAGTTTGTAGGGCTCCCTTGGGTCTATCAGGGCAGCACAAGTTTGAGGTGGGGACAACTTCGGTGTGGGGTCCATCCTTCGATATAAGGATTTTTTGCAGTCAGGGCCAGGGGCCCCTGGGCACATCCTTTTTCCATTTTCCCTGGGAAAGAAAACTCAGCAGTCCAGGTTGCTGATGTCAGTTTGTAGGGCTCCCTTGGGTCTATCAGGGCAGCACAAGTTTGAGTTGGGGACAACTTCGGTGTGGGGTCCATCCTTCGATATAAGGATTCTTTGCAGTGAGGGCCCAGCCCATGTCCAGGGGCCCCTGGCACATCCTTTTTCCATTTTCCCTGGTAAAGAAAACTCAGCAGTCCAGGTTCCTGATGTCAGTTTGTAGGGCTCCCTTGGGTGTATCAGGGCAGCACAAGTTTGAGGTGGGGACAACTTCGGTGTGGGGTCCATCCTTCGATATAAGGATTTTTTGTAGTGAGGCCCCGAACAAGGGCCAGGGGCCCCTGGGCACATCCTTTTTCCATTTTCCCTGGGAAAGAAAACTCAGCAGTCCAGGTTCCTGATGTCAGTTTGTAGGGCTCCCTTGGGTGTATCAGGGCAGCACAAGTTTGGGGTGGGGACATCTTCGCTTTGGGCTCCATCCTTCGATATAAGGATTTTTTGCAGTCAGGGCCAGGAGCCCCTGGGCACATCCTTTTTCCATTTTCCCTGGGAAAGAAAACTCAGCAGTCCAGGTTCCTGATGTCAGTTTGTAGGGCTCCCTTGGGTGTATCAGGGCAGCACAAGTTTGAGGTGGGGACAACTTCGGTGTGGGGTCCATCCTTCGATATAAGGATTTTTTGCAGTCATGGCCAGGGGCCCCTGGGCACAGCCTTTTTCCATTTTCCCTGGGAAAGAAAACTCAGCAGTCCAGGTTCCTGATGTCAGTTTGTAGGGCTCCCTTGGGTCCATCAGGGCAGCACAAGTTTGAGGTGGGGACAACTTCGGTGTGGGGTCCATCCTTCGATATAAGGATTTTTTGCAGTGAGGTCCGTGCCCAGGGCCAGGGCCCCTGGGCACATCCTTTTTCCATTTTCCCTGGGAAAGAAAACTCAGCAGTCCAGGTTCCTGATGTCAGTTTGTAGGGCTCCCTTGGGTCTATCAGGGCAGCACAAGTTTGACGTGGGGACAACTTCGGTGTGGGGTCCATCCTTCGATATATGGATTCTTTGCAGTCAGAACCAGGGGCCCCCGGGCACATCCTTTTTCCATTTTCCCTGGGAAAGAAAACTCAGCAGTCCAGGTTCCTGATGTCAGTTTGTAGGGCTCCCTTGGGTCTATCAGGGCAGCACAAGTTTGAGGTGGGGACAACTTCGGTGTGGGGTCCATCCTTCGATATAAGGATTTTTTGCAGTCAGGGCCAGGGGCCCCTGGGCACATCCTTTTTCCATTTTCCCTGGGAAAGAAAACTCAGCAGTAGAGGTTCCTGATGTCAGTTTGTAGGGCTCCCTTGGGTCTATCAGGGCAGCACAAGTTTGAGGTGGGGACAACTTCGGTGTGGGGTCCATCCTTCGATATAAGGATTTTTTGCAGTCAGGGCCAGGGGCCCCTGGGCACATCCTTTTTCCATTTTCCCTGGGAAAGAAAACTCAGCAGTCCAGGTTCCTGATGTCAGTTTGTAGGGCTCCCTTGGGTCTATCAGGGCAGCACAAGTTTGAGTTGGGGACAATTTCGGTGTGGGGGATCCATCCTTCGATATAAGGATTCTTTGCAGTGAGGCCCCAGCCCATGTCCAGGGGCCCCTGGCACATCCTTTTTCCATTTTCCCTGGGAAAGAAAACTCAGCAGTCCAGGTTCCTGATGTCAGTTTGTAGGGCTCCCTTGGGTCTATCAGGGCAGCACAAGTTTGAGGTGGGGACAACTTCGGTGTGGGCTCCATCCTTCGATATAAGGATTTTTTGCAGTCAGGGCCAGGGGCCCCTGGGCACATCCTTTTTCCAGTTTCCCTGGGAAAGAAAACTCAGCACTCCAGGTTCCTGATGTCAGTTTGTAGGGCTCCCTTGGGTCTATCAGGGCAGCACAAGTTTGAGGTGGGGACAACTTCGGTGTGGGGTCCATCCTTCGATATAAGGATTTTTTTTAGTGAGGCCCCAAAGAAGGGCCAGGGGCCCCTGGGCACAACCTTTTTCCATTTTCCCTGGGAAAAAAAACTCAGCAGTCCAGGTTCCTGATGTCAGTTTGTAGTGCTCCCTTGGGTCTATCAGGGCAGCACAAGTTTGAGGTGGGGAAAACTTCGGTGTGGGGTCCATCCTTCGATATAAGGATTTTTTGCAGTGAGGTCCCTGCCCAGGGCCAGGGCCCCTGGGCACATCCTTTTTCCATTTTCCCTGGGAAAGAAAACTCAGCAGTCCAGGTTCCTGATGTCAGTTTGTAGGGCTCCCTTGGGTCTATCAGGGCAGCACAAGTTTGAGGTGGGGACAACTTCGGTGTGGGGTCCATCCTTCGATATATGGATTCTTTGCAGTCAGGGCCAGGGTCCCCCGGGCACATCCTTTTTCCATTTTCCCTGGGAAAGAAAACTCAGCAGTCCAGGTTCCTGATGTCAGTTTGTAGGGCTCCCTTGGGTCTATCAGGGCAGCACAAGTTTGAGGTGGGGACAACTTCGGTGTGGGGTCCATCCTTCGATATAAGGATTTTTTGCAGTCAGGGACAGGGGCCCCTGGGCACATCCTTTTTCCATTTTCCCTGTGAAAGAAAACTCAGCAGTAGAGGTTCCTGATGTCAGTTTGTAGGGCTCCCTTGGGTCTATCAGGGCAGCACAAGTTTGAGGTGGGGACAACTTCGGTGTGGGGTCCATCCTTCGATATAAGGATTTTTTGCAGTCAGGGCCAGGGGCCCCATGGCACATCCTTTTTCCATTTTCCCTGGGAAAGAAAACTCAGCAGTCCAGGTTCCTGATGTCAGTTTGTAGGGCTCCCTTGGGTCTATCAGGGCAGCACAAGTTTGAGTTGGGGACAACTTCGGTGTGGGGTCCATCCTTCGATATAAGGATTCTTTGCAGTGAGGCCCCAGCCCATGTCCACGGGCCCCTGGCACAACCTTTTTCCATTTTCCCTGGGAAAGAAAACTCAGCAGTCCAGGTTCCTGATGTCAGTTTGTAGGGCTCCCTTGGGTCTATCAGGGCAGCACAAGTTTGAGGTGGGGACAACTTCGGTGTGGGGTCCATCCTTCGATATAAGGATTTTTTGCAGTCAGGGCCAGGGGCCCCTGGGCACATCCTTTTTCCATTTTCCCTGGGAAAGAAAACTCAGCAGTCCAGGTTCCTGATGTCAGTTTGTAGGGCTCCCTTGGGTCTATCAGGGCAGCACAAGTTTGAGTTGGGGACAACTTCGGTGTGGGGTCCATCCTTCGATATAAGGATTCTTTGCAGTGAGGGCCCAGCCCATGTCCAGGGGCCCCTGGCACATCCTTTTCCCATTTTCCCTGGTAAAGAAAACTCAGCAGTCCAGGTTCCTGATGTCAGTTTGTAGGGCTCCCTTGGGTCTATCAGGGCAGCACAAGTTTGAGGTGGGGACAACTTCGGTGTGGGGTCCATCCTTCGATATAAGGATTTTTTGTAGTGAGGCCCCGAACAAGGGCCAGGGGCCCCTGGGCACATCCTTTTTCCATTTTCCCTGGGAAAGAAAACTCAGCAGTCCAGGTTCCTGATGTCAGTTTGTAGGGCTCCCTTGGGTGTATCAGGGCAGCACAAGTTTGGGGTGGGGACATCTTCGCTTTGGGCTCCATCCTTCGATATAAGGATTTTTTGCAGTCAGGGCCAGGAGCCCCTGGGCACATCCTTTTTCCATTTTCCCTGGGAAAGAAAACTCAGCAGTCCAGGTTCCTGATGTCAGTTTGTAGGGCTCCCTTGGGTGTATCAGGGCAGCACAAGTTTGAGGTGGGGACAACTTCGGTGTGGGGTCCATCCTTCGATATAAGGATTTTTTGCAGTCAGGGACAGGGGCCCCTGGGCACATCCTTTTTCCATTTTCCCTGGGAAAGAAAACTCAGCAGTAGAGGTTCCTGATGTCAGTTTGTAGGGCTCCCTTGGGTCTATCAGGGCAGCACAAGTTTGAGGTGGGGACAACTTCGGTGTGGGGTCCATCCTTCGATATAAGGATTTTTTGCAGTGAGGTCCCTGCCCAGGGCCAGGGCCCCTGGGCACATCCTTTTTCCATTTTCCCTGGGAAAGAAAACTCAGCAGTCCAGGTTCCTGATGTCAGTTTGTAGGGCTCCCTTGGGTCTATCAGGGCAGCACAAGTTTGAGGTGGGGACAACTTCGGTGTGGGCTCCATCCTTCGATATAAGGATTTTTTGCATTCAGGGCCAGGGGCCCCAGGGCACATCCTTTTTCCATTTTCCCTGGGAAAGAAAACTCAGCAGTCCAGGTTCCTGATGTCAGTTTGTAGGGTTCTCTTGGGTGTATCAGGGCAGCACAAGTTTGAGGTGGGGAGAACTTCGGTGTGGGGTCCATCCTTCGATATAAGGATTTTTTGCAGTCATGGCCAGGGGCCCCTGGGCACATCCTTTTTCCATTTTCCCTGGGAAAGAAAACTCAGCAGTCCAGGTTCCTGATGTCAGTTTGTAGGGCTCCCTTGGGTCTATCAGGGCAGCACAAGTTTGAGGTGGGGAGAACTTCGGTGTGGGGTCCATCCTTCGATATAAGGATTTTTTGCAGTCATGGCCAGGGGCCCCTGGGCACATCCTTTTTCCATTTTCCCTGGGAAAGAAAACTCAGCAGTCCAGGTTCCTGATGTCAGTTTGTAGGGCTCCCTTGGGTCTATCAGGGCAGCACAAGTTTGAGGTGGGGACAACTTCGGTGTGGGGTCCATCCTTCGATATAAGGATTTTTTGCAGTCAGGGCCAGGGGCCCCTGGGCACATCCTTTTTCCATTTTCCCTGGGAAAGAAAACTCAGCAGTCCAGGTTCCTGATGTCAGTTTGTAGGGCTCCCTTGGGTCTATCAGGGCAGCACAAGTTTGAGTTGGGGACAATTTCGGTGTGGGGGATCCATCCTTCGATATAAGGATTCTTTGCAGTGAGGCCCCAGCCCATGTCCAGGGGCCCCTGGCACATCCTTTTTCCATTTTCCCTGGGAAAGAAAACTCAGCAGTCCAGGTTCCTGATGTCAGTTTGTAGGGCTCCCTTGGGTCTATCAGGGCAGCACAAGTTTGAGGTGGGGACAACTTCGGTGTGGGCTCCATCCTTCGATATAAGGATTTTTTGCAGTCAGGGCCAGGGGCCCCTGGGCACATCCTTTTTCCAGTTTCCCTGGGAAAGAAAACTCAGCACTCCAGGTTCCTGATGTCAGTTTGTAGGGCTCCCTTGGGTCTATCAGGGCAGCACAAGTTTGAGGTGGGGACAACTTCGGTGTGGGGTCCATCCTTCGATATAAGGATTTTTTTTAGTGAGGCCCCAAAGAAGGGCCAGGGGCCCCTGGGCACAACCTTTTTCCATTTTCCCTGGGAAAAAAAACTCAGCAGTCCAGGTTCCTGATGTCAGTTTGTAGTGCTCCCTTGGGTCTATCAGGGCAGCACAAGTTTGAGGTGGGGAAAACTTCGGTGTGGGGTCCATCCTTCGATATAAGGATTTTTTGCAGTGAGGTCCCTGCCCAGGGCCAGGGCCCCTGGGCACATCCTTTTTCCATTTTCCCTGGGAAAGAAAACTCAGCAGTCCAGGTTCCTGATGTCAGTTTGTAGGGCTCCCTTGGGTCTATCAGGGCAGCACAAGTTTGAGGTGGGGACAACTTCGGTGTGGGGTCCATCCTTCGATATATGGATTCTTTGCAGTCAGGGCCAGGGTCCCCCGGGCACATCCTTTTTCCATTTTCCCTGGGAAAGAAAACTCAGCAGTCCAGGTTCCTGATGTCAGTTTGTAGGGCTCCCTTGGGTCTATCAGGGCAGCACAAGTTTGAGGTGGGGACAACTTCGGTGTGGGGTCCATCCTTCGATATAAGGATTTTTTGCAGTCAGGGACAGGGGCCCCTGGGCACATCCTTTTTCCATTTTCCCTGTGAAAGAAAACTCAGCAGTAGAGGTTCCTGATGTCAGTTTGTAGGGCTCCCTTGGGTCTATCAGGGCAGCACAAGTTTGAGGTGGGGACAACTTCGGTGTGGGGTCCATCCTTCGATATAAGGATTTTTTGCAGTCAGGGCCAGGGGCCCCATGGCACATCCTTTTTCCATTTTCCCTGGGAAAGAAAACTCAGCAGTCCAGGTTCCTGATGTCAGTTTGTAGGGCTCCCTTGGGTCTATCAGGGCAGCACAAGTTTGAGTTGGGGACAACTTCGGTGTGGGGTCCATCCTTCGATATAAGGATTCTTTGCAGTGAGGCCCCAGCCCATGTCCACGGGCCCCTGGCACATCCTTTTTCCATTTTCCCTGGGAAAGAAAACTCAGCAGTCCAGGTTCCTGATGTCAGTTTGTAGGGCTCCCTTGGGTCTATCAGGGCAGCACAAGTTTGAGGTGGGGACAACTTCGGTGTGGGCTCCATCCTTCGATATAAGGATTTTTTGCAGTCAGGGCCAGGGGCCCCTGGGCACATCCTTTTTCCATTTTCCCTGGGAAAGAAAACTCAGCACTCCAGGTTCCTGATGTCAATTTGTAGGGCTCCCTTGGGTCGATCAGGGCAGCACAAGTTTGAGGTGGGGACAACTTCGGTGTGGGGTCCATCCTTCGATATAAGGATTTTTTGCAGTCAGGGCCAGGGGACCCTGGGCACATCCTTTTTCCATTTTCCCTGGGAAAGAAAACTCAGCAGTCCAGGTTCCTGATGTCAGTTTGTAGGGCTCCCTTGGGTCTATCAGAGCAGCACAAGTTTGAGGTGGGGACAACTTCGGTGTGGGGTCCGTCCTTCGATATAAGGATTCTTTGCAATGAGGTGCCTACCCAGGTCCAGGGGCCCCTGGGCACATCATTTGGCCATTTTCCCTGGGAAAGAAAACTCAGCAGTCCAGGTTCCTGATGTCAGTTTGTAGGGCTCCCTTGGGTCTATCAGGGCAGCACAAGTTTGAGGTGGGGACAACTTCGGTGCGGGGTCCATCCCTCGATATAAGGATTTTTTTCAGTCAGGGCCAAGGGCCCCCGGGCACAACCTTTGGCCATTTTCCCTGGGAAAGAAAACTCAGCAGTCCAGGTTCCTGATGTCAGTTTGTAGGGCTCCCTTGGGTCTATCAGGGCAGCACAAGTTTGAGGTGGGGACAACTTCGGTGTGGGGTGCATCCTTCGATATAAGGATTTTTTGTAGTGAGGCCCCAAACAAGGGCCAGGGGCCCCTGGGCACATCCTTTTTCCATTTTCCCTGGGAAAGAAAACTCAGCAGTCCAGGTTCCTGATGTCAGTTTGTAGGGCTCCCTTGGGTCTATCAGGGCAGCACAAGTTTGAGGTGGGGACAACTTCGGTGTGGGGTCCATCCTTCGATATAAGGATTCTTTGCAGTCAGGGCCAGGGGCCCCCGGGCACATCCTTTTTCCATTTTCCCTGGGAAAGAAAACTCAGCAGTCCAGGTTCCTGATGTCAGTTTGTAGGGCTCCCTTGGGTCTATCAGGGCAGCACAAGTTTGAGGTGGGGACAACTTCGGTGTGGGGTCCATCCTTCGATATAAGGATTCTTTGCAGTGAGGCCCCAGCCCATGTCCAGGGGCCCCTGGCACATCCTTTTTCCATTTTCCCTGGTAAAGAAAACTCAGCAGTCCAGGTTCCTGATGTCAGTTTGTAGGGCTCCCTTGGGTGTATCAGGGCAGCACAAGTTTGAGGTGGGGACAACTTCGGTGTGGGGTCCATCCCTCGATATAAGGATTTTTTTCAGTCAGGGCCAAGGGCCCCCGGGCACAACCTTTGGCCATTTTCCCTGGGAAAGAAAACTCAGCAGTCCAGGTTCCTGATGTCAGTTTGTAGGGCTCCCTTGGGTCTATCAGGGCAGCACAAGTTTGAGGTGGGGACAACTTCGGTGTGGGGTCCATCCTTCGATATAAGGATTTTTTGTAGTGAGGCCCCAAACAAGGGCCAGGGGCCCCTGGGCACATCCTTTTTCCATTTTCCCTGGGAAAAAAAACTCAGCAGTCCAGGTTCCTGATGTCAGTTTGTAGGGCTCCCTTGGGTCTATCAGGGCAGCACAAGTTTGAGGTGGGGACAACTTCGGTGTGGGGTCCATCCTTCGATATAAGGATACTTTGCAGTCAGGGCCAGGGGCCCCCGGGCACATCCTTTTTCCATTTTCCCTGGGAAAGAAAACTCAGCAGTCCAGGTTCCTGATGTCAGTTTGTAGGGCTCCCTTGGGTCTATCAGGGCAGCACAAGTTTGAGGTGGGGACAACTTCGGTGTGGGCTCCATCCTTCGATATAAGGATTTTTTGCAGTCAGGGCCAGGGGCCCCTGGGCACATCCTTTTTCCAGTTTCCCTGGGAAAGAAAACTCAGCACTCCAGGTTCCTGATGTCAGTTTGTAGGGCTCCCTTGGGTCTATCAGGGCAGCACAAGTTTGAGGTGGGGACAACTTCGGCGTGGGGTCCATCCTTCGATATAAGGATTTTTTTTAGTGAGGCCCCAAACAAGGGCCAGGGGCCCCTGGGCACAACCTTTTTCCATTTTCCCTGGGAAAAAAAACTCAGCAGTCCAGGTTCCTGATGTCAGTTTGTAGTGCTCCCTTGGGTCTATCAGGGCAGCACAAGTTTGAGGTGGGGAAAACTTCGGTGTGGGGTCCATCCTTCGATATAAGGATCTTTTGCAGTGAGGTCCCTGCCCAGGGCCAGGGCCCCTGGGCACATCCTTTTTCCATTTTCCCTGGGAAAGAAAACTCAGCAGTCCAGGTTCCTGATGTCAGTTTGTAGGGCTCCCTTGGGTCTATCAGGGCAGCACAAGTTTGAGGTGGGGACAACTTCGGTGTGGGGTCCATCCTTCGATATATGGATTCTTTGCAGTCAGAACCAGGGGCCCCCGGGCACATGCTTTTTCCATTTTCCCTGGGAAAGAAAACTCAGCAGTCCAGGTTCCTGATGTCAGTTTGTAGGGCTCCCTTGGGTCTATCAGGGCAGCACAAGTTTGAGGTGGGGACAACTTCGGTGTGGGGTCCATCCTTCGATATAAGGATTTTTTGCAGTCAGGCCCAGGGGCCCCTGGGCACATCCTTTTTCCATTTTCCCTGTGAAAGAAAACTCAGCAGTAGAGGTTCCTGATGTCAGTTTGTAGGGCTCCCTTGGGTCTATCAGGGCAGCACAAGTTTGAGGTGGGGACAACTTCGGTGTGGGGTCCATCCTTCGATATAAGGATTTTTTGCAGTCAGGGCCAGGGGCCCCATGGCACATCCTTTTTCCATTTTCCCTGGGAAAGAAAACTCAGCAGTCCAGGTTCCTGATGTCAGTTTGTAGGGCTCCCTTGGGTCTATCAGGGCAGCACAAGTTTGAGTTGGGGACAACTTCGGTGTGGGGTCCATCCTTCGATATAAGGATTCTTTGCAGTGAGGCCCCAGCCCATGTCCACGGGCCCCTGGCACAACCTTTTTCCATTTTCCCTGGGAAAGAAAACTCAGCAGTCCAGGTTCCTGATGTCAGTTTGTAGGGCTCCCTTGGGTCTATCAGGGCAGCACAAGTTTGAGGTGGGGACAACTTCGGTGTGGGGTCCATCCTTCGATATAAGGATTTTTTGCAGTCAGGGCCAGGGGCCCCTGGGCACATCCTTTTTCCATTTTCCCTGGGAAAGAAAACTCAGCACTCCAGGTTCCTGATGTCAATTTGTAGGGCTCCCTTGGGTGTATCAGGGCAGCACAAGTTTGAGGTGGGGACAACTTCGGTGTGGGGTCCATCCTTCGATATAAGGATTTTTTGCAGTCAGGGCCAGGGGACCCTGGGCACATCCTTTTTCCATTTTCCCTGGGAAAGAAAACTCAGCAGTCCAGGTTCCTGATGTCAGTTTGTAGGGCTCCCTTGGGTCTATCAGAGCAGCACAAGTTTGAGGTGGAGACAACTTCGGTGTGGGGTCCGTCCTTCGATATAAGGATTCTTTGCAATGAGGTCCCTACCCAGGTCCAGGGGCCCCTGGGCACATCATTTGGCCATTTTCCCTGGGAAAGAAAACTCAGCAGTCCAGGTTCCTGATGTCAGTTTGTAGGGCTCCCTTGGGTCTATCAGGGCAGCACAAGTTTGAGGTGGGGACAACTTCGGTGCGGGGTCCATCCCTCGATATAAGGATTTTTTTCAGTCAGGGCCAAGGGCCCCCGGGCACAACCTTTGGCCATTTTCCCTGGGAAAGAAAACTCAGCAGTCCAGGTTCCTGATGTCAGTTTGTAGGGCTCCCTTGGGTCTATCAGGGCAGCACAAGTTTGAGGTGGGGACAACTTCGGTGTGGGGTCCATCCTTCGATATAAGGATTTTTTGTAGTGAGGCCCCAAACAAGGGCCAGGGGCCCCTGGGCACATCCTTTTTCCATTTTCCCTGGGAAAAAAAACTCAGCAGTCCAGGTTCCTGATGTCAGTTTGTAGGGCTCCCTTGGGTCTATCAGGGCAGCACAAGTTTGAGGTGGGGACAACTTCGGTGTGGGGTCCATCCTTCGATATAAGGATTCTTTGCAGTCAGGGCCAGGGGCCCCCGGGCACATCCTTTTTCCATTTTCCCTGGGAAAGAAAACTCAGCAGTCCAGGTTCCTGATGTCAGTTTGTAGGGCTCACTTGGGTCTATCAGGGCAGCACAAGTTTGAGGTGGGGACAACTTTGGTGTGGGGTCCATCCTTCGATATAAGGATTCTTTGCAGTGAGGCCCCAGCCCATGTCCAGGGGCCCCTGGCACATCCTTTTTCCATTTTCCCTGGGAAAGAAAACACAGCAGTCCAGGTTCCTGATGTCAGTTTGTAGGGCTCCCTTGGGTGTATCAGGGCAGCACAAGTTTGAGGTGGGGACAACTTCGGTGTGGGGTCCATCCCTCGATATAAGGATTTTTTTCAGTCAGGGCCAAGGGCCCCCGGGCACAACCTTTGGCCATTTTCCCTGGGAAAGAAAACTCAGCAGTCCAGGTTCCTGATGTCAGTTTGTAGGGCTCCCTTGGGTCTATCAGGGCAGCACAAGTTTGAGGTGGGGACAACTTCGGTGTGGGGTTCATCCTTCGATATAAGGATTTTTTGTAGTGAGGCCCCAAACAAGGGCCAGGGGCCCCTGGGCACATCCTTTTTCCATTTTCCCTGGGAAAAAAAACTCAGCAGTCCAGGTTCCTGATGTCAGTTTGTAGGGCTCCCTTGGGTCTATCAGGGCAGCACAAGTTTGAGGTGGGGACAACTTCGGTGTGGGGTCCATCCTTCGATATAAGGATTTTTTGCAGTCAGGGTCAGGGGCCCCTGGGCACATCCTTTTTCCATTTTCCCTGGGAAAGAAAACTCAGCAGTCCAGGTTCCTGATGTCAGTTTGTAGGGCTCCCTTGGGTGTATCAGGGCAGCACAAGTTTGAGGTGGGGACAACTTCGGTGTGGGGTCCATCCTTCGATATAAGGATTTTTTGCAGTCAGGGCCAGGGGCCCCCGGGCACATCCTTTTTCCATTTTCCCTGGGAAAGAAAACTCAGCAGTCCAGGTTCCTGATGTCAGTTTGTTGGGCTCCCTTGGGTCTATCAGGGCAGCACAAGTTTGAGGTGGGGACAACTTCGGTGTGGGGTCCATCCTTCGATATAAGGATTTTTTTTAGTGAGGGCCCTGTCCAGGGCTAGGGGACCCTGGGCACATCCTTTTTCCATTTTCCCTGGGAAAGAAAACTCAGCAGTCCAGGTTCCTGATGTCAGTTTGTAGGGCTCCCTTGGGTCTATCAGGGCAGCACAAGTTTGAGGTGGGGACAACTTTGGTGTGGGGTCCATCCTTCGATATATGGATTTATTGCAGTCAGGGCCAGGAGCCCCTGGTCACATCCTTTTTCCATTTTCCCTGGGAAAGAAAACTCAGCAGTCCAGGTTCCTGATGTCAGTTTGTAGGGCTCCCTTGGGTGTATCAGGGCAGCACAAGTTTGAGGTGGGGACAACTTCGGTGTGGGCTCCATCCTTCGATATAAGGATTTTTTGCAGTCAGGGCCAGGGGCCCCTGGGCACAACCTTTTTCCATTTTCCCTGGGAAAGAAAACTCAGCAGTCCAGGTTCCTGATGTCAGTTTGTAGGGCTCCCTTGGGTCTATCAGGGCAGCACAAGTTTGAGGTGGGGACAACTTCAGTGTGGGGTCCATCCTTCGATATAAGGATTTTTTGCAGTCAGGGACAGGGGCCCCTGGGCACATCCTTTTTCCATTTTCCCTGGGAAATAAAACTCAGCAGTAGAGGTTCCTGATGTCAGTTTGTAGGGCTCCCTTGGGTCTATCAGGGCAGCACAAGTTTGAGGTGGGGACAACTTCGGTGTGGGGTCCATCGTTCGATATAAGGATTTTTTGCAGTGAGGTCCCTGCCCAGGGCCAGGGCCCCTGGGCACATCCTTTTTCCATTTTCCCTGGGAAAGAAAACTCAGCAGTCCAGGTTCCTGATGTCAGTTTGTAGGGCTCCCTTGGGTCTATCAGGGCAGCACAAGTTTGAGGTGGGGACAACTTCGGTGTGGGCTCCATCCTTCGATATAAGGATTTTTTGCAGTCAGGGCCAGGGGCCCCAGGGCACATCCTTTTTCCATTTTCCCTGGGAAAGAAAACTCAGCAGTCCAGGTTCCTGATGTCAGTTTGTAGGGCTCCCTTGGGTCTATCAGGGCAGCACAAGTTTGAGGTGGGGACAACTTCGGTGTGGGGTCCATCCTTCGATATAAGGATTTTTTGCAGTCAGGGCCAGGGGCCCCTGGGCACATCCTTTTTCCATTTTCCCTGTGAAAGAAAACTCAGCAGTAGAGGTTCCTGATGTCAGTTTGTAGGGCTCCCTTGGGTCTATCAGGGCAGCACAAGTTTGAGGTGGGGACAACTTCGGTGTGGGGTCCATCCTTCGATATAAGGATTTTTTGCAGTCAGGGCCAGGGGCCCCATGGCACATCCTTTTTCCATTTTCCCTGGGAAAGAAAACTCAGCAGTCCAGGTTCCTGATGTCAGTTTGTAGGGCTCCCTTGGGTCTATCAGGGCAGCACAAGTTTGAGTTGGGGACAACTTCGGTGTGGGGTCCATCCTTCGATATAAGGATTCTTTGCAGTGAGGCCCCAGCCCATGTCCAGGGGCCCCTGGCACAACCTTTTTCCATTTTCCCTGGGAAAGAAAACTCAGCAGTCCAGGTTCCTGATGTCAGTTTGTAGGGCTCCCTTGGGTCTATCAGGGCAGCACAAGTTTGAGGTGGGGACAACTTCGGTGTGGGGTCCATCCTTCGATATAAGGATTTTTTGCAGTCAGGGCCAGGGGCCCCTGGGCACATCCTTTTTCCATTTTCCCTGGGAAAGAAAACTCAGCACTCCAGGTTCCTGATGTCAATTTGTAGGGCTCCCTTGGGTCTATCAGGGCAGCACAAGTTTGAGGTGGGGACAACTTCGGTGTGGGGTCCATCCTTCGATATAAGGATTTTTTGCAGTCAGGGCCAGGGGACCCTGGGCACATCCTTTTTCCATTTTCCCTGGGAAAGAAAACTCAGCAGTCCAGGTTCCTGATGTCAGTTTGTAGGGCTCCCTTGGGTCTATCAGAGCAGCACAAGTTTGAGGTGGGGACAACTTCGGTGTGGGGTCCGTCCTTCGATATAAGGATTCTTTGCAATGAGGTCCCTACCCAGGTCCAGGGGCCCCTGGGCACATCATTTGGCCATTTTCCCTGGGAAAGAAAACTCAGCAGTCCAGGTTCCTGATGTCAGTTTGTAGGGCTCCCTTGGGTCTATCAGGGCAGCACAAGTTTGAGGTGGGGACAACTTCGGTGCGGGGTCCATCCCTCGATATATGGATTTTTTTCAGTCAGGGCCAAGGGCCCCCGGGCACAACCTTTTTCCATTTTCCCTGGGAAAGAAAACTCAGCAGTCCAGGTTCCTGATGTCAGTTTGTAGGGCTCCCTTGGGTCTATCAGGGCAGCACAAGTTTGAGGTGGGGACAACTTCGGTGTGGGCTCCATCCTTCGATATAAGGATTTTTTGTAGTGAGGCCCCAAACAAGGGCCAGGGGCCCCTGGGCACATCCTTTTTCCATTTTCCCTGGGAAAAAAAACTGAGCAGTCCAGGTTCCTGATGTCAGTTTGTAGGGCTCCCTTGGGTCTATCAGGGCAGCACAAGTTTGAGGTGGGGACAACTTCGGTGTGGGGTCCATCCTTCGATATAAGGATTCTTTGCAGTCAGGGCCAGGGGCCCCCGGGCACATCCTTTTTCCATTTTCCCTGGGAAAGAAAACTCAGCAGTCCAGGTTCCTGATGTCAGTTTGTAGGGCTCCCTTGGGTGTATCAGGGCAGCACAAGTTAGAGGTGGGGACAACTTCGGTGTGGGGTCCATCCTTCGATATAAGGATTTTTTGCAGTCAGGGCCAGGGGCCCCCGGGCACATCCTTTTTCCATTTTCCCTGGGAAAGAAAACTCAGCAGTCCAGGTTCCTGATGTCAGTTTGTAGGGCTCCCTTGGGTCTATCAGGGCAGCACAAGTTTGAGGTGGGGACAACTTCGGTGTGGGGTCCATCCTTCGATATAAGGATTTTTTTTAGTGAGGCCCCAAACAAGGGCCAGGGGCCCCTGGGCACATCCTTTTTCCATTTTCCCTGGGAAAAAAAACTCAGCAGTCCAGGTTCCTGATGTCAGTTTGTAGTGCTCCCTTGGGTCTATCAGGGCAGCACAAGTTTGAGGTGGGGAAAACTTCGGTGTGGGGTCCATCCTTCGATATAAGGATTTTTTGCAGTGAGGTCCCTGCCCAGGGCCAGGGCCCCTGGGCACATCCTTTTTCCATTTTCCCTGGGAAAGAAAACTCAGCAGTCCAGGTTCCTGATGTCAGTTTGTAGGGCTCCCTTGGGTCTATCAGGGCAGCACAAGTTTGAGGTGGGGACAACTTCGGTGTGGGGTCCATCCTTCGATATATGGATTCTTTGCAGTCAGAACCAGGGGCCCCCGGGCACATCCTTTTTCCATTTTCCCTGGGAAAGAAAACTCAGCAGTCCAGGTTCCTGATGTCAGTTTGTAGGGCTCCCTTGGGTCTATCAGGGCAGCACAAGTTTGAGGTGGGGACAACTTCGGTGTGGGGTCCATCCTTCGATATAAGGATTTTTTGCAGTCACGGACAGGGGCCCCTGGGCACATCCTTTTTCCATTTTCCCTGGGAAAGAAAACTCAGCAGTAGAGGTTCCTGATGTCAGTTTGTAGGGCTCCCTTGGGTCTATCAGGGCAGCACAAGTTTGAGGTGGGGACAACTTCGGTGTGGGGTCCATCCTTCGATATAAGGATTTTTTGCAGTCAGGGCCAGGGGCCCCATGGCACATCCTTTTTCCATTTTCCCTGGGAAAGAAAACTCAGCAGTCCAGGTTCCTGATGTCAGTTTGTAGGGCTCCCTTGGGTCTATCAGGGCAGCACAAGTTTGAGTTGGGGACAACTTCGGTGTGGGGTCCATCCTTCGATATAAGGATTCTTTGCAGTGAGGCCCCAGCCCATGTCCAGGGGCCCCTGGCACAACCTTTTTCCATTTTCCCTGGGAAAGAAAACTCAGCAGTCCAGGTTCCTGATGTCAGTTTGTAGGGCTCCCTTGGGTCTATCAGGGCAGCACAAGTTTGAGGTGGGGACAACTTCGGTGTGGGGTCCATCCTTCGATATAAGGATTTTTTGCAGTCAGGGCCAGGGGCCCCTGGGCACATCCTTTTTCCATTTTCCCTGGGAAAGAAAACTCAGCACTCCAGGTTCCTGATGTCAGTTTGTAGGGCTCCCTTGGGTCTATCAGGGCAGCACAAGTTTGAGGTGGGGACAACTTCGGTGTGGGGTCCATCCTTCGATATAAGGATTTTTTGCAGTCAGGGCCAGGGGACCCTGGGCACATCCTTTTTCCATTTTCCCTGGGAAAGAAAACTCAGCAGTCCAGGTTCCTGATGTCAGTTTGTAGGGCTCCCTTGGGTCTATCAGGGCAGCACAAGTTTGAGGTGGGGACAACTTCGGTGTGGGGTCCGTCCTTCGATATAAGGATTCTTTGCAATGAGGTCCCTACCCAGGTCCAGGGGCCCCTGGGCACATCATTTGGCCATTTTCCCTGGGAAAGAAAACTCAGCAGTCCAGGTTCCTGATGTCAGTTTGTAGGGCTCCCTTGGGTCTATCAGGGCAGCACAAGTTTGAGGTGGGGACAACTTCGGTGCGGGGTCCATCCCTCGATATAAGGATTTTTTTCAGTCAGGGCCAAGGGCCCCCGGGCACAACCTTTGGCCATTTTCCCTGGGAAAGAAAACTCAGCAGTCCAGGTTCCTGATGTCAGTTTGTAGGGCTCCCTTGGGTCTATCAGGGCAGCACAAGTTTGAGGTGGGGACAACTTCGGTGTGGGCTCCATCCTTCGATATAAGGATTTTTTGCAGTCAGGGCAAGGAGCCCCTGGGCACATCCTTTTTCCATTTTCCCTGGGAAAGAAAACTCAGCAGTCCAGGTTCCTGATGTCAGTTTGTAGGGCTCCCTTGGGTGTATCAGGGCAGCACAAGTTTGAGGTGGGGACAACTTCGGTGTGGGCTCCATCCTTCGATATAAGGATTTTTTGCAGTCAGGGCCAGGGGCCCCTGGGCACAACCTTTTTCCATTTTCCCTGGGAAAGAAAACTCAGCAGTCCAGGTTCCTGATGTCAGTTTGTAGGGCTCCCTTGGGTCTATCAGGGCAGCACAAGTTTGAGGTGGGGACAACTTCAGTGTGGGGTCCATCCTTCGATATAAGGATTTTTTGCAGTCAGGGACAGGGGCCCCTGGGCACATCCTTTTTCCATTTTCCCTGGGAAAGAAAAGTCAGCAGTAGAGGTTCCTGATGTCAGTTTGTAGGGCTCCCTTGGGTCTATCAGGGCAGCACAAGTTTGAGGTGGGGACAACTTCGGTGTGGGGTCCATCCTTCGATATAAGGATTTTTTGCAGTGAGGTCCCTGCCCAGGGCCAGGGCCCCTGGGCACATCCTTTTTCCATTTTCCCTGGGAAAGAAAACTCAGCAGTCCAGGTTCCTGATGTCAGTTTGTAGGGCTCCCTTGGGTCTATCAGGGCAGCACAAGTTTGAGGTGGGGACAACTTCGGTGTGGGCTCCATCCTTCGATATAAGGATTTTTTGCAGTCAGGGCCAGGGGCCCCAGGGCACATCCTTTTTCCATTTTCCCTGGGAAAGAAAACTCAGCAGTCCAGGTTCCTGATGTCAGTTTGTAGGGTTCTCTTGGGTGTATCAGGGCAGCACAAGTTTGAGGTGGGGAGAACTTCGGTGTGGGGTCCATCCTTCGATATAAGGATTTTTTGCAGTCATGGCCAGGGGCCCCTGGGCACATCCTTTTTCCATTTTCCCTGGGAAAGAAAACTCAGCAGTCCAGGTTCCTGATGTCAGTTTGTAGGGCTCCCTTGGGTCTATCAGGGCAGCACAAGTTTGAGGTGGGGACAACTTCGGTGTGGGGTCCATCCTTCGATATAAGGATTTTTTGCAGTCATGGCCAGGGGCCCCTGGGCACATCCTTTTTCCATTTTCCCTGGAAAAGAAAACTCAGCAGTCCAGGTTCCTGATGTCAGTTTGTAGGGCTCCCTTGGGTCTATCAGGGCAGCACAAGTTTGAGGTGGGGACAACTTCGGTGTGGGGTCCATCCTTCGATATAAGGATTTCTTGCAGTGAGGTCCCTGCCCAGGGCCAGGGCCCCTGGGCACATCCTTTTTCCATTTTCCCTGGGAAAGAAAACTCAGCAGTCCAGGTTCCTGATGTCAGTTTGTAGGGCTCCCTTGGGTCTATCAGGGCAGCACAAGTTTGAGGTCGGGACAACTTCGGTGTGGGGTCCATCCTTCGATATATGGATTCTTTGCAGTCAGAACCAGGGGCCCCCGGGCACATCCTTTTTCCATTTTCCCTGGGAAAGAAAACTCAGCAGTCCAGGTTCCTGATGTCAGTTTGTAGGGCTCCCTTGGGTCTATCAGGGCAGCACAAGTTTGAGGTGGGGACAACTTCGGTGTGGGTTCCATCCTTCGATATAAGGATTTTTTGCAGTCAGGGCCAGGGGCCTCTGGGCACATCCTTTTTCCATTTTCCCTGGGAAAGAAAACTCAGCAGTCCAGGTTCCTGATGTCAGTTTGTAGGGCTCCCTTGGGTGTATCAGGGCAGCACAAGTTTGAGGTGGGGACAACTTCGGTGTGGGGTCCATCCTTCGATATAAGGATTCTTTGCAATGAGGTCCCTACCCAGGTCCAGGGGCCCCTGGGCACATCATTTGGCCATTTTCCCTGGGAAAGAAAACTCAGCAGTCCAGGTTCCTGATGTCAGTTTGTAGGGCTCCCTTGGGTCTATCAGGGCAGCACAAGTTTGAGGTGGGGACAACTTCGGTGTGGGGTCCATCCTTCGATATAAGGATTCTTTGCAGTCAGGGCCAGGGGCCCCCGGGCACATCCTTTTTCCATTTTCCCTGGGAAAGAAAACTCAGCAGTCCAGGTTCCTGATGTCAGTTTGTAGGGCTCCCTTGGGTGTATCAGGGCAGCACAAGTTTGAGGTGGGGACAACTTCGGTGTGGGGTCCATCCTTCGATATAAGGATTTTTTGCAGTCAGGGCCAGGGGCCCCCGGGCACATCCTTTTTCCATTTTCCCTGGGAAAGAAAACTCAGCAGTCCAGGTTCCTGATGTCAGTTTGTAGGGCTCCCTTGGGTGTATCAGGGCAGCACAAGTTTGAGGTGGGGACAACTTCGGTGTGGGGTCCATCCTTCGATATAAAGATTCTTTGCAATGAGGTCCCTACCAAGGTCCAGGGGCCCCTGGGCACATCATTTGGCCATTTTCCCTGGGAAAGAAAACTCAGCAGTCCAGGTTCCTGATGTCAGTTTGTATGGCTCCCTTGGGTCTATCAGGGCAGCACAAGTTTGAGGTGGGGACAACTTCGGTGTGGGGTCCATCCTTCGATATAAGGATTTTTTGCAGTGAGGTCCCTGCCCAGGGCCGGGGCCCCTGGGCACATCCTTTTTCCATTTTCCCTGGGAAAGAAAACTCAGCAGTCCAGGTTCCTGATGTCAGTTTGTAGGGCTCCCTTGGGTCTATCAGGGCAGCACAAGTTTGAGGTGGGGACAACTTCGGTGTGGGCTCCATCCTTCGATATAAGGATTTTTTGCAGTCAGGGCCAGGGGCCCCAGGGCACATCCTTTTTCCATTTTCCCTGGGAAAGAAAACTCAGCAGTCCAGGTTCCTGATGTCAGTTTGTAGGGCTCCCTTGGGTCTATCAGGGCAGCACAAGTTTGAGGTGGGGACAACTTCGGTGTGGGGTCCATCCTTCGATATAAGGATTTTTTGCAGTCAGGGCCAGGGGCCCCTGGGCACATCCTTTTTCCATTTTCCCTGTGAAAGAAAACTCAGCAGTAGAGGTTCCTGATGTCAGTTTGTAGGGCTCCCTTGGGTCTATCAGGGCAGCACAAGTTTGAGGTGGGGACAACTTCGGTGTGGGGTCCATCCTTCGATATAAGGATTTTTTGCAGTCAGGGCCAGGGGCCCCATGGCACATCCTTTTTCCATTTTCCCTGGGAAAGAAAACTCAGCAGTCCAGGTTCCTGATGTCAGTTTGTAGGGCTCCCTTGGGTCTATCAGGGCAGCACAAGTTTGAGTTGGGGACAACTTCGGTGTGGGGTCCATCCTTCGATATAAGGATTCTTTGCAGTGAGGCCCCAGCCCATGTCCAGGGGCCCCTGGCACAACCTTTTTCCATTTTCCCTGGGAAAGAAAACTCAGCAGTCCAGGTTCCTGATGTCAGTTTGTAGGGCTCCCTTGGGTCTATCAGGGCAGCACAAGTTTGAGGTGGGGACAACTTCGGTGTGGGGTCCATCCTTCGATATAAGGATTTTTTGCAGTCAGGGCCAGGGGCCCCTGGGCACATCCTTTTTCCATTTTCCCTGGGAAAGAAAACTCAGCACTCCAGGTTCCTGATGTCAATTTGTAGGGCTCCCTTGGGTCTATCAGGGCAGCACAAGTTTGAGGTGGGGACAACTTCGGTGTGGGGTCCATCCTTCGATATAAGGATTTTTTGCAGTCAGGGCCAGGGGACCCTGGGCACATCCTTTTTCCATTTTCCCTGGGAAAGAAAACTCAGCAGTCCAGGTTCCTGATGTCAGTTTGTAGGGCTCCCTTGGGTCTATCAGAGCAGCACAAGTTTGAGGTGGGGACAACTTCGGTGTGGGGTCCGTCCTTCGATATAAGGATTCTTTGCAATGAGGTCCCTACCCAGGTCCAGGGGCCCCTGGGCACATCATTTGGCCATTTTCCCTGGGAAAGAAAACTCAGCAGTCCAGGTTCCTGATGTCAGTTTGTAGGGCTCCCTTGGGTCTATCAGGGCAGCACAAGTTTGAGGTGGGGACAACTTCGGTGCGGGGTCCATCCCTCGATATATGGATTTTTTTCAGTCAGGGCCAAGGGCCCCCGGGCACAACCTTTTTCCATTTTCCCTGGGAAAGAAAACTCAGCAGTCCAGGTTCCTGATGTCAGTTTGTAGGGCTCCCTTGGGTCTATCAGGGCAGCACAAGTTTGAGGTGGGGACAACTTCGGTGTGGGCTCCATCCTTCGATATAAGGATTTTTTGTAGTGAGGCCCCAAACAAGGGCCAGGGGCCCCTGGGCACATCCTTTTTCCATTTTCCCTGGGAAAAAAAACTGAGCAGTCCAGGTTCCTGATGTCAGTTTGTAGGGCTCCCTTGGGTCTATCAGGGCAGCACAAGTTTGAGGTGGGGACAACTTCGGTGTGGGGTCCATCCTTCGATATAAGGATTCTTTGCAGTCAGGGCCAGGGGCCCCCGGGCACATCCTTTTTCCATTTTCCCTGGGAAAGAAAACTCAGCAGTCCAGGTTCCTGATGTCAGTTTGTAGGGCTCCCTTGGGTGTATCAGGGCAGCACAAGTTAGAGGTGGGGACAACTTCGGTGTGGGGTCCATCCTTCGATATAAGGATTTTTTGCAGTCAGGGCCAGGGGCCCCCGGGCACATCCTTTTTCCATTTTCCCTGGGAAAGAAAACTCAGCAGTCCAGGTTCCTGATGTCAGTTTGTAGGGCTCCCTTGGGTCTATCAGGGCAGCACAAGTTTGAGGTGGGGACAACTTCGGTGTGGGGTCCATCCTTCGATATAAGGATTTTTTTTAGTGAGGCCCCAAACAAGGGCCAGGGGCCCCTGGGCACATCCTTTTTCCATTTTCCCTGGGAAAAAAAACTCAGCAGTCCAGGTTCCTGATGTCAGTTTGTAGTGCTCCCTTGGGTCTATCAGGGCAGCACAAGTTTGAGGTGGGGAAAACTTCGGTGTGGGGTCCATCCTTCGATATAAGGATTTTTTGCAGTGAGGTCCCTGCCCAGGGCCAGGGCCCCTGGGCACATCCTTTTTCCAATTTCCCTGGGAAAGAAAACTCAGCAGTCCAGGTTCCTGATGTCAGTTTGTAGGGCTCCCTTGGGTCTATCAGGGCAGCACAAGTTTGAGGTGGGGACAACTTTGGTGTGGGGTCCATCCTTCGATATATGGATTCTTTGCAGTCAGAACCAGGGGCCCCCGGGCACATCCTTTTTCCATTTTCCCTGGGAAAGAAAACTCAGCAGTCCAGGTTCCTGATGTCAGTTTGTAGGGCTCCCTTGGGTCTATCAGGGCAGCACAAGTTTGAGGTGGGGACAACTTCGGTGTGGGGTCCATCCTTCGATATAAGGATTTTTTGCAGTCACGGACAGGGGCCCCTGGGCACATCCTTTTTCCATTTTCCCTGGGAAAGAAAACTCAGCAGTAGAGGTTCCTGATGTCAGTTTGTAGGGCTCCCTTGGGTCTATCAGGGCAGCACAAGTTTGAGGTGGGGACAACTTCGGTGTGGGGTCCATCCTTCGATATAAGGATTTTTTGCAGTCAGGGCCAGGGGCCCCATGGCACATCCTTTTTCCATTTTCCCTGGGAAAGAAAACTCAGCAGTCCAGGTTCCTGATGTCAGTTTGTAGGGCTCCCTTGGGTCTATCAGGGCAGCACAAGTTTGAGTTGGGGACAACTTCGGTGTGGGGTCCATCCTTCGATATAAGGATTCTTTGCAGTGAGGCCCCAGCCCATGTCCAGGGGCCCCTGGCACAACCTTTTTCCATTTTCCCTGGGAAAGAAAACTCAGCAGTCCAGGTTCCTGATGTCAGTTTGTAGGGCTCCCTTGGGTCTATCAGGGCAGCACAAGTTTGAGGTGGGGACAACTTCGGTGTGGGGTCCATACTTCGATATAAGGATTTTTTGCAGTCAGGGCCAGGGGCCCCTGGGCACATCCTTTTTCCATTTTCCCTGGGAAAGAAAACTCAGCACTCCAGGTTCCTGATGTCAGTTTGTAGGGCTCCCTTGGGTCTATCAGGGCAGCACAAGTTTGAGGTGGGGACAACTTCGGTGTGGGGTCCATCCTTCGATATAAGGATTTTTTGCAGTCAGGGCCAGGGGACCCTGGGCACATCCTTTTTCCATTTTCCCTGGGAAAGAAAACTCAGCAGTCCAGGTTCCTGATGTCAGTTTGTAGGGCTCCCTTGGGTCTATCAGGGCAGCACAAGTTTGAGGTGGGGACAACTTCGGTGTGGGGTCCGTCCTTCGATATAAGGATTCTTTGCAATGAGGTCCCTACCCAGGTCCAGGGGCCCCTGGGCACATCATTTGGCCATTTTCCCTGGGAAAGAAAACTCAGCAGTCCAGGTTCCTGATGTCAGTTTGTAGGGCTCCCTTGGGTCTATCAGGGCAGCACAAGTTTGAGGTGGGGACAACTTCGGTGCGGGGTCCATCCCTCGATATAAGGATTTTTTTCAGTCAGGGCCAAGGGCCCCCGGGCACAACCTTTGGCCATTTTCCCTGGGAAAGAAAACTCAGCAGTCCAGGTTCCTGATGTCAGTTTGTAGGGCTCCCTTGGGTCTATCAGGGCAGCACAAGTTTGAGGTGGGGACAACTTCGGTGTGGGCTCCATCCTTCGATATAAGGATTTTTTGCAGTCAGGGCCAGGAGCCCCTGGGCACATCCTTTTTCCATTTTCCCTGGGAAAGAAAACTCAGCAGTCCAGGTTCCTGATGTCAGTTTGTAGGGCTCCCTTGGGTGTATCAGGGCAGCACAAGTTTGAGGTGGGGACAACTTCGGTGTGGGCTCCATCCTTCGATATAAGGATTTTTTGCAGTCAGGGCCAGGGGCCCCTGGGCACAACCTTTTTCCATTTTCCCTGGGAAAGAAAACTCAGCAGTCCAGGTTCCTGATGTCAGTTTGTAGGGCTCCCTTGGGTCTATCAGGGCAGCACAAGTTTGAGGTGGGGACAACTTCAGTGTGGGGTCCATCCTTCGATATAAGGATTTTTTGCAGTCAGGGACAGGGGCCCCTGGGCACATCCTTTTTCCATTTTCCCTGGGAAAGAAAAGTCAGCAGTAGAGGTTCCTGATGTCAGTTTGTAGGGCTCCCTTGGGTCTATCAGGGCAGCACAAGTTTGAGGTGGGGACAACTTCGGTGTGGGGTCCATCCTTCGATATAAGGATTTTTTGCAGTGAGGTCCCTGCCCAGGGCCAGGGCCCCTGGGCACATCCTTTTTTCATTTTCCCTGGGAAAGAAAACTCAGCAGTCCAGGTTCCTGATGTCAGTTTGTAGGGCTCCCTTGGGTCTATCAGGGCAGCACAAGTTTGAGGTGGGGACAACTTCGGTGTGGGCTCCATCCTTCGATATAAGGATTTTTTGCAGTCAGGGCCAGGGGCCCCAGGGCACATCCTTTTTCCATTTTCCCTGGGAAAGAAAACTCAGCAGTCCAGGTTCCTGATGTCAGTTTGTAGGGTTCTCTTGGGTGTATCAGGGCAGCACAAGTTTGAGGTGGGGAGAACTTCGGTGTGGGGTCCATCCTTCGATATAAGGATTTTTTGCAGTCATGGCCAGGGGCCCCTGGGCACATCCTTTTTCCATTTTCCCTGGGAAAGAAAACTCAGCAGTCCAGGTTCCTGATGTCAGTTTGTAGGGCTCCCTTGGGTGTATCAGGGCAGCACAAGTTTGAGGTGGGGACAACTTCGGTGTGGGGTCCATCCTTCGATATAAGGATTTTTTGCAGTCATGGCCAGGGGCCCCTGGGCACATCCTTTTTCCATTTTCCCTGGAAAAGAAAACTCAGCAGTCCAGGTTCCTGATGTCAGTTTGTAGGGCTCCCTTGGGTCTATCAGGGCAGCACAAGTTTGAGGTGGGGACAACTTCGGTGTGGGGTCCATCCTTCGATATAAGGATTTCTTGCAGTGAGGTCCCTGCCCAGGGCCAGGGCCCCTGGGCACATCCTTTTTCCATTTTCCCTGGGAAAGAAAACTCAGCAGTCCAGGTTCCTGATGTCAGTTTGTAGGGCTCCCTTGGGTCTATCAGGGCAGCACAAGTTTGAGGTGGGGACAACTTCGGTGTGGGGTCCATCCTTCGATGTATGGATTCTTTGCAGTCAGAACCAGGGGCCCCCGGGCACATCCTTTTTCCATTTTCCCTGGGAAAGAAAACTCAGCAGTCCAGGTTCCTGATGTCAGTTTGTAGGGCTCCCTTGGGTCTATCAGGGCAGCACAAGTTTGAGGTGGGGACAACTTCGGTGTGGGTTCCATCCTTCGATATAAGGATTTTTTGCAGTCAGGGCCAGGGGCCTCTGGGCACATCCTTTTTCCATTTTCCCTGGGAAAGAAAACTCAGCAGTCCAGGTTCCTGATGTCAGTTTGTAGGGCTCCCTTGGGTGTATCAGGGCAGCACAAGTTTGAGGTGGGGACAACTTCGGTGTGGGGTCCATCCTTCGATATAAGGATTCTTTGCAATGAGGTCCCTACCCAGGTCCAGGGGCCCCTGGGCACATCATTTGGCCATTTTCCCTGGGAAAGAAAACTCAGCAGTCCAGGTTCCTGATGTCAGTTTGTAGGGCTCCCTTGGGTCTATCAGGGCAGCACAAGTTTGAGGTGGGGACAACTTCGGTGTGGGGTCCATCCTTCGATATAAGGATTCTTTGCAGTCAGGGCCAGGGGCCCCCGGGCACATCCTTTTTCCATTTTCCCTGGGAAAGAAAACTCAGCAGTCCAGGTTCCTGATGTCAGTTTGTAGGGCTCCCTTGGGTGTATCAGGGCAGCACAAGTTTGAGGTGGGGACAACTTCGGTGTGGGGTCCATCCTTCGATATAAGGATTTTTTGCAGTCAGGGCCAGGGGCCCCCGGGCACATCCTTTTTCCATTTTCCCTGGGAAAGAAAACTCAGCAGTCCAGGTTCCTGATGTCAGTTTGTAGGGCTCCCTTGGGTGTATCAGGGCAGCACAAGTTTGAGGTGGGGACAACTTCGGTGTGGGGTCCATCCTTCGATATAAGGATTCTTTGCAATGAGGTCCCTACCAAGGTCCAGGGGCCCCTGGGCACATCATTTGGCCATTTTCCCTTGGGAAGAAAACTCAGCAGTCCAGGTTCCTGATGTCAGTTTGTATGGCTCCCTTGGGTCTATCAGGGCAGCACAAGTTTGAGGTGGGGACAACTTCGGTGTGGGGTCCATCCTTCGATATAAGGATTTTTTGCAGTGAGGTCCCTGCCCAGGGCCGGGGCCCCTGGGCACATCCTTTTTCCATTTTCCCTGGGAAAGAAAACTCAGCAGTCCAGGTTCCTGATGTCAGTTTGTAGGGCTCCCTTGGGTCTATCAGGGCAGCACAAGTTTGAGGTGGGGACAACTTCGGTGTGGGGTCCATCCTTCGATATAAGGATTTTTTGCAGTCAGGGCCAGGGGCCCTTGGGCACATCCTTTTTCCATTTTCCCTGGGAAAGAAAACTCAGCAGTCCAGGTTCCTGATGTCAGTTTGTAGGGTTCTCTTGGGTGTATCAGGGCAGCACAAGTTTGAGGTGGGGAGAACTTCGGTGTGGGGTCCATCCTTCGATATAAGGATTTTTTGCAGTCATGGCCAGGGGCCCCTGGGCACATCCTTTTTCCATTTTCCCTGGGAAAGAAAACTCAGCAGTCCAGGTTCCTGATGTCAGTTTGTAGGGCTCCCTTGGGTGTATCAGGGCAGCACAAGTTTGAGGTGGGGACAACTTCGGTGTGGGGTCCATCCTACGATATAAGGATTTTTTGCAGTCAGGGCCAGGGGCCCCCGGGCACATCCTTTTTCCATCTTCCCTGGGAAAGAAAACTCAGCAGTCCAGGTTCCTGATGTCAGTTTGTAGGGCTCCCTTGGGTCTATCAGGGCAGCACAAGTTTGAGGTGGGGACAACTTCGGTGTGGGGTCCATCCTTCGATATAAGGATTTTTTTTAGTGAGGGCCCTGTCCAGGGCTAGGGGACCCTGGGCACATCCTTTTTCCATTTTCCCTGGGAAAGAAAACTCAGCAGTCCAGGTTCCTGATGTCAGTTTGTAGGGCTCCCTTGGGTCTATCAGGGCAGCACAAGTTTGAGGTGGGGACAACTTCGGTGTGGGGTGCATCCTTCGATATAAGGATTTTTTGCAGTCAGGGCCAGGGGCCCCTGGGCACATCCTTTTTCCATTTTCCCTGGGAAAGAAAACTCAGCAGTCCAGGTTCCTGATGTCAGTTTGTAGGGCTGCCTTGGGTCTATCAGGGCAGTACAAGTTTGAGGTGGGCACAGCTTCGGTGTGGGTTCCATCCTTCAATATAAGGATATTTTGCAGTCAGGGCCAGGGGCCCCTGGACACATCCTTTTTCCATTTTCCCTGGGAAAGAAAACTCAGCAGTCCAGGTTCCTGATGTCAGTTTGTAGGGCTGCCTTGGGTTTATCAGGGCAGCACAAGTTTGAGGTGGGGACAACTTCGGTGTGGGCTCCATCCTTCGATATAAGGATTTTTTGCAGTCAGGGCCAGGAGCCCCTGGGCACATCCTTTTTCCATTTTCCCTGGGAAAGAAAACTCAGCAGTCCAGGTTCCTGATGTCAGTTTGTAGGGCTCCCTTGGGTCTATCAGGGCAGCACAAGTTTGAGGTGGGGACAACTTCGGTGTGGGGTCCATCCTTCGATATAAGGATTTTTTGCAGTCAGGGACAGGGGCCCCTGGGCACATCCTTTTTCCATTTTCCCTGGGAAAGAAAACTCAGCAGTAGAGGTTCCTGATGTCAGTTTGTAGGGCTCCCTTGGGTCTATCAGGGCAGCACAAGTTTGAGGTGGGGACAACTTCGGTGTGGGGTCTATCCTTCGATATAAGGATTTTTTGCAGTGAGGTCCCTGCCCAGGGCGAGGGCCCCTGGGCACATCCTTTTTCCATTTTCCCTGGGAAAGAAAACTCAGCAGTCCAGGTCCCTGATGTCAGTTTGTAGGGCTCCCTTGGGTCTATCAGGGCAGCACAAGTTTGAGGTGGGGACAACTTCGGTGTGGGGTCCATCCTTCGATATAAGGATTTTTTGCAGTCAGGGCCAGGGGCCCCAGGGCACATCCTTTTTCCATTTTCCCTGGGAAAGAAAACTCAGCAGTCCAGGTTCCTGATGTCAATTTGTAGGGCTTCCTTGGGTCTATCAGGGCAGCACAAGTTTGAGGTGGGGACAACTTTGGTGTGGGGTCCATCCTTCGATATAAGGATTCTTTGCAATGAGGTCCCTACCCAGGTACAGGGGCCCCTGGGCACATCCTTTTTCCATTTTCCCTGGGAAAGAAAACTCAGCAGTCCAGGTTCCTGATGTCAGTTTGTAGGGCTCCCTTGGGTCTATCAGGGCAGCACAAGTTTGAGGTGGGGACAACTTCGGTGTGGGCTCCATCCTTCGATATAAGGATTTTTTGCAGTCAGGGCCAGGGGCCCCAGGGCACATCCTTTTTCCATTTTCCCTGGGAAAGAAAACTCAGCAGTCCAGGTTCCTGATGTCAGTTTGTAGGGTTCTCTTGGGTGTATCAGGGCAGCACAAGTTTGAGGTGGGGACAACTTCGGTGTGGGGTCCATCCTTCGATATAAGGATTTTTTGCAGTCATGGCCAGGGGCCCCTGGGCACATCC
Source organism: Lonchura striata (assembly GCF_050655825.1). Taxonomy (NCBI): domain Eukaryota; kingdom Metazoa; phylum Chordata; class Aves; order Passeriformes; family Estrildidae; genus Lonchura; species Lonchura striata. The sequence goes on along the minus strand of NC_140733.1, from coordinate 11,614,287 downwards.
TTTTTCCATTTTCCCTGGGAAAGAAAACTCAGCAGTCCAGGTTCCTGATGTCAGTTTGTAGGGCTCCCTTGGGTCTATCAGGGCAGCACAAGTTTCAGGTGGGGAGAACTTCGGTGTGGGGTCCATCCTTCGATATAAGGATTTTTTGCAGTCATGGCCAGGGGCCCCTGGGCACATCCTTTTTCAATTTTCCCTGGGAAAGAAAACTCAGCAGTCCAGGTTCCTGATGTCAGTTTGTAGGGCTCCCTTGGGTCTATCAGGGCAGCACAAGTTTGAGGTGGGGACAACTTCGGTGTGGGGTCCATCCTTCGATATAAGGATTTTTTGCAGTGAGGTCCCTGCCCAGGGCCAGGGCCCCTGGGCACATCCTTTTTCCATTTTCCCTGGGAAAGAAAACTCAGCAGTCCAGGTTCCTGATGTCAGTTTGTAGGGCTCCCTTGGGTCTATCAGGGCAGCAAAAGTTTGAGGTGGGGACAACTTCGGTGTGGGTTCCATCCTTCGATATAAGGATTTTTTGCAGTCAGGGCCAGGGGCCCCTGGGCACATCCTTTTTCCATTTTCCCTGGGAAAGAAAACTCAGCAGTCCAGGTTCCTGATGTCAGTTTGTAGGGCTCCCTTGGGTCTATCAGGGCAGCACAAGTTTGAGGTGGGGACAACTTCGGTGTGGGGTCCATCCTTCGATATAACGATTCTTTGCAGTCAGGGCCAGGGGCCCCCGGCACATCCTTTTTCCATTTTCCCTGGGAAAGAAAACTCAGCAGTCCAGGTTCCTGATGTCAGTTTGTAGGGCTCCCTTGGGTGTATCAGGGCAGCACAAGTTTGAGGTGGGGACAACTTCGGTGTGGGGTCCATCCTTCGATATAAGGATTCTTTGCAGTCAGGGCCAGGGGCCCCTGGGCACATCCTTTTTCCATTTTCCCTGGGAAAGAAAACTCAGCAGTCCAGGTTCCTGATGTCAGTTTGTAGGGCTCCCTTGGGTGTATCAGGGCAGCACAAGTTTGAGGTGGGGACAACTTCGGTGTGGGGTCCATCCTTCGATATAAGGATTCTTTGCAATGAGGTCCCTACCCAGGTCCAGGGGCCCCTGGGCACATCCTTTGGCCATTTTCCCTGGGAAAGAAAACTCAGCAGTCCAGGTTCCTGATGTCAGTTTGTAGGGCTCCCTTGGGTCTATCAGGGCAGCACAAGTTTGAGGTGGGGACAACTTCGGTGTGGGGTCCATCCTTCGATATAAGGATTTTTTGCAGTGAGGTCCCTGCCCAGGGCCAGGGGCCCCTGGGCACATCCTTTTTCCATTTTCCCTGGGAAAGAAAACTCAGCAGTCCAGGTTCCTGATGTCAGTTTGTAGGGCTCCCTTGGGTCTATCAGGGCAGCACAAGTTTGAGGTGGGGACAACTTCGGTGTGGGGTCCATCCTTCGATATAAGGATTTTTTGCAGTGAGGTCCCTGCCCAGGGCCAGGGCCCCTGGGCACATCCTTTTTCCATTTTCCCTGGGAAAGAAAACTCAGCAGTCCAGGTTCCTGATGTCAGTTTGTAGGGCTCCCTTGGGTCTATCAGGGCAGCACAAGTTTGAGGTGGGGACAACTTCGGTGTGGGGTCCATCCTTCGATATATGGATTCTTTGCAGTCAGAACCAGGGGCCCCCGGGCACATCCTTTTTCCATTTTCCCTGGGAAAGAAAACTCAGCAGTCCAGGTTCCTGATGTCAGTTTGTAGGGCTCCCTTGGGTCTATCAGGGCAGCACAAGTTTGAGGTGGGGACAACTTCGGTGTGGGGTCCATCCTTCGATATAAGGATTTTTTGCAGTCAGGGACAGGGGCCTCTGGGCACATCCTTTTTCCATTTTCCCTGGGAAAGAAAACTCAGCAGTCCAGGTTCCTGATGTCAGTTTGTAGGGCTCCCTTGGGTGTATCAGGGCAGCACAAGTTTGAGGTGGGGACAACTTCGGTGTGGGGTCCATCCTTCGATATAAGGATTCTTTGCAATGAGGTCCCTACCCAGGTCCAGGGGCCCCTGGGCACATCATTTGGCCATTTTCCCTGGGAAAGAAAACTCAGCAGTCCAGGTTCCTGATGTCAGTTTGTAGGGCTCCCTTGGGTCTATCAGGGCAGCACAAGTTTGAGGTGGGGACAACTTCGGTGTGGGGTCCATCCTTCGATATAAGGATTCTTTGCAGTCAGGGCCAGGGGCCCCCGGGCACATCCTTTTTCCATTTTCCCTGGGAAAGAAAACTCAGCAGTCCAGGTTCCTGATGTCAGTTTGTAGGGCTCCCTTGGGTGTATCAGGGCAGCACAAGTTTGAGGTGGGGACAACTTCGGTGTGGGGTCCATCCTTCGATATAAGGATTTTTTGCAGTCAGGGCCAGGGGCCCCCGGGCACATCCTTTTTCCATTTTCCCTGGGAAAGAAAACTCAGCAGTCCAGGTTCCTGATGTCAGTTTGTAGGGCTCCCTTGGGTGTATCAGGGCAGCACAAGTTTGAGGTGGGGACAACTTCGGTGTGGGGTCCATCCTTCGATATAAGGATTCTTTGCAATGAGGTCCCTACCAAGGTCCAGGGGCCCCTGGGCACATCATTTGGCCATTTTCCCTTGGGAAGAAAACTCAGCAGTCCAGGTTCCTGATGTCAGTTTGTATGGCTCCCTTGGGTCTATCAGGGCAGCACAAGTTTGAGGTGGGGACAACTTCGGTGTGGGGTCCATCCTTCGATATAAGGATTTTTTGCAGTGAGGTCCCTGCCCAGGGCCGGGGCCCCTGGGCACATCCTTTTTCCATTTTCCCTGGGAAAGAAAACTCAGCAGTCCAGGTTCCTGATGTCAGTTTGTAGGGCTCCCTTGGGTCTATCAGGGCAGCACAAGTTTGAGGTGGGGACAACTTCGGTGTGGGGTCCATCCTTCGATATAAGGATTTTTTGCAGTCAGGGCCAGGGGCCCTTGGGCACATCCTTTTTCCATTTTCCCTGGGAAAGAAAACTCAGCAGTCCAGGTTCCTGATGTCAGTTTGTAGGGTTCTCTTGGGTGTATCAGGGCAGCACAAGTTTGAGGTGGGGAGAACTTCGGTGTGGGGTCCATCCTTCGATATAAGGATTTTTTGCAGTCATGGCCAGGGGCCCCTGGGCACATCCTTTTTCCATTTTCCCTGGGAAAGAAAACTCAGCAGTCCAGGTTCCTGATGTCAGTTTGTAGGGCTCCCTTGGGTGTATCAGGGCAGCACAAGTTTGAGGTGGGGACAACTTCGGTGTGGGGTCCATCCTACGATATAAGGATTTTTTGCAGTCAGGGCCAGGGGCCCCCGGGCACATCCTTTTTCCATCTTCCCTGGGAAAGAAAACTCAGCAGTCCAGGTTCCTGATGTCAGTTTGTAGGGCTCCCTTGGGTCTATCAGGGCAGCACAAGTTTGAGGTGGGGACAACTTCGGTGTGGGGTCCATCCTTCGATATAAGGATTTTTTTTAGTGAGGGCCCTGTCCAGGGCTAGGGGACCCTGGGCACATCCTTTTTCCATTTTCCCTGGGAAAGAAAACTCAGCAGTCCAGGTTCCTGATGTCAGTTTGTAGGGCTCCCTTGGGTCTATCAGGGCAGCACAAGTTTGAGGTGGGGACAACTTCGGTGTGGGGTGCATCCTTCGATATAAGGATTTTTTGCAGTCAGGGCCAGGGGCCCCTGGGCACATCCTTTTTCCATTTTCCCTGGGAAAGAAAACTCAGCAGTCCAGGTTCCTGATGTCAGTTTGTAGGGCTGCCTTGGGTCTATCAGGGCAGTACAAGTTTGAGGTGGGCACAGCTTCGGTGTGGGTTCCATCCTTCAATATAAGGATATTTTGCAGTCAGGGCCAGGGGCCCCTGGACACATCCTTTTTCCATTTTCCCTGGGAAAGAAAACTCAGCAGTCCAGGTTCCTGATGTCAGTTTGTAGGGCTGCCTTGGGTTTATCAGGGCAGCACAAGTTTGAGGTGGGGACAACTTCGGTGTGGGCTCCATCCTTCGATATAAGGATTTTTTGCAGTCAGGGCCAGGAGCCCCTGGGCACATCCTTTTTCCATTTTCCCTGGGAAAGAAAACTCAGCAGTCCAGGTTCCTGATGTCAGTTTGTAGGGCTCCCTTGGGTCTATCAGGGCAGCACAAGTTTGAGGTGGGGACAACTTCGGTGTGGGGTCCATCCTTCGATATAAGGATTTTTTGCAGTCAGGGACAGGGGCCCCTGGGCACATCCTTTTTCCATTTTCCCTGGGAAAGAAAACTCAGCAGTAGAGGTTCCTGATGTCAGTTTGTAGGGCTCCCTTGGGTCTATCAGGGCAGCACAAGTTTGAGGTGGGGACAACTTCGGTGTGGGGTCTATCCTTCGATATAAGGATTTTTTGCAGTGAGGTCCCTGCCCAGGGCGAGGGCCCCTGGGCACATCCTTTTTCCATTTTCCCTGGGAAAGAAAACTCAGCAGTCCAGGTCCCTGATGTCAGTTTGTAGGGCTCCCTTGGGTCTATCAGGGCAGCACAAGTTTGAGGTGGGGACAACTTCGGTGTGGGGTCCATCCTTCGATATAAGGATTTTTTGCAGTCAGGGCCAGGGGCCCCAGGGCACATCCTTTTTCCATTTTCCCTGGGAAAGAAAACTCAGCAGTCCAGGTTCCTGATGTCAATTTGTAGGGCTTCCTTGGGTCTATCAGGGCAGCACAAGTTTGAGGTGGGGACAACTTTGGTGTGGGGTCCATCCTTCGATATAAGGATTCTTTGCAATGAGGTCCCTACCCAGGTACAGGGGCCCCTGGGCACATCCTTTTTCCATTTTCCCTGGGAAAGAAAACTCAGCAGTCCAGGTTCCTGATGTCAGTTTGTAGGGCTCCCTTGGGTCTATCAGGGCAGCACAAGTTTGAGGTGGGGACAACTTCGGTGTGGGCTCCATCCTTCGATATAAGGATTTTTTGCAGTCAGGGCCAGGGGCCCCAGGGCACATCCTTTTTCCATTTTCCCTGGGAAAGAAAACTCAGCAGTCCAGGTTCCTGATGTCAGTTTGTAGGGTTCTCTTGGGTGTATCAGGGCAGCACAAGTTTGAGGTGGGGACAACTTCGGTGTGGGGTCCATCCTTCGATATAAGGATTTTTTGCAGTCATGGCCAGGGGCCCCTGGGCACATCCTTTTTCCATTTTCCCTGGGAAAGAAAACTCAGCAGTCCAGGTTCCTGATGTCAGTTTGTAGGGCTCCCTTGGGTCTATCAGGGCAGCACAAGTTTCAGGTGGGGAGAACTTCGGTGTGGGGTCCATCCTTCGATATAAGGATTTTTTGCAGTCATGGCCAGGGGCCCCTGGGCACATCCTTTTTCAATTTTCCCTGGGAAAGAAAACTCAGCAGTCCAGGTTCCTGATGTCAGTTTGTAGGGCTCCCTTGGGTCTATCAGGGCAGCACAAGTTTGAGGTGGGGACAACTTCGGTGTGGGGTCCATCCTTCGATATAAGGATTTTTTGCAGTGAGGTCCCTGCTCAGGGCCAGGGCCCCTGGGCACATCCTTTTTCCATTTTCCCTGGGAAAGAAAACTCAGCAGTCCAGGTTCCTGATGTCAGTTTGTAGGGCTCCCTTGGGTCTATCAGGGCAGCAAAAGTTTGAGGTGGGGACAACTTCGGTGTGGGTTCCATCCTTCGATATAAGGATTTTTTGCAGTCAGGGCCAGGGGCCCCTGGGCACATCCTTTTTCCATTTTCCCTGGGAAAGAAAACTCAGCAGTCCAGGTTCCTGATGTCAGTTTGTAGGGCTCCCTTGGGTCTATCAGGGCAGCACAAGTTTGAGGTGGGGACAACTTCGGTGTGGGGTCCATCCTTCGATATAACGATTCTTTGCAGTCAGGGCCAGGGGCCCCCGGCACATCCTTTTTCCATTTTCCCTGGGAAAGAAAACTCAGCAGTCCAGGTTCCTGATGTCAGTTTGTAGGGCTCCCTTGGGTGTATCAGGGCAGCACAAGTTTGAGGTGGGGACAACTTCGGTGTGGGGTCCATCCTTCGATATAAGGATTCTTTGCAGTCAGGGCCAGGGGCCCCTGGGCACATCCTTTTTCCATTTTCCCTGGGAAAGAAAACTCAGCAGTCCAGGTTCCTGATGTCAGTTTGTAGGGCTCCCTTGGGTGTATCAGGGCAGCACAAGTTTGAGGTGGGGACAACTTCGGTGTGGGGTCCATCCTTCGATATAAGGATTCTTTGCAATGAGGTCCCTACCCAGGTCCAGGGGCCCCTGGGCACATCCTTTGGCCATTTTCCCTGGGAAAGAAAACTCAGCAGTCCAGGTTCCTGATGTCAGTTTGTAGGGCTCCCTTGGGTCTATCAGGGCAGCACAAGTTTGAGGTGGGGACAACTTCGGTGTGGGGTCCATCCTTCGATATAAGGATTTTTTGCAGTGAGGTCCCTGCCCAGGGCCAGGGGCCCCTGGGCACATCCTTTTTCCATTTTCCCTGGGAAAGAAAACTCAGCAGTCCAGGTTCCTGATGTCAGTTTGTAGGGCTCCCTTGGGTCTATCAGGGCAGCACAAGTTTGAGGTGGGGACAACTTCGGTGTGGGGTCCATCCTTCGATATAAGGATTTTTTGCAGTGAGGTCCCTGCCCAGGGCCAGGGCCCCTGGGCACATCCTTTTTCCATTTTCCCTGGGAAAGAAAACTCAGCAGTCCAGGTTCCTGATGTCAGTTTGTAGGGCTCCCTTGGGTCTATCAGGGCAGCACAAGTTTGAGGTGGGGACAACTTCGGTGTGGGGTCCATCCTTCGATATATGGATTCTTTGCAGTCAGAACCAGGGGCCCCCGGGCACATCCTTTTTCCATTTTCCCTGGGAAAGAAAACTCAGCAGTCCAGGTTCCTGATGTCAGTTTGTAGGGCTCCCTTGGGTCTATCAGGGCAGCACAAGTTTGAGGTGGGGACAACTTCGGTGTGGGGTCCATCCTTCGATATAAGGATTTTTTGCAGTCAGGGACAGGGGCCCCTGGGCACATCCTTTTTCCATTTTCCCTGGGAAAGAAAACTCAGCAGTCCAGGTTCCTGATGTCAGTTTGTAGGGCTCCCTTGGGTCTATCAGGGCAGCACAAGTTTGAGGTGGGGACAACTTCGGTGTGGGCTCCATCCTTCGATATAAGGATTTTTTGCAGTCAGGGCCAGGGGCCCCAGGGCACATCCTTTTTCCATTTTCCCTGGGAAAGAAAACTCAGCAGTCCAGGTTCCTGATGTCAATTTGTAGGGCTTCCTTGGGTCTATCAGGGCAGCACAAGTTTGAGGTGGGGACAACTTTGGTGTGGGGTCCATCCTTCGATATAAGGATTCTTTGCAATGAGGTCCCTACCCAGGTCCAGGGGCCCCTGGGCACATCCTTTTTCCATTTTCCCTGGGAAAGAAAACTCAGCAGTCCAGGTTCCTGATGTCAGTTTGTAGGGCTCCCTTGGGTCTATCAGGGCAGCACAAGTTTGAGGTGGGGACAACTTCGGTGTGGGCTCCATCCTTCGATATAAGGATTTTTTGCAGTCAGGGCCAGGGGCCCCAGGGCACATCCTTTTTCCATTTTCCCTGGGAAAGAAACTCAGCAGTCCAGGTTCCTGATGTCAGTTTGTAGGGCTCCCTTGGGTCTATCAGGGCAGCACAAGTTTGAGGTGGGGAGAACTTCGGTGTGGGGTCCATCCTTCGATATAAGGATTTTTTGCAGTCAGGGACAGGAGCCCCTGGGCACATCCTTTTTCCATTTTCCCTGGGAAAGAAAACTCAGCAGTCCAGGTTCCTGATGTCAGTTTGTAGGGCTCCCTTGGGTCTATCAGGGCAGCACAAGTTTGAGGTGGGGACAACTTCGGTGTGGGGTCCATCCTTCGATATAAGGATTTTTTGCAGTGAGGTCCCTGCCCAGGGCCAGGGCCCCTGGGCACATCCTTTTTCCATTTTCCCTGGGAAAGAAAACTCAGCAGTCCAGGTTCCTGATGTCAGTTTGTAGGGCTCCCTTGGGTGTATCAGGGCAGCACAAGTTTGAGGTGGGGACAACTTCGGTGTGGGTTCCATCCTTCGATATAAGGATTTTTTGCAGTCATGGCCAGGGGCCCCTGGGCACATCCTTTTTCCATTTTCCCTGGGAAAGAAAACTCAGCAGTCCAGGTTCCTGATGTCAGTTTGTAGGGCTCCCTTGGGTCTATCAGGGCAGCACAAGTTTGAGGTGGGGACAACTTCGGTGTGGGGTCCATCCTTCGATATAAGGATTTTTTGCAGTGAGGCCCCAGCCCAGGTCCAGGGGACCCTGGGCACATCCTTTTTCCATTTTCCCTGGGAAAGAAAACTCAGCAGTCCAGGTTCCTGATGTCAGTTTGTAGGGCTCCCTTGGGTCTATCAGGGCAGCACAAGTTTGAGGTGGGGACAACTTCGGTGTGGGGTCCATCCTTCGATATAAGGATTTTTTGCAGTCAGGGCAAGGGGCCCCTGGGCACATCCTTTTTCCATTTTCCCTGGGAAAGAAAACTCAGCAGTCCAGGTTCCTGATGTCAGTTTGTAGGGCTCCCTTGGGTCTATCAGGGCAGCACAAGTTTGAGGTGGGGACAACTTCGGTGTGGGGTCCATCCTTCGATATAAGGATTTTTTGCAGTCAGGGCCAGGGGCCCCTGGGCACATCCTTTTTCCATTTTCCCTGGGAAAGAAAACTCAGCAGTCCAGGTTCCTGATGTCAGTTTGTAGGGCTCCCTTGGGTGTATCAGGGCAGCACAAGTTTGAGGTGGGGACAACTTCGGTGTGGGCTCCATCCTTCGATATAAGGATTTTTTGCAGTCAGGGCCAGGGGCCCCTGGGCACATCCTTTTTCCATTTTCCCTGGGAAAGAAAACTCAGCAGTCCAGGTTCCTGATGTCAGTTTGTAGGGCTCCCTTGGGTGTATCAGGGCAGCACAAGTTTGAGGTGGGGACAACTTCGGTGTGGGGTCCATCCTTCGATATAAGGATTCTTTGCAATGAGGTCCCTACCCAGGTCCAGGGGCCCCTGGGCACATCCTTTTTCCATTTTCCCTGGGAAAGAAAACTCAGCAGTCCAGGTTCCTGATGTCAGTTTGTAGGGCTCCCTTGGGTCTATCAGGGCAGCACAAGTTTGAGGTGGGGACAACTTCGGTGTGGGGTCCATCCTTCGATATAAGGATTTTTTGCAGTGAGGTCCCTGCCCAGGGCCCGGGCCCCTGGGCACATCCTTTTTCCATTTTCCCTGGGAAAGAAAACTCAGCAGTCCAGGTTCCTGATGTCAGTTTGTAGGGCTCTCTTGGGTCTATCAGGGCAGCACAAGTTTGAGGTGGGGACAACTTCGGTGTGGGGTCCATCCTTCGATATATGGATTCTTTGCAGTCAGAACCAGGGGCCCCCGGGCACATCCTTTTTCCATTTTCCCTGGGAAAGAAAACTCAGCAGTCCAGGTTCCTGATGTCAGTTTGTAGGGCTCCCTTGGGTCTATCAGGGCAGCACAAGTTTGAGGTGGGGACAACTTCGGTGTGGGGTCCATCCTTCGATATAAGGATTTTTTGCAGTCAGGGACAGGGGCCCCTGGGCACATCCTTTTTCCATTTTCCCTGGGAAAGAAAACTCAGCAGTCCAGGTTCCTGATGTCAGTTTGTAGGGCTCCCTTGGGTCTATCAGGGCAGCACAAGTTTGAGGTGGGGACAACTTCGGTGTGGGTTCCATCCTTCGATATAAGGATTTTTTGCAGTCATGGCCAGGGGCCCCTGGGCACATCCTTTTTCCATTTTCCCTGGGAAAGAAAACTCAGCAGTCCAGGTTCCTGATGTCAGTTTGTAGGGCTCCCTTGGGTCTATCAGGGCAGCACAAGTTTGAGGTGGGGACAACTTCGGTGTGGGGTCCATCCTTCGATATAAGGATTTTTTGCAGTGAGGTCCCTGCCCAGGGCCGGGGCCTCTGGGCACATCCTTTTTCCATTTTCCCTGGGAAAGAAAACTCAGCAGTCCAGGTTCCTGATGTCAGTTTGTAGGGCTCCCTTGGGTCTATCAGGGCAGCACAAGTTTGAGGTGGGGACAACTTGGTGTGGGGTCCATCCTTCGATATAAGGATTTTTTGCAGTCATGGCCAGGGGCCCCTGGGCACATCCTTTTTCCATTTTCCCTGGGAAAGAAAACTCAGCAGTCCAGGTTCCTGATGTCAGTTTGTAGGGCTCCCTTGGGTCTATCAGGGCAGCACAAGTTTGAGGTGGGGACAACTTCGGTGTGGGGTCCATCCTTCGATATAAGGATTCTTTGCAGTGAGGTCCCAGCCCATGTCCAGGGGCCCCTAGGCACATCATTTGGCCATTTTCCCTGGGAAAGAAAACTCAGCAGTCCAGGTTCCTGATGTCAGTTTGTAGGGCTCCCTTGGGTCTATCAGGGCAGCACAAGTTTGAGGTGGGGACAACTTCGGTGTGGGGTCCATCCTTCGATATAAGGATTTTTTGCAGTGAGGTCCCTGCCCAGGGCCAGGGCCCCTGGGCACATCCTTTTTCCATTTTCCCTGGGAAAGAAAACTCAGCAGTCCAGGTTCCTGATGTCAGTTTGTAGGGCTCCCTTGGGTCTATCAGGGCAGCACAAGTTTGAGGTGGGGACAACTTCGGTGTGGGGTCCATCCTTCGATATAAGGATTTTTTGCAGTCAGGGCCAGGGGGCCCCCGGCACATCCTTTTTCCATTTTCCCTGGGAAAGAAAACTCAGCAGTCCAGGTTCCTGATGTCAGTTTGTAGGGCTCCCTTGGGTCTATCAGGGCAGCACAAGTTTGAGGTGGGGACAACTTCGGTGTGGGGTCCATCCTTCGATATAAGGATTTTTTGCAGTCAGGGCCAGGGGCCCCTGGGCACATCCTTTTTCCATTTTCCCTGGGAAAGAAAACTCAGCAGTCCAGGTTCCTGATGTCAGTTTGTAGGGCTCCCTTGGGTCTATCAGGGCAGCACAAGTTTGAGGTGGGGACAACTTCGGTGTGGGGTCCATCCTTCGATATAAGGATTTTTTGCAGTGAGGTCCCTGCCCAGGGCCAGGGCCCCTGGGCACATCCTTTTTCCATTTTCCCTGGGAAAGAAAACTCAGCAGTCCAGGTTCCTGATGTCAGTTTGTAGGGCTCCCTTGGGTCTATCAGGGCAGCACAAGTTTGAGGTGGGGAGAACTTCGGTGTGGGGTCCATCCTTCGATATAAGGATTTTTTGCATTCAGGGCCAGGGGACCCTGGGCACATCCTTTTTCCATTTTCCCTGGGAAAGAAAACTCAGCAGTCCAGGTTCCTGATGTCAGTTTGTAGGGCTCCCTTGGGTCTATCAGGGCAGCACAAGTTTGAGGTGGGGACAACTTCGGTGTGGGGTCCATCCTTCGATATAAGGATTCTTTGCAGTGAGGTCCCTACCCAGGTCCAGGGGCCCCTGGGCACATCCTTTTTCCATTTTCCCTGGGAAAGAAAACTCAGCAGTCCAGGTTCCTGATGTCAGTTTGTAGGGCTCCCTTGGGTCTATCAGGGCAGCACAAGTTTGAGGTGGGGACAACTTCGGTGTGGGGTCCATCCTTCGATATAAGGATTTTTTGCAGTGAGGTCCCTGCCCAGGGCCGGGGCCCCTGGGCACATCCTTTTTCCATTTTCCCTGGGAAAGAAAACTCAGCAGTCCAGGTTCCTGATGTCAGTTTGTAGGGCTCCCTTGGGTCTATCAGGGCAGCACAAGTTTGAGGTGGGGACAACTTCGGTGTGGGCTCCATCCTTCGATATAAGGATTTTTTGCAGTCATGGCCAGGGGCCCCAGGGCACATCCTTTTTCCATTTTCCCTGGGAAAGAAAACTCAGCAGTCCAGGTTCCTGATGTCAGTTTGTAGGGCTCCCTTGGGTCTATCAGGGCAGCACAAGTTTGAGGTGGGGACAACTTCGGTGTGGGGTCCATCCTTGGATATAAGGATTTTTTGCAGTCAGGGCCAGGGGCCCCTGGGCACATCCTTTTTCCATTTTCCCTGGGAAAGAAAACTCAGCAGTCCAGGTTCCTGATGTCAGTTTGTAGGGCTCCCTTGGGTCTATCAGGGCAGCACAAGTTTGAGGTGGGGACAACTTCGGTGTGGGCTCCATCCTTCGATATAAGGATTTTTTGCAGTGATGGCCCTGCCCAGGGCCAGGGGCCCCTGGGCACATCCTTTGGCCATTTTCCCTGGGAAAGAAAACTCAGCAGTCCAGGTTCCTGATGTCAGTTTGTAGGGCACTCTTGGGTCTATCAGGGAAGCACAAGTTTGAGGTGGGGACAACTTCGGTGTGGGGTCCATTCTTCGATATAATGATTCTTTGCAGTGAGGTTGCAGCCCTGGGCCAGGGGCCCCTGGGCACATCCTTTTTCCATTTTCCCTGGGAAAGAAAACTCAGCAGTCCAGGTTCCTGATGTCAGTCTGTAGGGCTCACTTGGGTCTATCAGGGCAGCACAAGTTTGAGGTGGACACAACTTCGGTGTGGGGTCCATCCTTCGATATAAGGATTCTTTGCAGTCAGGGCCAGGGGCCCCCGGGCACATCCTTTTTCCATTTTCCCTGGGAAAGAAAACTCAGCAGTCCAGGTTCCTGATGTCAGTTTGTAGGGCTCCCTTGGGTCTATCAGGGCAGCACAAGTTTGAGGTGGGGACAACTTCGGTGTGGGCTCCATCCTTCGATATAAGGATTTTTTGCAGTGATGGCCCTGCCCAGGGCCAGGGGCCCCTGGGCACATCCTTTGGCCATTTTCCCTGGGAAAGAAAACTCAGCAGTCCAGGTTCCTGATGTCAGTTTGTAGGGCTCTCTTGGGTCTATCAGGGCCGCACAAGTTTGAGGTGGGGACAACTTCGGTGTGGGGTCCATCCTTCGATATATGGATTCTTTGCAGTCAGAACCAGGGGCCCCCGGGCACATCCTTTTTCCATTTTCCCTGGGAAAGAAAACTCAGCAGTCCAGGTTCCTGATGTCAGTTTGTAGGGCTCCCTTGGGTCTATCAGGGCAGCACAAGTTTGAGGTGGGGACAACTTCGGTGTGGGGTCCATCCTTCGATATAAGGATTTTTTGCAGTCAGGGACAGGGGCCCCTGGGCACATCCTTTTTCCATTTTCCCTGGGAAAGAAAACTCAGCAGTCCAGGTTCCTGATGTCAGTTTGTAGGGCTCCCTTGGGTCTATCAGGGCAGCACAAGTTTGAGGTGGGGACAACTTCGGTGTGGGTTCCATCCTTCTATATATGGATTTTTTGCAGTCAGGGCCAGGGGCCCCTGGGCACATCCTTTTTCCATTTTCCCTGGGAAAGAAAACTCAGCAGTCCAGGTTCCTGATGTCAGTTTGTAGGGCTCCCTTGGGTCTATCAGGGCAGCACAAGTTTGAGGTGGGGACAACTTCGGTGCGGGGTCCATCCTTCGATATAAGGATTTTTTTCAGTCAGGGCCAAGGGCTCCCGGGCACAACCTTTGGCCATTTTCCCTGGGAAAGAAAACTCAGCAGTCCAGGTTCCTGATGTCAGTTTGTAGGGCTCCCTTGGGTGTATCAGGGCAGCACAAGTTTGAGGTGGGGACAACTTCGGTGTGGGGTCCATCCTTCGATATAAGAATTCTTTGCAATGAGGTCCCTACCCAGGTCCAGGGGCCCCTGGGCACATCATTTGGCCATTTTCCCTGGGAAAGAAAACTCAGCAGTCCAGGTTCCTGATGTCAGTTTGTATGGCTCCCTTGGGTCTATCAGGGCAGCACAAGTTTGAGGTGGGGACAACTTCGGTGTGGGGTCCATCCTTCGATATAAGGATTTTTTGCAGTGAGTTCCCTGCCCAGGGCCGGGGCCCCTGGGCACATCCTTTTTCCATTTTCCCTGGGAAAGAAAACTCAGCAGTCCAGGTTCCTGATGTCAGTTTGTAGGGCTCCCTTGGGTTTATCAGGGCAGCACAAGTTTGAGGTGGGGACAACTTGGTGTGGGGTCCATCCTTCGATATAAGGATTTTTTGCAGTCATGGCCAGGGGCCCCTGGGCACATCCTTTTTCCATTTTCCCTGGGAAAGAAAACTCAGCAGTCCAGGTTCCTGATGTCAGTTTGTAGGGCTCCCTTGGGTCTATCAGGGCAGCACAAGTTTGAGGTGGGGACAACTTCGGTGTGGGGTCCATCCTTCGATATAAGGATTTTTTGCAGTCAGGGCCAGGGGCCCCAGGGCACATCCTTTTTCCATTTTCCCTGGGAAAGAAAACTCAGCAGTCCAGGTTCCTGATGTCAGTTTGTAGGGCTCCCTTGGGTCTATCAGGGCAGCACAAGTTTGAGGTGGGGACAACTTCGGTGCGGGGTCCATCCTTCGATATAAGGATTTTTTTCAGTCAGGGCCAAGGGCTCCCGGGCACAACCTTTGGCCATTTTCCCTGGGAAAGAAAACTCAGCAGTCCAGGTTCCTGATGTCAGTTTGTAGGGCTCCCTTGGGTGTATCAGGGCAGCAGAAGTTTGAGGTGGGGACAACTTCGTTGTGGGGTCCATCCTTCGATATAAGGATTCTTTGCAATGAGGTCCCTACCCAGGTCCAGGGGCCCCTGGGCACATCATTTGGCCATTTTCCCTGGGAAAGAAAACTCAGCAGTCCAGGTTCCTGATGTCAGTTTGTATGGCTCCCTTGGGTCTATCAGGGCAGCACAAGTTTGAGGTGGGGACAACTTCGGTGTGGGGTCCATCCTTCGATATAAGGATTTTTTGCAGTGAGGTCCCTGCCCAGGGCCGGGGCCTCTGGGCACATCCTTTTTCCATTTTCCCTGGGAAAGAAAACTCAGCAGTCCAGGTTCCTGATGTCAGTTTGTAGGGCTCCCTTGGGTCTATCAGGGCAGCACAAGTTTGAGGTGGGGACAACTTGGTGTGGGGTCCATCCTTCGATATAAGGATTTTTTGCAGTCATGGCCAGGGGCCCCTGGGCACATCCTTTTTCCATTTTCCCTGGGAAAGAAAACTCAGCAGTCCAGGTTCCTGATGTCAGTTTGTAGGGCTCCCTTGGGTCTATCAGGGCAGCACAAGTTTGAGGTGGGGACAACTTCGGTGTGGGGTCCATCCTTCGATATAAGGATTCTTTGCAGTGAGGTCCCTGCCCAGGTCCAGGGGCCCCTAGGCACATCATTTGGCCATTTTCCCTGGGAAAGAAAACTCAGCAGTCCAGGTTCCTGATGTCAGTTTGTAGGGCTCCCTTGGGTCTATCAGGGCAGCACAAGTTTGAGGTGGGGACAACTTCGGTGTGGGGTCCATCCTTCGATATAAGGATTTTTTGCAGTGAGGTCCCTGCCCAGGGCCAGGGCCCCTGGGCACATCCTTTTTCCATTTTCCCTGGGAAAGAAAACTCAGCAGTCCAGGTTCCTGATGTCAGTTTGTAGGGCTCCCTTGGGTCTATCAGGGCAGCACAAGTTTGACGTGGGGACAACTTCGGTGTGGGGTCCATCCTTCGATATAAGGATTTTTTGCAGTCAGGGACAGGGGCCCCTGGGCACATCCTTTTTCCATTTTCCCTGGGAAAGAAAACTCAACAGTCCAGGTTCCTGATGTCAGTTTGTAGGGCTCCCTTGGGTCTATCAGGGCAGCACAAGTTTGAGGTGGGGACAACTTCGGTGTGGGGTCCATCCTTCGATATAAGGATTTTTTGCAGTCAGGGCCAGGGGGCCCCCGGCACATCCTTTTTCCATTTTCCCTGGGAAAGAAAACTCAGCAGTCCAGGTTCCTGATGTCAGTTTGTAGGGCTCCCTTGGGTCTATCAGGGCAGCACAAGTTTGAGGTGGGGACAACTTCGGTGTGGGGTCCATCCTTCGATATAAGGATTTTTTGCAGTCAGGGCCAGGGGCCCCTGGGCACATCCTTTTTCCATTTTCCCTGGGAAAGAAAACTCAGCAGTCCAGGTTCCTGATGTCAGTTTGTAGGGCTCCCTTGGGTCTATCAGGGCAGCACAAGTTTGAGGTGGGGACAACTTCGGTGTGGGGTCCATCCTTCGATATAAGGATTTTTTGCAGTGAGGTCCCTGCCCAGGGCCAGGGCCCCTGGGCACATCCTTTTTCCATTTTCCCTGGGAAAGAAAACTCAGCAGTCCAGGTTCCTGATGTCAGTTTGTAGGGCTCCCTTGGGTCTATCAGGGCAGCACAAGTTTGAGGTGGGGAGAACTTCGGTGTGGGGTCCATCCTTCGATATAAGGATTTTTTGCATTCAGGGCCAGGGGACCCTGGGCACATCCTTTTTCCATTTTCCCTGGGAAAGAAAACTCAGCAGTCCAGGTTCCTGATGTCAGTTTGTAGGGCTCCCTTGGGTCTATCAGGGCAGCACAAGTTTGAGGTGGGGACAACTTCGGTGTGGGGTCCATCCTTCGATATAAGGATTCTTTGCAGTGAGGTCCCTACCCAGGTCCAGGGGCCCCTGGGCACATCATTTGGCCATTTTCCCTGGGAAAGAAAACTCAGCAGTCCAGGTTCCTGATGTCAGTTTGTAGGGCTCCCTTGGGTCTATCAGGGCAGCACAAGTTTGAGGTGGGGACAACTTCGGTGTGGGGTCCATCCTTCGATATAAGGATTTTTTGCAGTGAGGTCCCTGCCCAAGGCCGGGGCCCCCGGGCACATCCTTTTTCCATTTTCCCTGGGAAAGAAAACTCAGCAGTCCAGGTTCCTGATGTCAGTTTGTAGGGCTCCCTTGGGTCTATCAGGGCAGCACAAGTTTGAGGTGGGGACAACTTCGGTGTGGGCTCCATCCTTCGATATAAGGATTTTTTGCAGTCAGGGCCAGGGGCCCCTGGGCACATCATTTGGCCATTTTCCCTGGGAAAGAAAACTCAGCAGTCCAGGTTCCTGATGTCAGTTTGTAGGGCTCCCTTGGGTCTATCAGGGCAGCACAAGTTTGAGGTGGGGACAACTTCGGTGTGGGGTCCATCCTTCGATATAAGGATTCTTTGCAGTCAGGGCCAGGGGCCCCCGGGCACATCCTTTTTCCATTTTCCCTGGGAAAGAAAACTCAGCAGTCCAGGTTCCTGATGTCAGTTTGTAGGGCTCCCTTGGGTCTATCAGGGCAGCACAAGTTTGAGGTGGGGACAACTTCGGTGTGGGCTCCATCCTTCGATATAAGGATTTTTTGCAGTGATGGCCCTGCCCAGGGCCAGGGGCCCCTGGGCACATCCTTTGGCCATTTTCCCTGGGAAAGAAAACTCAGCAGTCCAGGTTCCTGATGTCAGTTTGTAGGGCACTCTTGGGTCTATCAGGGAAGCACAAGTTTGAGGTGGGGACAACTTCGGTGTGGGGTCCATTCTTCGATATAATGATTCTTTGCAGTGAGGTTGCAGCCCTGGGCCAGGGGCCCCTGGGCACATCCTTTTTCCATTTTCCCTGGGAAAGAAAACTCAGCAGTCCAGGTTCCTGATGTCAGTCTGTGGGGCTCCCTTGGGTCTATCAGGGCAGCACAAGTTTGAGGTGGGGACAACTTCGGTGTGGGCTCCATCCTTCGATATAAGGATTTTTTGCAGTCATGGCCAGGGGCCCCAGGGCACATCCTTTTTCCATTTTCCCTGGGAAAGAAAACTCAGCAGTCCAGGTTCCTGATGTCAGTTTGTAGGGCTCCCTTGGGTCTATCAGGGCAGCACAAGTTTGAGGTGGGGACAACTTCGGTGTGGGGTCCATCCTTCGATATAAGGATTTTTTGCAGTCAGGGCCAGGGGCCCCCGGGCACATCCTTTTTCCATTTCCCCTGGGAAAGAAAACTCAGCAGTCCAGGTTCCTGATGTCAGTTTGTAGGGCTCCCTTGGGTCTATCAGGGCAGCACAAGTTTGAGGTGGGGACAACTTCGGTGTGGGCTCCATCCTTCGATATAAGGATTTTTTGCAGTGATGGCCCTGCCCAGGGCCAGGGACCCCTGGGCACATCCTTTGGCCATTTTCCCTGGGAAAGAAAACTCAGCAGTCCAGGTTCCTGATGTCAGTTTGTAGGGCACTCTTGGGTCTATCAGGGCAGCACAAGTTTGAGGTGGGGACAACTTCGGTGTGGGGTCCATTCTTCGATATAATGATTCTTTGCAGTGAGGTTGCAGCCCTGGGCCAGGGGCCCCTGGGCACATCCTTTTTCCATTTTCCCTGGGAAAGAAAACTCAGCAGTCCAGGTTCCTGATGTCAGTCTGTAGGGCTCACTTGGGTCTATCAGGGCAGCACAAGTTTGAGGTGGGGACAACTTCGGTGTGGGGTCCATCCTTCGATATAAGGATTTTTTGCAGTCAGGGCCAGGGGCCCCTGGGCACATCCTTTTTCCATTTTCCCTGGGAAAGAAAACTCAGCAGTCCAGGTTCCTGATGTCAATTTGTAGGGCTCCCTTGGGTCTATCAGGGCAGCACAAGTTTGAGGTGGGGACAACTTCGGTGTGGGGTCCATCCTTCGATATAAGGATTTTTTGCAGTCAGGGCCAGGGGCCCCAGGGCACATCCTTTTTCCATTTTCCCTGGGAAAGAAAACTCAGCAGTCCAGGTTCCTGATGTCAGTTTGTAGGGCTCCCTTGGGTCTATCAGGGCAGCACAAGTTTGAGGTGGGGACAACTTCGGTGCGGGGTCCATCCTTCGATATAAGGATTTTTTTCAGTCAGGGCCAAGGGCTCCCGGGCACAACCTTTGGCCATTTTCCCTGGGAAAGAAAACTCAGCAGTCCAGGTTCCTGATGTCAGTTTGTAGGGCTCCCTTGGGTCTATCAGGGCAGCACAAGTTTGAGGTGGGGACAACTTCGTTGTGGGGTCCATCCTTCGATATAAGGATTCTTTGCAATGAGGTCCCTACCCAGGTCCAGGGGCCCCTGGGCACATCATTTGGCCATTTTCCCTGGGAAAGAAAACTCAGCAGTCCAGGTTCCTGATGTCAGTTTGTATGGCTCCCTTGGGTCTATCAGGGCAGCACAAGTTTGAGGTGGGGACAACTTCGGTGTGGGGTCCATCCTTCGATATAAGGATTTTTTGCAGTGAGGTCCCTGCCCAGGGCCGGGGCCTCTGGGCACATCCTTTTTCCATTTTCCCTGGGAAAGAAAACTCAGCAGTCCAGGTTCCTGATGTCAGTTTGTAGGGCTCCCTTGGGTCTATCAGGGCAGCACAAGTTTGAGGTGGGGACAACTTGGTGTGGGGTCCATCCTTCGATATAAGGATTTTTTGCAGTCATGGCCAGGGGCCCCTGGGCACATCCTTTTTCCATTTTCCCTGGGAAAGAAAACTCAGCAGTCCAGGTTCCTGATGTCAGTTTGTAGGGCTCCCTTGGGTCTATCAGGGCAGCACAAGTTTGAGGTGGGGACAACTTCGGTGTGGGGTCCATCCTTCGATATAAGGATTCTTTGCAGTGAGGTCCCTGCCCAGGTCCAGGGGCCCCTAGGCACATCATTTGGCCATTTTCCCTGGGAAAGAAAACTCAGCAGTCCAGGTTCCTGATGTCAGTTTGTAGGGCTCCCTTGGGTCTATCAGGGCAGCACAAGTTTGAGGTGGGGACAACTTCGGTGTGGGGTCCATCCTTCGATATAAGGATTTTTTGCAGTGAGGTCCCTGCCCAGGGCCAGGGCCCCTGGGCACATCCTTTTTCCATTTTCCCTGGGAAAGAAAACTCAGCAGTCCAGGTTCCTGATGTCAGTTTGTAGGGCTCCCTTGGGTCTATCAGGGCAGCACAAGTTTGACGTGGGGACAACTTCGGTGTGGGGTCCATCCTTCGATATAAGGATTTTTTGCAGTCAGGGACAGGGGCCCCTGGGCACATCCTTTTTCCATTTTCCCTGGGAAAGAAAACTCAGCAGTCCAGGTTCCTGATGTCAGTTTGTAGGGCTCCCTTGGGTCTATCAGGGCAGCACAAGTTTGAGGTGGGGACAACTTCGGTGTGGGGTCCATCCTTCGATATAAGGATTTTTTGCAGTCAGGGCCAGGGGGCCCCCGGCACATCCTTTTTCCATTTTCCCTGGGAAAGAAAACTCAGCAGTCCAGGTTCCTGATGTCAGTTTGTAGGGCTCCCTTGGGTCTATCAGGGCAGCACAAGTTTGAGGTGGGGACAACTTCGGTGTGGGGTCCATCCTTCGATATAAGGATTTTTTGCAGTCAGGGCCAGGGGCCCCTGGGCACATCCTTTTTCCATTTTCCCTGGGAAAGAAAACTCAGCAGTCCAGGTTCCTGATGTCAGTTTGTAGGGCTCCCTTGGGTCTATCAGGGCAGCACAAGTTTGAGGTGGGGACAACTTCGGTGTGGGGTCCATCCTTCGATATAAGGATTTTTTGCAGTGAGGTCCCTGCCCAGGGCCAGGGCCCCTGGGCACATCCTTTTTCCATTTTCCCTGGGAAAGAAAACTCAGCAGTCCAGGTTCCTGATGTCAGTTTGTAGGGCTCCCTTGGGTCTATCAGGGCAGCACAAGTTTGAGGTGGGGAGAACTTCGGTGTGGGGTCCATCCTTCGATATAAGGATTTTTGCATTCAGGGCCAGGGGACCCTGGGCACATCCTTTTTCCATTTTCCCTGGGAAAGAAAACTCAGCAGTCCAGGTTCCTGATGTCAGTTTGTAGGGCTCCCTTGGGTCTATCAGGGCAGCACAAGTTTGAGGTGGGGACAACTTCGGTGTGGGGTCCATCCTTCGATATAAGGATTCTTTGCAGTGAGGTCCCTACCCAGGTCCAGGGGCCCCTGGGCACATCATTTGGCCATTTTCCCTGGGAAAGAAAACTCAGCAGTCCAGGTTCCTGATGTCAGTTTGTAGGGCTCCCTTGGGTCTATCAGGGCAGCACAAGTTTGAGGTGGGGACAACTTCGGTGTGGGGTCCATCCTTCGATATAAGGATTTTTTGCAGTGAGGTCCCTGCCCAAGGCCGGGGCCCCCGGGCACATCCTTTTTCCATTTTCCCTGGGAAAGAAAACTCAGCAGTCCAGGTTCCTGATGTCAGTTTGTAGGGCTCCCTTGGGTCTATCAGGGCAGCCCAAGTTTGAGGTGGGGACAACTTCGGTGTGGGCTCCATCCTTCGATATAAGGATTTTTTGCAGTCATGGCCAGGGGCCCCAGGGCACATCCTTTTTCCATTTTCCCTGGGAAAGAAAACTCAGCAGTCCAGGTTCCTGATGTCAATTTGTAGGGCTCCCTTGGGTCTATCAGAGCAGCACAAGTTTGAGGTGGGGACAACTTCGGTGTGGGGTCCATCCTTCGATATATGGATTCTTTGCAATGAGGTCCCTACCCAGGTCCAGGGGCCCCTGGGCACATCATTTGGCCATTTTCCCTGGGAAAGAAAACTCAGCAGTCCAGGTTCCTGATGTCAGTTTGTAGGGCTCCCTTGGGTCTATCAGGGCAGCACAAGTTTGAGGTGGGGACAACTTCGGTGTGGGGTCCATCCTTCGATATAAGGATTCTTTGCAGTCAGGGCCAGGGGCCCCCGGGAACATCCTTTTTCCATTTTCCCTGGGAAAGAAAACTCAGCAGTCCAGGTTCCTGATGTCAGTTTGTAGGGCTCCCTTGGGTGTATCAGGGCAGCACAAGTTTGAGGTGGGGACAACTTCGGTGTGGGGTCCATCCTTCGATATAAGGATTTTTTGCAGTCAGGGCCAGGGGCCCCCGGGCACATCCTTTTTCCATTTTCCCTGGGAAAGAAAACTCAGCAGTCCAGGTTCCTGATGTCAGTTTGTAGGGCTCCCTTGGGTGTATCAGGGCAGCACAAGTTTGAGGTGGGGACAACTTCAGTGTGGGCTCCATCCTTCGATATAAGGATTTTTTGCAGTCAGGGCCAGGGGCCCCTGGGCACATCCTTTTTCCATTTTCCCTGGGAAAGAAAACTCAGCAGTCCAGGTTCCTGATGTCAATTTGTAGGGCTCCCTTGGGTCTATCAGGGCAGCACAAGTTTGAGGTGGGGACAACTTCGGTGTGGGGTCCATCCTTCGATATAAGGATTTTTTGCAGTCAGGGCCAGGGGCCCCTGGGCACATCCTTTTTCCATTTTCCCTGGGAAAGAAAACTCAGCAGTCCAGGTTCCTGATGTCAGTTTGTAGGGCTCCCTTGGGTCTATCAGGGCAGCACAAGTTTGAGGTGGGGACAACTTCGGTGTGGGGTCCATCCTTCGATATAAGGATTTTTTGCAGTGAGGTCCCTGCCCAGGGCCAGGGCCCCTGGGCACATCCTTTTTCCATTTTCCCTGGGAAAGAAAACTCAGCAGTCCAGGTTCCTGATGTCAGTTTGTAGGGCTCCCTTGCGTCTATCAGGGCAGCACAAGTTTGAGGTGGGGAGAACTTCGGTGTGGGGTCCATCCTTCGATATAAGGATTTTTGCATTCAGGGCCAGGGGACCCTGGGCACATCCTTTTTCCATTTTCCCTGGGAAAGAAAACTCAGCAGTCCAGGTTCCTGATGTCAGTTTGTAGGGCTCCCTTGGGTCTATCAGGGCAGCACAAGTTTGAGGTGGGGACAACTTCGGTGTGGGGTCCATCCTTCGATATAAGGATTCTTTGCAGTGAGGTCCCTACCCAGGTCCAGGGGCCCCTGGGCACATCATTTGGCCATTTTCCCTGGGAAAGAAAACTCAGCAGTCCAGGTTCCTGATGTCAGTTTGTAGGGCTCCCTTGGGTCTATCAGGGCAGCACAAGTTTGAGGTGGGGACAACTTCGGTGTGGGGTCCATCCTTCGATATAAGGATTTTTTGCAGTGAGGTCCCTGCCCAAGGCCGGGGCTCCCGGGCACATCCTTTTTCCATTTTCCCTGGGAAAGAAAACTCAGCAGTCCAGGTTCCTGATGTCAGTTTGTAGGGCTCCCTTGGGTCTATCAGGGCAGCACAAGTTTGAGGTGGGGACAACTTCGGTGTGGGCTCCATCCTTCGATATAAGGATTTTTTGCAGTCATGGCCAGGGGCCCCAGGGCACATCCTTTTTCCATTTTCCCTGGGAAAGAAAACTCAGCAGTCCAGGTTCCTGATGTCAATTTGTAGGGCTCCCTTGGGTCTATCAGAGCAGCACAAGTTTGAGGTGGGGACAACTTCGGTGTGGGGTCCATCCTTCGATATATGGATTCTTTGCAATGAGGTCCCTACCCAGGTCCAGGGGCCCCTGGGCACATCATTTGGCCATTTTCCCTGGGAAAGAAAACTCAGCAGTCCAGGTTCCTGATGTCAGTTTGTAGGGCTCCCTTGGGTCTATCAGGGCAGCACAAGTTTGAGGTGGGGACAACTTCGGTGTGGGGTCCATCCTTCGATATAAGGATTCTTTGCAGTCAGGGCCAGGGGCCCCCGGGAACATCCTTTTTCCATTTTCCCTGGGAAAGAAAACTCAGCAGTCCAGGTTCCTGATGTCAGTTTGTAGGGCTCCCTTGGGTGTATCAGGGCAGCACAAGTTTGAGGTGGGGACAACTTCGGTGTGGGGTCCATCCTTCGATATAAGGATTTTTTGCAGTCAGGGCCAGGGGCCCCCGGGCACATCCTTTTTCCATTTTCCCTGGGAAAGAAAACTCAGCAGTCCAGGTTCCTGATGTCAGTTTGTAGGGCTCCCTTGGGTGTATCAGGGCAGCACAAGTTTGAGGTGGGGACAACTTCAGTGTGGGCTCCATCCTTCGATATAAGGATTTTTTGCAGTCAGGGCCAGGGGCCCCTGGGCACATCCTTTTTCCATTTTCCCTGGGAAAGAAAACTCAGCAGTCCAGGTTCCTGATGTCAATTTGTAGGGCTCCCTTGGGTCTATCAGGGCAGCACAAGTTTGAGGTGGGGACAACTTCGGTGTGGGGTCCATCCTTCGATATAAGGATTTTTTGCAGTCAGGGCCAGGGGCCCCTGGGCACATCCTTTTTCCATTTTCCCTGGGAAAGAAAACTCAGCAGTCCAGGTTCCTGATGTCAATTTGTAGGGCTCCCTTGGGTCTATCAGAGCAGCACAAGTTTGAGGTGGGGACAACTTCGGTGTGGGGTCCATCCTTCGATATAAGGATTCTTTGCAATGAGGTCCCTACCCAGGTCCAGGGGCCCCTGGGCACATCATTTGGCCATTTTCCCTGGGAAAGAAAACTCAGCAGTCCAGGTTCCTGATGTCAGTTTGTAGGGCTCCCTTGGGTCTATCAGGGCAGCACAAGTTTGAGGTGGGGACAACTTCGGTGTGGGGTCCATCCTTCGATATAAGGATTCTTTGCAGTCAGGGCCAGGGGCCCCCGGGCACATCCTTTTTCCATTTTCCCTGGGAAAGAAAACTCAGCAGTCCAGGTTCCTGATGTCAGTTTGTAGGGCTCCCTTGGGTCTATCAGGGCAGCACAAGTTTGAGGTGGGGACAACTTCGGTGTGGGGTCCATCCTTCGATATAAGGATTTTTTGCAGTCAGGGCCAGGGGCCCCCGGGCACAACCTTTTTCCATTTTCCCTGGGAAAGAAAACTCAGCAGTCCAGGTTCCTGATGTCAGTTTGTAGGGCTCCCTTGGGTGTATCAGGGCAGCACAAGTTTGAGGTGGGGACAACTTCAGTGTGGGCTCCATCCTTCGATATAAGGATTTTTTGCAGTCAGGGCCAGGGGCCCCTGGGCACATCCTTTTTCCATTTTCCCTGGGAAAGAAAACTCAGCAGTCCAGGTTCCTGATGTCAATTTGTAGGGCTCCCTTGGGTCTATCAGGGCAGCACAAGTTTGAGGTGGGGACAACTTCGGTGTGGGGTCCATCCTTCGATATAAGGATTTTTTGCAGTCAGGGCCAGGGGCCCCTGGGCACATCCTTTTTCCATTTTCCCTGGGAAAGAAAACTCAGCAGTCCAGGTTCCTGATGTCAATTTGTAGGGCTCCCTTGGGTCTATCAGAGCAGCACAAGTTTGAGGTGGGGACAACTTTGGTGTGGGGTCCATCCTTCGATATAAGGATTCTTTGCAATGAGGTCCCTACCCAGGTCCAGGGGCCCCTGGGCACATCATTTGGCCATTTTCCCTGGGAAAGAAAACTCAGCAGTCCAGGTTCCTGATGTCAATTTGTAGGGCTCCCTTGGGTCTATCAGGGCAGCACAAGTTTGAGGTGGGGACAACTTCGGTGTGGGGTCCATCCTTCGATATAAGGATTTTTTGCAGTCAGGGCCAGGGGCCCCCGGGCACATCCTTTTTCCATTTTCCCTGGGAAAGAAAACTCAGCAGTCCAGGTTCCTGATGTCAGTTTGTAGGGCTCCCTTGGGTCTATCAGGGCAGCACAAGTTTGAGGTGGGGACAACTTCGGTGTGGGGTCCATCCTTCGATATAAGGATTTTTTGCAGTGAGGTCCCTGCCCAGGGCCAGGGCCCCTGGGCACATCCTTTTTCCATTTTCCCTGGGAAAGAAAACTCAGCAGTCCAGGTTCCTGATGTCAGTTTGTAGGGCTCCCTTGGGTCTATCAGGGCAGCACAAGTTTGAGGGGGGGACAACTTCGGTGTGGGGTCCATCCTTCGATATAAGGATTTTTTGCATTCAGGGCGAGGGGACCCTGGGCACATCCTTTTTCCATTTTCCCTGGGAAAGAAAACTCAGCAGTCCAGGTTCCTGATGTCAGTTTGTAGGGCTCCCTTGGGTCTATCAGGGCAGCACAAGTTTGAGGTGGGGACAACTTCGGTGTGGGGTCCATCCTTCGATATAAGGATTCATTGCAGTGAGGTCCCTACCCAGGTCCAGGGGCCCCTGGGCACATCCTTTTTCCATTTTCCCTGGGAAAGAAAACTCACCAGTCCAGGTTCCTGATGTCAGTTTGTAGGGCTCCCTTGGGTGTATCAGGGCAGCACAAGTTTGAGGTGGGGACAACTTCGGTGTGGGGTCCATCCTTCGATATAAGGATTCTTTGCAATGAGGTCCCTACCCAGGTCCAGGGGCCCCTGGGCACATCATTTGGCCATTTTCCCTGGGAAAGAAAACTCAGCAGTCCAGGTTCCTGATGTCAGTTTGTAGGGCTCCCTTGCGTCTATCAGGGCAGCACAAGTTTGAAGTGGGGACAACTTCGGTGCGGGGTCCATCCTTCGATATAAGGATTTTTTTCAGTCAGGGCCAAGGGCCCCCGGGCACAACCTTTGGCCATTTTCCCTGGGAAAGAAAACTCAGCAGTCCAGGTTCCTGATGTCAGTTTGTAGGGCTCCCTTGGGTGTATCAGGGCAGCACAAGTTTGAGGTGGGGACAACTTCGGTGTGGGGTCCATCCTTCGATATAAGGATTTTTTGCAGTCAGGGCCAGGGGCCCCCGGGCACATCCTTTTTCCATTTTCCCTGGGAAAGAAAACTCAGCAGTCCAGGTTCCTGATGTCAGTTTGTAGGGCTCCCTTGGGTCTATCAGGGCAGCACAAGCTTGAGGTGGGGACAACTTCGGTGTGGGGTCCATCCTTCGATATAAGGATTTTTTGCAGTCAGGGCCAGGGGCCCCTGGGCACATCCTTTTTCCATTTTCCCTGGGAAAGAAAACTCAGCAGTCCAGGTTCCTGATGTCAGTTTGTAGGGCTGCCTTGGGTCTATCAGGGCAGTACAAGTTTGAGGTGGGCACAGCTTCGGTGTGGGTTCCATCCTTCAATATAAGGATATTTTGCAGTCAGGGCCAGGGGCCCCTGGGCACATCCTTTTTCCATTTTCCCTGGGAAAGAAAACTCAGCAGTCCAGGTTCCTGATGTCAGTTTGTAGGGCTGCCTTGGGTTTATCAGGGCAGCACAAGTTTGAGGTGGGGACAACTTCGGTGTGGGGTCCATCCTTCGATATAAGGATTTTTTGCAGTCAGGGCCAGGAGCCCCTGGGCACATCCTTTTTCCATTTTCCCTGGGAAAGAAAACTCAGCAGTCCAGGTTCCTGATGTCAGTTTGTAGGGCTCCCTTGGGTCTATCAGGGCAGCACAAGTTTGAGGTGGGGACAACTTCGGTGTGGGCTCCATCCTTCGATATAAGGATTTTTTGCAGTCAGGGCCAGGGGCCCCTGGGCACAACCTTTTTCCATTTTCCCTGGGAAAGAAAACTCAGCAGTCCAGGTTCCTGATGTCAGTTTGTAGGGCTCCCTTGGGTCTATCAGGGCAGCACAAGTTTGAGGTGGGGACAACTTCGGTGTGGGGTCTATCCTTCGATATAAGGATTTTTTGCAGTGAGGTCCCTGCCCAGGGCCAGGGCCCCTG
Source organism: Lonchura striata (assembly GCF_050655825.1). NCBI lineage: Eukaryota > Metazoa > Chordata > Aves > Passeriformes > Estrildidae > Lonchura > Lonchura striata. The sequence goes on along the minus strand of NC_140733.1, from coordinate 11,587,309 downwards.
GGCACATCCTTTTTCCATTTTCCCTGGGAAAGAAAACTCAGCAGTCCAGGTTCCTGATGTCAGTTTGTAGGGCTCCCTTGGGTCTATCAGGGCAGCACAAGTTTGAGGTGGGGACAACTTCGGTGTGGGCTCCATCCTTCGATATAAGGATTTTTTGCAGTCAGGGCCAGGGGCCCCTGGGCACATCCTTTTTCCATTTTCCCTGGGAAAGAAAACTCAGCAGTCCAGGTTCCTGATGTCAATTTGTAGGGCTTCCTTGGGTCTATCAGGGCAGCACAAGTTTGAGGTGGGGACAACTTCGGTGTGGGGTCCATCCTTCGATATAAGGATTCTTTGCAATGAGGTCCCTACCCAGGTCCAGGGGCCCCTGGGCACATCCTTTTTCCATTTTCCCTGGGAAAGAAAACTCAGCAGTCCAGGTTCCTGATGTCAGTTTGTAGGGCTGCCTTGGGTCTATCAGGGCAGTACAAGTTTTAGGTGGGCACGGCTTCGCTGTGGGTTCCATCCTTCAATATAAGGATATTTTGCAGTCAGGGCCAGGGGCCCCTGGGCACATCCTTTTTCCATTTTCCCTGGGAAAGAAAACTCAGCAGTCCAGGTTCCTGATGTCAGTTTGTAGGGCTCCCTTGGGTGTATCAGGGCAGCACAAGTTTGAGGTGGGGACAACTTCGGTGTGGGCTCCATCCTTCGATATAAGGATTTTTTGCAGTCAGGGCCAGGGGCCCCTGGGCACAACCTTTTTCCATTTTCCCTGGGAAAGAAAACTCAGCAGTCCAGGTTCCTGATGTCAGTTTGTAGGGCTCCCTTGGGTCTATCAGGGCAGCACAAGTTTGAGGTGGGGACAACTTCGGTGTGGGGTCTATCCTTCGATATAAGGATTTTTTGCAGTGAGGTCCCTGCCCAGGGCCAGGGCCCCTGGGCACATCCTTTTTCCATTTTCCCTGGGAAAGAAAACTCAGCAGTCCAGGTTCCTGATGTCAGTTTGTAGGGCTCCCTTGGGTCTATCAGGGCAGCACAAGTTTGAGGTGGGGACAACTTCGGTGTGGGGTCCATCCTTCGATATAAGGATTCTTTGCAATGAGGTCCCTACCCAGGTCCAGGGGCCCCTGGGCACATCCTTTTTCCATTTTCCCTGGGAAAGAAAACTCAGCAGTCCAGGTTCCTGATGTCAGTTTGTAGGGCTCCCTTGGGTGTATCAGGGCAGCACAAGTTTGAGGTGGGGACAACTTCGGTGTGGGGTCCATCCTTCGATATAAGGATTTTTTGCAGTCAGGGCCAGGGGCCCCAGGGCACATCCTTTTTCCATTTTCCCTGGGAAAGAAAACTCAGCAGTCCAGATTCCTGATGTCAGTTTGTAGGGTTCTCTTGGGTGTATCAGGGCAGCACAAGTTTGAGGTGGGGACAACTTCGGTGTGGGGTCCATCCTTCGATATAAGGATTTTTTGCAGTCATGGCCAGGGGCCCCTGGGCACATCCTTTTTCCATTTTCCCTGGGAAAGAAAACTCAGCAGTCCAGGTTCCTGATGTCAGTTTGTAGGGCTCCCTTGGGTCTATCAGGGCAGCACAAGTTTGAGGTGGGGAGAACTTCGGTGTGGGGTCCATCCTTAGATATATGGATTTCTTGCAGTCATGGCCAGGGGCCCCTGGGCACATCCTTTTTCCATTTTCCCTGGGAAAGAAAACTCAGCAGTCCAGGTTCCTGATGTCAGTTTGTAGGGCTCCCTTGGGTCTATCAGGGCAGCACAAGTTTGAGGTGGGGACAACTTCGGTGTGGGGTCCATCCTTCGATATAAGGATTTTTTGCGGTGAGGTCCCTGCCCAGGGCCAGGGCCCCTGGGCACATCCTTTTTCCATTTTCCCTGGGAAAGAAAACTCAGCAGTCCAGGTTCCTGATGTCAGTTTGTAGGGCTCCCTTGGGTCTATCAGGGCAGCACAAGTTTGAGGTGGGGACAACTTCGGTGTGGGGTCCATCCTTCGATATAAGGATTCTTTGCAGTGAGGCGCCAGCCCAGGTCCAGGGGCCCCTGGGCACATTCTTTGTCCATTTTCCCTGGGAAAGAAAACTCAGCAGTCCAGGTTCCTGATGTCAGTTTGTAGGGCTCCCTTGGGTCTATCAGGGCAGCACAAGTTTGAGGTGGGGACAACTTCGGTGTGGGCTCCATCCTTCGATATAAGGATTTTTTGCAGTCAGGGCCAGGGGCCCCTGGGCACATCCTTTTTCCATTTTCCCTGGGAAAGAAAACTCAGCAGTCCAGGTTCCTGATGTCAGTTTGTAGGGCTCCCTTGGGTCTATCAGGGCAGCACAAGTTTGAGGTGGGGACAACTTCGGTGTGGGGTCCATCCTTCGATATAACGATTCTTTGCAGTCAGGGCCAGGGGCCCCCGGCACATCCTTTTTCCATTTTCCCTGGGAAAGAAAACTCAGCAGTCCAGGTTCCTGATGTCAGTTTGTAGGGCTCCCTTGGGTGTATCAGGGCAGCACAAGTTTGAGGTGGGGAGAACTTCGGTGTGGGGTCCATCCTTCGATATAAGGATTTTTTGCAGTCAGGGCCAGGGGCCCCTGGGCACATCCTTTTTCCATTTTCCCTGGGAAAGAAAACTCAGCAGTCCAGGTTCCTGATGTCAGTTTGTAGGGCTCCCTTGGGTGTATCAGGGCAGCACAAGTTTGAGGTGGGGACAACTTCGGTGTGGGTTCCATCCTTCGATATAAGGATTCTTTGCAATGAGGTCCCTACCCAGGTCCAGGGGCCCCTGGGGACATCATTTGGCCATTTTCCCTGGGAAAGAAAACTCACCAGTCCAGGTTCCTGATGTCAGTTTGTAGGGCTCCCTTGGGTCTATCAGGGCAGCACAAGTTTGAGGTGGGGACAACTTCGGTGTGGGGTCCATCCTTCGATATAAGGATTTTTTGCAGTGAGGTCCCTGCCCAGGGCCGGGGCCCCTGGGCACATCCTTTTTCCATTTTCCCTGGGAAAGAAAACTCAGCAGTCCAGGTTCCTGATGTCAGTTTGTAGGGCTCCCTTGGGTCTATCAGGGCAGCACAAGCTTGAGGTGGGGACAACTTCGGTGCGGGGTCCATCCTTCGATATAAGGATTTTTTTCAGTCAGGGCCAAGGGCTCCCGGGCACAACATTTGGCCATTTTCCCTGGGAAAGAAAACTCAGCAGTCCAGGTTCCTGATGTCAGTTTGTAGGGCTCCCTTGGGTGTATCAGGGCAACACAAGTTTGAGGTGGGGACAACTTCGGTGTGGGGTCCATCCTTCGATATAAGGATTCTTTGCAATGAGGTCCCTACCCAGGTCCAGGGGCCCCTGGGCACATCCTTTTTCCATTTTCCCTGGGAAAGAAAACTCAGCAGTCCAGGTTCCTGATGTCAGTTTGTAGGGCTCCCTTGGGTCTATCAGGGCAGCACAAGTTTGAGGTGGGGACAACTTCGGTGTGGGGTCCATCCTTCGATATAAGGATTTTTTGCAGTCAGGGCCAGGGGTCCCCCGGCACATCCTTTTTCCATTTTCCCTGGGAAAGGAAACTCAGCAGTCCAGGTTCCTGATGTCAGTTTGTAGGGCTCCCTTGGGTCTATCAGGGCAGCACAAGTTTGAGGTGGGCACAGCTTCGGTGTGGGCTCCATCCTTCGATATAAGGATTTTTTGCAGTCAGGGCCAGGGGCCCCTGGGCACATCCTTTTTCCATTTTCCCTGGGAAAGAAAACTCAACAGTCCAGGTTCCTGATGTCAGTTTGTAGGGCTCCCTTGGGTCTATCAGGGCAGCACAAGTTTGAGGTGGGGACAACTTCGGTGTGGGGTCCATCCTTCGATATAAGGATTTTTTGCAGTGAGGTCCCTGCCCAGGGCTGGGGCCCCTGGGCACATCCTTTTTCCATTTTCCCTGGGAAAGAAAACTCAGCAGTCCAGGTTCCTGATGTCAGTTTGTAGGGCTCCCTTGGGTCTATCAGGGCAGCACAAGTTTGAGGTGGGGACAACTTCGGTGTGGGGTCCATCCTTCGATATAAGGATTTTTTGCAGTGAGGTCCCTGCCCAGGGCCAGGGCCCCTGGGCACATCCTTTTTCCATTTTCCCTGGGAAAGAAAACTCAGCAGTCCAGGTTCCTGATGTCAGTTTGTAGGGCTCCCTTGGGTCTATCAGGGCAGCACAAGTTTGAGGTGGGGACAACTTCGGTGTGGGGTCCATCCTTCGATATAAGGATTTTTTGCATTCAGGGCGAGGGGACCCTGGGCACATCCTTTTTCCATTTTCCCTGGGAAAGAAAACTCAGCAGTCCAGGTTCCTGATGTCAGTTTGTAGGGCTCCCTTGGGTCTATCAGGGCAGCACAAGTTTGAGGTGGGGACAACTTCGGTGTGGGGTCCATCCTTCGATATAAGGATTCTTTGCAGTGAGGTCCCTACCCAGGTCCAGGGGCCCCTGGGCACATCCTTTTTCCATTTTCCCTGGGAAAGAAAACTCACCAGTCCAGGTTCCTGATGTCAGTTTGTAGGGCTCCCTTGGGTCTATCAGGGCAGTACAAGTTTGAGGTGGGCACAGCTTCGGTGTGGGTTCCATCCTTCAATATAAGGATATTTTGCAGTCAGGGCCAGGGGCCCCTGGGCACATCCTTTTTCCATTTTCCCTGGGAAAGAAAACTCAGCAGTCCAGGTTCCTGATGTCAGTTTGTAGGGCTGCCTTGGGTTTATCAGGGCAGCACAAGTTTGAGGTGGGGACAACTTCGGTGTGGGGTCCATCCTTCGATATAAGGATTTTTTGCAGTCAGGGCCAGGAGCCCCTGGGCACATCCTTTTTCCATTTTCCCTGGGAAAGAAAACTCAGCAGTCCAGGTTCCTGATGTCAGTTTGTAGGGCTCCCTTGGGTGTATCAGGGCAGCACAAGTTTGAGGTGGGGACAACTTCGGTGTGGGGTCCATCCTTCGATATAAGGATTTTTTGCAGTCAGGGCCAGGGGCCCCAGGGCACATCCTTTTTCCATTTTCCCTGGGAAAGAAAACTCAGCAGTCCAGATTCCTGATGTCAGTTTGTAGGGTTCTCTTGGGTGTATCAGGGCAGCACAAGTTTGAGGTGGGGACAACTTCGGTGTTCGCTCCATCCTTCGATATAAGGATTTTTTGCAGTCAGGGCCAGGGGCCCCTGGGCACATCCTTTTTCCATTTTCCCTGGGAAAGAAAACTCAGCAATCCAGGTTCCTGATGTCAGTTTGTAGGGCTCCCTTGGGTGTATCAGGGCAGCACAAGTTTGAGGTGGGGACAACTTCGGTGTGGGGTCCATCCTTCGATATAAGGATTTTTTGCAGTCAGGGCCAGGGTGTCCCTGGGCACATCCTTTTTCCATTTTCCCTGGGAAAGAAAACTCAGCAGTCCACGTTCCTGATGTCAGTTTGTAGGGCTCCCTTGGGTCTATCAGGGCAGCACAAGTTTGAGGTGGGGACAACTTCGGTGTGGGGTCCATCCTTCGATATAACGATTCTTTGCAGTCAGGGCCAGGGGCCCCCGGCACATCCTTTTTCCATTTTCCCTGGGAAAGAAAACTCAGCAGTCCAGGTTCCTGATGTCAGTTTGTAGGGCTCCCTTCGGTGTATCAGGGCAGCACAAGTTTGAGGTGGGGACAACTTCGGTGTGGGGTCCATCCTTCGATATAAGGATTTTTTGCAGTCAGGGCCAGGGGCCCCTGGGCACATCCTTTTTCCATTTTCCCTGGGAAAGAAAACTCAGCAGTCCAGGTTCCTGATGTCAGTTTGTAGGGCTCCCTTGGGTCTATTAGGGCAGCACAAGTTTGAGGTGGGGACAACTTCGGTGTGGGGTCCATCCTTCGATATAAGGATTCTTTGCAATGAGGTCCCTACCCAGGTCCAGGGGCCCCTGGGCACATCATTTGGCCATTTTCCCTGGGAAAGAAAACTCACCAGTCCAGGTTCCTGATGTCAGTTTGTAGGGCTCCCTTGGGTCTATCAGGGCAGCACAAGTTTGAGGTGGGGACAACTTCGGTGTGGGGTCCATCCTTCGATATAAGGATTTTTTGCAGTGAGGTCCCTGCCCAGGGCCGGGGCCCCTGGGCACATCCTTTTTCCATTTTCCCTGGGAAAGAAAACTCAGCAGTCCAGGTTCCTGATGTCAGTTTGTAGGGCTCCCTTGGGTCTATCAGGGCAGCACAAGCTTGAGGTGGGGACAACTTCGGTGCGGGGTCCATCCTTCGATATAAGGATTTTTTTCAGTCAGGGCCAAGGGCTCCCGGGCACAACATTTGGCCATTTTCCCTGGGAAAGAAAACTCAGCAGTCCAGGTTCCTGATGTCAGTTTGTAGGGCTCCCTTGGGTGTATCAGGGCAACACAAGTTTGAGGTGGGGACAACTTCGGTGTGGGGTCCATCCTTCGATATAAGGATTCTTTGCAATGAGGTCCCTACCCAGGTCCAGGGGCCCCTGGGCACATCCTTTTTCCATTTTCCCTGGGAAAGAAAACTCAGCAGTCCAGGTTCCTGATGTCAGTTTGTAGGGCTCTCTTGGGTCTATCAGGGCAGCACAAGTTTGAGGTGGGGACAACTTCGGTGTGGGGTCCATTCTTCGATATAATGATTCTTTGCAGTGAGGTCGCAGCCCTGGGCCAGGGGCCCCTGGGCACATCCTTTTTCCATTTTCCCTGGGAAAGAAAACTCAGCAGTCCAGGTTCCTGATGTCAGTCTGTAGGGCTCACTTGGGTCTATCAGGGCAGCACAAGTTTGAGGTGGGGACAACTTCGGTGTGGGGTCCATCCTTCGATATAAGGATTTTTTGCAGTCAGGGCCAGGGGCCCCTGGGCACATCCTTTTTCCATTTTCCCTGGGAAAGAAAACTCAGCAGTCCAGGTTCCTGATGTCAATTTGTAGGGCTCCCTTGGGTCTATCAGGGCAGCACAAGTTTGAGGTGGGGACAACTTCGGTGTGGGGTCCATCCTTCGATATAAGGATTTTTTGCAGTCAGGGCCAGGGGCCCCTGGGCACATCCTTTTTCCATTTTCCCTGGGAAAGAAAACTCAGCAGTCCAGGTTCCTGATGTCAATTTGTAGGGCTCCCTTGGGTCTATCAGAGCAGCACAAGTTTGAGGTGGGGACAACTTCGGTGTGGGGTCCATCCTTCGATATATGGATTCTTTGCAATGAGGTCCCTACCCAGGTCCAGGGGCCCCTGGGCACATCATTTGGCCATTTTCCCTGGGAAAGAAAACTCAGCAGTCCAGGTTCCTGATGTCAGTTTGTAGGGCTCCCTTGGGTCTATCAGGGCAGCACAAGCTTGAGGTGGGGACAACTTCGGTGCGGGGTCCATCCTTCGATATAAGGATTTTTTTCAGTCAGGGCCAAGGGCTCCCGGGCACAACATTTGGCCATTTTCCCTGGGAAAGAAAACTCAGCAGTCCAGGTTCCTGATGGCAGTTTGTAGGGCTCCCTTGGGTGTATCAGGGCAACACAAGTTTGAGGTGGGGACAACTTCGGTGTGGGGTCCATCCTTCGATATAAGGATTTTTTGCAGTCAGGGCCAGGGGCCCCCGGGCACATCCTTTTTCCATTTTCCCTGGGAAAGAAAACTCAGCAGTCCAGGTTCCTGATGTCAGTTTGTAGGGCTCCCTTGGGTCTATCAGGGCAGCACAAGTTTGAGGTGGGGACAACTTCGGTGTGGGGTCCATCCTTCGATATAAGGATTTTTTGCAGTGAGGTCCCTACCCAGGGCCGGGGCCCCTGGGCACATCCTTTTTCCATTTTCCCTGGGAAAGAAAACTCAGCAGTCCAGGTTCCTGATGTCAGTTTGTAGGGCTCCCTTGGGTCTATCAGGGCAGCACAAGTTTGAGGGGGGGACAACTTCGGTGTGGGGTCCATCCTTCGATATAAGGATTTTTTGCATTCAGGGCGAGGGGACCCTGGGCACATCCTTTTTCCATTTTCCCTGGGAAAGAAAACTCAGCAGTCCAGGTTCCTGATGTCAGTTTGTAGGGCTGCCTTGGGTTTATCAGGGCAGCACAAGTTTGAGGTGGGGACAACTTCGGTGTGGGGTCCATCCTTCGATATAAGGATTCATTGCAGTGAGGTCCCTACCCAGGTCCAGGGGCCCCTGGGCACATCCTTTTTCCATTTTCCCTGGGAAAGAAAACTCAGCAGTCCAGGTTCCTGATGTCAGTTTGTAGGGCTCCCTTGGGTGTATCAGGGCAGCACAAGTTTGAGGTGGGGACAACTTCGGTGTGGGGTCCATCCTTCGATATAAGGATTCTTTGCAATGAGGTCCCTACCCAGGTCCAGGGGCCCCTGGGCACATCATTTGGCCATTTTCCCTGGGAAAGAAAACTCAGCAGTCCAGGTTCCTGATGTCAGTTTGTAGGGCTCCCTTGCGTCTATCAGGGCAGCACAAGTTTGAAGTGGGGACAACTTCGGTGCGGGGTCCATCCTTCGATATAAGGATTTTTTTCAGTCAGGGCCAAGGGCCCCCGGGCACAACCTTTGGCCATTTTCCCTGGGAAAGAAAACTCAGCAGTCCAGGTTCCTGATGTCAGTTTGTAGGGCTCCCTTGGGTGTATCAGGGCAGCACAAGTTTGAGGTGGGGACAACTTCGGTGTGGGGTCCATCCTTCGATATAAGGATTTTTTGCAGTCAGGGCCAGGGGCCCCCGGGCACATCCTTTTTCCATTTTCCCTGGGAAAGAAAACTCAGCAGTCCAGGTTCCTGATGTCAGTTTGTAGGGCTCCCTTGGGTCTATCAGGGCAGCACAAGCTTGAGGTGGGGACAACTTCGGTGTGGGGTCCATCCTTCGATATAAGGATTTTTTGCAGTCAGGGCCAGGGGCCCCTGGGCACATCCTTTTTCCATTTTCCCTGGGAAAGAAAACTCAGCAGTCCAGGTTCCTGATGTCAGTTTGTAGGGCTGCCTTGGGTCTATCAGGGCAGTACAAGTTTGAGGTGGGCACAGCTTCGGTGTGGGTTCCATCCTTCAATATAAGGATATTTTGCAGTCAGGGCCAGGGGCCCCTGGGCACATCCTTTTTCCATTTTCCCTGGGAAAGAAAACTCAGCAGTCCAGGTTCCTGATGTCAGTTTGTAGGGCTGCCTTGGGTTTATCAGGGCAGCACAAGTTTGAGGTGGGGACAACTTCGGTGTGGGGTCCATCCTTCGATATAAGGATTTTTTGCAGTCAGGGCCAGGAGCCCCTGGGCACATCCTTTTTCCATTTTCCCTGGGAAAGAAAACTCAGCAGTCCAGGTTCCTGATGTCAGTTTGTAGGGCTCCCTTGGGTCTATCAGGGCAGCACAAGTTTGAGGTGGGGACAACTTCGGTGTGGGCTCCATCCTTCGATATAAGGATTTTTTGCAGTCAGGGCCAGGGGCCCCTGGGCACAACCTTTTTCCATTTTCCCTGGGAAAGAAAACTCAGCAGTCCAGGTTCCTGATGTCAGTTTGTAGGGCTCCCTTGGGTCTATCAGGGCAGCACAAGTTTGAGGTGGGGACAACTTCGGTGTGGGGTCTATCCTTCGATATAAGGATTTTTTGCAGTGAGGTCCCTGCCCAGGGCCAGGGCCCCTGGGCACATCCTTTTTCCATTTTCCCTGGGAAAGAAAACTCAGCAGTCCAGGTTCCTGATGTCAGTTTGTAGGGCTCCCTTGGGTGTATCAGGGCAGCACAAGTTTGAGGTGGGGACAACTTCGGTGTGGGGTCCATCCTTCGATATAAGGATTTTTTGCAGTCAGGGCCAGGGGCCCCAGGGCACATCCTTTTTCCATTTTCCCTGGGAAAGAAAACTCAGCAGTCCAGATTCCTGATGTCAGTTTGTAGGGTTCTCTTGGGTGTATCAGGGCAGCACAAGTTTGAGGTGGGGACAACTTCGGTGTGGGGTCCATCCTTCGATATAAGGATTTTTTGCAGTCATGGCCAGGGGCCCCTGGGCACATCCTTTTTCCATTTTCCCTGGGAAAGAAAACTCAGCAGTCCAGGTTCCTGATGTCAGTTTGTAGGGCTCCCTTGGGTCTATCAGGGCAGCACAAGTTTGAGGTGGGGAGAACTTCGGTGTGGGGTCCATCCTTCGATATAAGGATTTTTTGCAGTCATGGCCAGGGGCCCCTGGGCACATCCTTTTTCCATTTTCCCTGGGAAAGAAAACTCAGCAGTCCAGGTTCCTGATGTCAGTTTGTAGGGCTCCCTTGGGTCTATCAGGGCAGCACAAGTTTGAGGTGGGGACAACTTCGGTGTGGGGTCCATCCTTCGATATAAGGATTTTTTGCGGTGAGGTCCCTGCCCAGGGCCAGGGCCCCTGGGCACATCCTTTTTCCATTTTCCCTGGGAAAGAAAACTCAGCAGTCCAGGTTCCTGATGTCAGTTTGTAGGGCTCCCTTGGGTCTATCAGGGCAGCACAAGTTTGAGGTGGGGACAACTTCGGTGTGGGGTCCATCCTTCGATATAAGGATTTTTTGCAGTCAGGGCCAGGGGCCCCTGGGCACATCCTTTTTCCATTTTCCCTGGGAAAGAAAACTCAGCAGTCCAGGTTCCTGATGTCAGTTTGTAGGGCTCCCTTGGGTCTATCAGGGCAGCACAAGTTTGAGGTGGGGACAACTTCGGTGTGGGGTCCATCCTTCGATATAACGATTCTTTGCAGTCAGGGCCAGGGGCCCCCGGCACATCCTTTTTCCATTTTCCCTGGGAAAGAAAACTCAGCAGTCCAGGTTCCTGATGTCAGTTTGTAGGGCTCCCTTGGGTGTATCAGGGCAGCACAAGTTTGAGGTGGGGACAACTTCGGTGTGGGGTCCATCCTTCGATATAAGGATTTTTTGCAGTCAGGGCCAGGGGCCCCTGGGCACATCCTTTTTCCATTTTCCCTGGGAAAGAAAACTCAGCAGTCCAGGTTCCTGATGTCAGTTTGTAGGGCTCCCTTGGGTGTATCAGGGCAGCACAAGTTTGAGGTGGGGACAACTTCGGTGTGGGTTCCATCCTTCGATATAAGGATTCTTTGCAATGAGGTCCCTACCCAGGTCCAGGGGCCCCTGGGCACATCATTTGGCCATTTTCCCTGGGAAAGAAAACTCACCAGTCCAGGTTCCTGATGTCAGTTTGTAGGGCTCCCTTGGGTCTATCAGGGCAGCACAAGTTTGAGGTGGGGACAACTTCGGTGCGGGGTCCATCCTTCGATATAAGGATTTTTTTCAGTCAGGGCCAAGGGCTCCCGGGCACAACATTTGGCCATTTTCCCTGGGAAAGAAAACTCAGCAGTCCAGGTTCCTGATGTCAGTTTGTAGGGCTCCCTTGGGTGTATCAGGGCAGCACAAGTTTGAGGTGGGGACAACTTCGGTGTGGGGTCCATCCTTCGATATAAGGATTCTTTGCAATGAGGTCCCTACCCAGGTCCAGGGGCCCCTGGGCACATCCTTTTTCCATTTTCCCTGGGAAAGAAAACTCAGCAGTCCAGGTTCCTGATGTCAGTTTGTAGGGCTCCCTTGGGTCTATCAGGGCAGCACAAGTTTGAGGTGGGGACAACTTCGGTGTGGGGTCCATCCTTCGATATAAGGATTTTTTGCAGTCAGGGCCAGGGGTCCCCCGGCACAACCTTTTTCCATTTTCCCTGGGAAAGAAAACTCACCAGTCCAGGTTCCTGATGTCAGTTTGTAGGGCTCCCTTGGGTCTATCAGGGCAGTACAAGTTTGAGGTGGGCACAGCTTCGGTGTGGGTTCCATCCTTCAATATAAGGATATTTTGCAGTCAGGGCCAGGGGCCCCTGGGCACATCCTTTTTCCATTTTCCCTGGGAAAGAAAACTCAGCAGTCCAGGTTCCTGATGTCAGTTTGTAGGGCTGCCTTGGGTTTATCAGGGCAGCACAAGTTTGAGGTGGGGACAACTTCGGTGTGGGCTCCATCCTTCGATATAAGGATTTTTTGCAGTCAGGGCCAGGGTGTCCCTGGGCACATCCTTTTTCCATTTTCCCTGGGAAAGAAAACTCAGCAGTCCACGTTCCTGATGTCAGTTTGTAGGGCTCCCTTGGGTGTATCAGGGCAGCACAAGTTTGAGGTGGGGACAACTTCGGTGTGGGGTCCATCCTTCGATATAACGATTCTTTGCAGTCAGGGCCAGGGGCCCCCGGCACATCCTTTTTCCATTTTCCCTGGGAAAGAAAACTCAGCAGTCCAGGTTCCTGATGTCAGTTTGTAGGGCTCCCTTCGGTGTATCAGGGCAGCACAAGTTTGAGGTGGGGACAACTTCGGTGTGGGGTCCATCCTTTCGATATAAGGATTTTTTGCAGTCAGGTCCAGGGGCCCCTGGGCACATCCTTTTTCCATTTTCCCTGGGAAAGAAAACTCAGCAGTCCAGGTTCCTGATGTCAGTTTGTAGGGCTCCCTTGGGTCTATTAGGGCAGCACAAGTTTGAGGTGGGGACAACTTCGGTGTGGGGTCCATCCTTCGATATAAGGATTCTTTGCAATGAGGTCCCTACCCAGGTCCAGGGGCCCCTGGGCATATCATTTGGCCATTTTCCCTGGGAAAGAAAACTCACCAGTCCAGGTTCCTGATGTCAGTTTGTAGGGCTCCCTTGGGTCTATCAGGGCAGCACAAGTTTGAGGTGGGGACAACTTCGGTGTGGGGTCCATCCTTCGATATAAGGATTTTTTGCAGTGAGGTCCCTGCCCAGGGCCGGGGCCCCTGGGCACATCCTTTTTCCATTTTCCCTGGGAAAGAAAACTCAGCAGTCCAGGTTCCTGATGTCAGTTTGTAGGGCTCCCTTGGGTCTATCAGGGCAGCACAAGCTTGAGGTGGGGACAACTTCGGTGCGGGGTCCATCCTTCGATATAAGGATTTTTTTCAGTCAGGGCCAAGGGCTCCCGGGCACAACATTTGGCCATTTTCCCTGGGAAAGAAAACTCAGCAGTCCAGGTTCCTGATGTCAGTTTGTAGGGCTCCCTTGGGTGTATCAGGGCAACACAAGTTTGAGGTGGGGACAACTTCGGTGTGGGGTCCATCCTTCGATATAAGGATTCTTTGCAATGAGGTCCCTACCCAGGTCCAGGGGCCCCTGGGCACATCCTTTTTCCATTTTCCCTGGGAAAGAAAACTCAGCAGTCCAGGTTCCTGATGTCAGTTTGTAGGGCTCCCTTGGGTCTATCAGGGCAGCACAAGTTTGAGGTGGGGACAACTTCGGTGTGGGGTCCATCCTTCGATATAAGGATTTTTTGCAGTCAGGGCCAGGGGTCCCCCGGCACATCCTTTTTCCATTTTCCCTGGGAAAGAAAACTCAGCAGTCCAGGTTCCTGATGTCAGTTTATAGGGCTCCCTTGGGTCTATCAGGGCAGCACAAGTTTGAGGTGGGCACAGCTTCGGTGTGGGCTCCATCCTTCGATATAAGGATTTTTTGCAGTCAGGGCCAGGGGCCCCTGGGCACATCCTTTTTCCATTTTCCCTGGGAAAGAAAACTCAACAGTCCAGGTTCCTGATGTCAGTTTGTAGGGCTCCCTTGGGTCTATCAGGGCAGCACAAGTTTGAGGTGGGGACAACTTCGGTGTGGGGTCCATCCTTCGATATAAGGATTTTTTGCAGTGAGGTCCCTGCCCAGGGCCGGGGCCCCTGGGCACATCCTTTTTCCATTTTCCCTGGGAAAGAAAACTCAGCAGTCCAGGTTCCTGATGTCAGTTTGTAGGGCTCCCTTGGGTCTATCAGGGCAGCACAAGTTTGACGTGGGGACAACTTCGGTGTGGGGTCCATCCTTCGATATAAGGATTTTTTGCAGTGAGGTCCCTGCCCAGGGCCAGGGCCCCTGGGCACATCCTTTTTCCATTTTCCCTGGGAAAGAAAACTCAGCAGTCCAGGTTCCTGATGTCAGTTTGTAGGGCTCCCTTGGGTCTATCAGGGCAGCACAAGTTTGAGGTGGGGACAACTTCGGTGTGGGGTCCATCCTTCGATATAAGGATTTTTTGCATTCAGGGCGAGGGGACCCTGGGCACATCCTTTTTCCATTTTCCCTGGGAAAGAAAACTCAGCAGTCCAGGTTCCTGATGTCAGTTTGTAGGGCTCCCTTGGGTCTATCAGGGCAGCACAAGTTTGAGGTGGGGACAACTTCGGTGTGGGGTCCATCCTTCGATATAAGGATTCTTTGCAGTGAGGTCCCTACCCAGGTCCAGGGGCCCCTGGGCACATCCTTTTTCCATTTTCCCTGGGAAAGAAAACTCACCAGTCCAGGTTCCTGATGTCAGTTTGTAGGGCTCCCTTGGGTCTATCAGGGCAGTACAAGTTTGAGGTGGGCACAGCTTCGGTGTGGGTTCCATCCTTCAATATAAGGATATTTTGCAGTCAGGGCCAGGGGCCCCTGGGCACATTCTTTTTCCATTTTCCCTGGGAAAGAAAACTCAGCAGTCCAGGTTCCTGATGTCAGTTTGTAGGGCTCCCTTGGGTTTATCAGGGCAGCACAAGTTTGAGGTGGGGACAACTTCGGTGTGGGCTCCATCCTTCGATATAAGGATTTTTTGCAGTCAGGGCCAGGAGCCCCTGGGCACATCCTTTTTCCATTTTCCCTGGGAAAGAAAACTCAGCAGTCCAGGTTCCTGATGTCAGTTTGTAGGGCTCCCTTGGGTGTATCAGGGCAGCACAAGTTTGAGGTGGGGACAACTTCGGTGTGGGCTCCATCCTTCGATATAAGGATTTTTTGCAGTCAGGGCCAGGGGCCCCTGGGCACAACCTTTTTCCATTTTCCCTGGGAAAGAAAACTCAGCAGTCCAGGTTCCTGATGTCAGTTTGTAGGGCTCCCTTGGGTCTATCAGGGCAGCACAAGTTTGACGTGGGGACAACTTCGGTGTGGGGTCCATCCTTCGATATAAGGATTTTTTGCAGTCAGGGACAGGGGCCCCTGGGCACATCCTTTTTCCATTTTCCCTGGGAAAGAAAACTCAGCAGTAGAGGTTCCTGATGTCAGTTTGTAGGGCTGCCTTGGGTCTATCAGGGCAACACAAGTTTGAGGTGGGGACAACTTCGGTGTGGGGTCTATCCTTCGATATAAGGATTTTTTGCAGTGAGGTCCCTGCCCAGGGCCAGGGCCCCTGGGCACATCCTTTTTCCATTTTCCCTGGGAAAGAAAACTCAGCAGTCCAGGTTCCTGATGTCAGTTTGTAGGGCTCCCTTGGGTCTATCAGGGCAGCACAAGTTTGAGGTGGGGACAACTTCGGTGTGGGGTCCATCCTTCGATATAAGGATTCTTTGCAATGAGGTCCCTACCCAGGTCCAGGGGCCCCTGGGCACATCCTTTTTCCATTTTCCCTGGGAAAGAAAACTCAGCAGTCCAGGTTCCTGATGTCAGTTTGTAGGGCTCCCTTGGGTGTATCAGGGCAGCACAAGTTTGAGGTGGGGACAACTTCGGTGTGGGGTCCATCCTTCGATATAAGGATTTTTGCATTCAGGGCCAGGGGACCCTGGGCACATCCTTTTTCCATTTTCCCTGGGAAAGAAAACTCAGCAGTCCAGGTTCCTGATGTCAGTTTGTAGGGCTCCCTTGGGTCTATCAGGGCAGCACAAGTTTGAGGTGGGGACAACTTCGGTGTGGGGTCCATCCTTCGATATAAGGATTCTTTGCAGTGAGGTCCCTACCCAGGTCCAGGGGCCCCTGGGCACATCATTTGGCCATTTTCCCTGGGAAAGAAAACTCAGCAGTCCAGGTTCCTGATGTCAGTTTGTAGGGCTCCCTTGGGTCTATCAGGGCAGCACAAGTTTGAGGTGGGGACAACTTCGGTGTGGGGTCCATCCTTCGATATAAGGATTTTTTGCAGTGAGGTCCCTGCCCAAGGCCGGGGCTCCCGGGCACATCCTTTTTCCATTTTCCCTGGGAAAGAAAACTCAGCAGTCCAGGTTCCTGATGTCAGTTTGTAGGGCTCCCTTGGGTCTATCAGGGCAGCACAAGTTTGAGGTGGGGACAACTTCGGTGTGGGCTCCATCCTTCGATATAAGGATTTTTTGCAGTCATGGCCAGGGGCCCCAGGGCACATCCTTTTTCCATTTTCCCTGGGAAAGAAAACTCAGCAGTCCAGGTTCCTGATGTCAATTTGTAGGGCTCCCTTGGGTCTATCAGAGCAGCACAAGTTTGAGGTGGGGACAACTTCGGTGTGGGGTCCATCCTTCGATATATGGATTCTTTGCAATGAGGTCCCTACCCAGGTCCAGGGGCCCCTGGGCACATCATTTGGCCATTTTCCCTGGGAAAGAAAACTCAGCAGTCCAGGTTCCTGATGTCAGTTTGTAGGGCTCCCTTGGGTCTATCAGGGCAGCACAAGTTTGAGGTGGGGACAACTTCGGTGTGGGGTCCATCCTTCGATATAAGGATTCTTTGCAGTCAGGGCCAGGGGCCCCCGGGAACATCCTTTTTCCATTTTCCCTGGGAAAGAAAACTCAGCAGTCCAGGTTCCTGATGTCAGTTTGTAGGGCTCCCTTGGGTGTATCAGGGCAGCACAAGTTTGAGGTGGGGACAACTTCGGTGTGGGGTCCATCCTTCGATATAAGGATTTTTTGCAGTCAGGGCCAGGGGCCCCCGGGCACATCCTTTTTCCATTTTCCCTGGGAAAGAAAACTCAGCAGTCCAGGTTCCTGATGTCAGTTTGTAGGGCTCCCTTGGGTGTATCAGGGCAGCACAAGTTTGAGGTGGGGACAACTTCAGTGTGGGCTCCATCCTTCGATATAAGGATTTTTTGCAGTCAGGGCCAGGGGCCCCTGGGCACATCCTTTTTCCATTTTCCCTGGGAAAGAAAACTCAGCAGTCCAGGTTCCTGATGTCAATTTGTAGGGCTCCCTTGGGTCTATCAGGGCAGCACAAGTTTGAGGTGGGGACAACTTCGGTGTGGGGTCCATCCTTCGATATAAGGATTTTTTGCAGTCAGGGCCAGGGGCCCCTGGGCACATCCTTTTTCCATTTTCCCTGGGAAAGAAAACTCAGCAGTCCAGGTTCCTGATGTCAATTTGTAGGGCTCCCTTGGGTCTATCAGAGCAGCACAAGTTTGAGGTGGGGACAACTTCGGTGTGGGGTCCATCCTTCGATATAAGGATTCTTTGCAATGAGGTCCCTACCCAGGTCCAGGGGCCCCTGGGCACATCATTTGGCCATTTTCCCTGGGAAAGAAAACTCAGCAGTCCAGGTTCCTGATGTCAGTTTGTAGGGCTCCCTTGGGTCTATCAGGGCAGCACAAGTTTGAGGTGGGGACAACTTCGGTGTGGGGTCCATCCTTCGATATAAGGATTCTTTGCAGTCAGGGCCAGGGGCCCCCGGGCACATCCTTTTTCCATTTTCCCTGGGAAAGAAAACTCAGCAGTCCAGGTTCCTGATGTCAGTTTGTAGGGCTCCCTTGGGTCTATCAGGGCAGCACAAGTTTGAGGTGGGGACAACTTCGGTGTGGGGTCCATCCTTCGATATAAGGATTTTTTGCAGTCAGGGCCAGGGGCCCCCGGGCACAACCTTTTTCCATTTTCCCTGGGAAAGAAAACTCAGCAGTCCAGGTTCCTGATGTCAGTTTGTAGGGCTCCCTTGGGTGTATCAGGGCAGCACAAGTTTGAGGTGGGGACAACTTCAGTGTGGGCTCCATCCTTCGATATAAGGATTTTTTGCAGTCAGGGCCAGGGGCCCCTGGGCACATCCTTTTTCCATTTTCCCTGGGAAAGAAAACTCAGCAGTCCAGGTTCCTGATGTCAATTTGTAGGGCTCCCTTGGGTCTATCAGGGCAGCACAAGTTTGAGGTGGGGACAACTTCGGTGTGGGGTCCATCCTTCGATATAAGGATTTTTTGCAGTCAGGGCCAGGGGCCCCTGGGCACATCCTTTTTCCATTTTCCCTGGGAAAGAAAACTCAGCAGTCCAGGTTCCTGATGTCAATTTGTAGGGCTCCCTTGGGTCTATCAGAGCAGCACAAGTTTGAGGTGGGGACAACTTTGGTGTGGGGTCCATCCTTCGATATAAGGATTCTTTGCAATGAGGTCCCTACCCAGGTCCAGGGGCCCCTGGGCACATCATTTGGCCATTTTCCCTGGGAAAGAAAACTCAGCAGTCCAGGTTCCTGATGTCAATTTGTAGGGCTCCCTTGGGTCTATCAGGGCAGCACAAGTTTGAGGTGGGGACAACTTCGGTGTGGGGTCCATCCTTCGATATAAGGATTTTTTGCAGTCAGGGCCAGGGGCCCCCGGGCACATCCTTTTTCCATTTTCCCTGGGAAAGAAAACTCAGCAGTCCAGGTTCCTGATGTCAGTTTGTAGGGCTCCCTTGGGTCTATCAGGGCAGCACAAGTTTGAGGTGGGGACAACTTCGGTGTGGGGTCCATCCTTCGATATAAGGATTTTTTGCAGTGAGGTCCCTGCCCAGGGCCAGGGCCCCTGGGCACATCCTTTTTCCATTTTCCCTGGGAAAGAAAACTCAGCAGTCCAGGTTCCTGATGTCAGTTTGTAGGGCTCCCTTGGGTCTATCAGGGCAGCACAAGTTTGAGGGGGGGACAACTTCGGTGTGGGGTCCATCCTTCGATATAAGGATTTTTTGCATTCAGGGCGAGGGGACCCTGGGCACATCCTTTTTCCATTTTCCCTGGGAAAGAAAACTCAGCAGTCCAGGTTCCTGATGTCAGTTTGTAGGGCTCCCTTGGGTCTATCAGGGCAGCACAAGTTTGAGGTGGGGACAACTTCGGTGTGGGGTCCATCCTTCGATATAAGGATTCATTGCAGTGAGGTCCCTACCCAGGTCCAGGGGCCCCTGGGCACATCCTTTTTCCATTTTCCCTGGGAAAGAAAACTCACCAGTCCAGGTTCCTGATGTCAGTTTGTAGGGCTCCCTTGGGTGTATCAGGGCAGCACAAGTTTGAGGTGGGGACAACTTCGGTGTGGGGTCCATCCTTCGATATAAGGATTCTTTGCAATGAGGTCCCTACCCAGGTCCAGGGGCCCCTGGGCACATCATTTGGCCATTTTCCCTGGGAAAGAAAACTCAGCAGTCCAGGTTCCTGATGTCAGTTTGTAGGGCTCCCTTGCGTCTATCAGGGCAGCACAAGTTTGAAGTGGGGACAACTTCGGTGCGGGGTCCATCCTTCGATATAAGGATTTTTTTCAGTCAGGGCCAAGGGCCCCCGGGCACAACCTTTGGCCATTTTCCCTGGGAAAGAAAACTCAGCAGTCCAGGTTCCTGATGTCAGTTTGTAGGGCTCCCTTGGGTCTATCAGGGCAGCACAAGTTTGAGGTGGGGACAACTTCGGTGTGGGCTCCATCCTTCGATATAAGGATTTTTTGCAGTCAGGGCCAGGGGCCCCCGGGCACATCCTTTTTCCATTTTCCCTGGGAAAGAAAACTCAGCAGTCCAGGTTCCTGATGTCAGTTTGTAGGGCTCCCTTGGGTCTATCAGGGCAGCACAAGCTTGAGGTGGGGACAACTTCGGTGTGGGGTCCATCCTTCGATATAAGGATTTTTTGCAGTCAGGGCCAGGGGCCCCTGGGCACATCCTTTTTCCATTTTCCCTGGGAAAGAAAACTCAGCAGTCCAGGTTCCTGATGTCAGTTTGTAGGGCTGCCTTGGGTCTATCAGGGCAGTACAAGTTTGAGGTGGGCACAGCTTCGGTGTGGGTTCCATCCTTCAATATAAGGATATTTTGCAGTCAGGGCCAGGGGCCCCTGGGCACATCCTTTTTCCATTTTCCCTGGGAAAGAAAACTCAGCAGTCCAGGTTCCTGATGTCAGTTTGTAGGGCTGCCTTGGGTTTATCAGGGCAGCACAAGTTTGAGGTGGGGACAACTTCGGTGTGGGGTCCATCCTTCGATATAAGGATTTTTTGCAGTCAGGGCCAGGAGCCCCTGGGCACATCCTTTTTCCATTTTCCCTGGGAAAGAAAACTCAGCAGTCCAGGTTCCTGATGTCAGTTTGTAGGGCTCCCTTGGGTCTATCAGGGCAGCACAAGTTTGAGGTGGGGACAACTTCGGTGTGGGCTCCATCCTTCGATATAAGGATTTTTTGCAGTCAGGGCCAGGGGCCCCTGGGCACAACCTTTTTCCATTTTCCCTGGGAAAGAAAACTCAGCAGTCCAGGTTCCTGATGTCAGTTTGTAGGGCTCCCTTGGGTCTATCAGGGCAGCACAAGTTTGAGGTGGGGACAACTTCGGTGTGGGGTCTATCCTTCGATATAAGGATTTTTTGCAGTGAGGTCCCTGCCCAGGGCCAGGGCCCCTGGGCACATCCTTTTTCCATTTTCCCTGGGAAAGAAAACTCAGCAGTCCAGGTTCCTGATGTCAGTTTGTAGGGCTCCCTTGGGTCTATCAGGGCAGCACAAGTTTGAGGTGGGGACAACTTCGGTGTGGGCTCCATCCTTCGATATAAGGATTTTTTGCAGTCAGGGCCAGGGGCCCCTGGGCACATCCTTTTTCCATTTTCCCTGGGAAAGAAAACTCAGCAGTCCAGGTTCCTGATGTCAATTTGTAGGGCTTCCTTGGGTCTATCAGGGCAGCACAAGTTTGAGGTGGGGACAACTTCGGTGTGGGGTCCATCCTTCGATATAAGGATTCTTTGCAATGAGGTCCCTACCCAGGTCCAGGGGCCCCTGGGCACATCCTTTTTCCATTTTCCCTGGGAAAGAAAACTCAGCAGTCCAGGTTCCTGATGTCAGTTTGTAGGGCTGCCTTGGGTCTATCAGGGCAGTACAAGTTTTAGGTGGGCACGGCTTCGCTGTGGGTTCCATCCTTCAATATAAGGATATTTTGCAGTCAGGGCCAGGGGCCCCTGGGCACATCCTTTTTCCATTTTCCCTGGGAAAGAAAACTCAGCAGTCCAGGTTCCTGATGTCAGTTTGTAGGGCTCCCTTGGGTGTATCAGGGCAGCACAAGTTTGAGGTGGGGACAACTTCGGTGTGGGCTCCATCCTTCGATATAAGGATTTTTTGCAGTCAGGGCCAGGGGCCCCTGGGCACAACCTTTTTCCATTTTCCCTGGGAAAGAAAACTCAGCAGTCCAGGTTCCTGATGTCAGTTTGTAGGGCTCCCTTGGGTCTATCAGGGCAGCACAAGTTTGAGGTGGGGACAACTTCGGTGTGGGGTCTATCCTTCGATATAAGGATTTTTTGCAGTGAGGTCCCTGCCCAGGGCCAGGGCCCCTGGGCACATCCTTTTTCCATTTTCCCTGGGAAAGAAAACTCAGCAGTCCAGGTTCCTGATGTCAGTTTGTAGGGCTCCCTTGGGTCTATCAGGGCAGCACAAGTTTGAGGTGGGGACAACTTCGGTGTGGGCTCCATCCTTCGATATAAGGATTTTTTGCAGTCAGGGCCAGGGGCCCCTGGGCACAACCTTTTTCCATTTTCCCTGGGAAAGAAAACTCAGCAGTCCAGGTTCCTGATGTCAGTTTGTAGGGCTCCCTTGGGTCTATCAGGGCAGCACAAGTTTGAGGTGGGGACAACTTCGGTGTGGGGTCTATCCTTCGATATAAGGATTTTTTGCAGTGAGGTCCCTGCCCAGGGCCAGGGCCCCTGGGCACATCCTTTTTCCATTTTCCCTGGGAAAGAAAACTCAGCAGTCCAGGTTCCTGATGTCAGTTTGTAGGGCTCCCTTGGGTCTATCAGGGCAGCACAAGTTTGAGGTGGGGACAACTTCGGTGTGGGGTCCATCCTTCGATATAAGGATTCTTTGCAATGAGGTCCCTACCCAGGTCCAGGGGCCCCTGGGCACATCCTTTTTCCATTTTCCCTGGGAAAGAAAACTCAGCAGTCCAGGTTCCTGATGTCAGTTTGTAGGGCTCCCTTGGGTGTATCAGGGCAGCACAAGTTTGAGGTGGGGACAACTTCGGTGTGGGGTCCATCCTTCGATATAAGGATTTTTTGCAGTCAGGGCCAGGGGCCCCAGGGCACATCCTTTTTCCATTTTCCCTGGGAAAGAAAACTCAGCAGTCCAGATTCCTGATGTCAGTTTGTAGGGTTCTCTTGGGTGTATCAGGGCAGCACAAGTTTGAGGTGGGGACAACTTCGGTGTGGGGTCCATCCTTCGATATAAGGATTTTTTGCAGTCATGGCCAGGGGCCCCTGGGCACATCCTTTTTCCATTTTCCCTGGGAAAGAAAACTCAGCAGTCCAGGTTCCTGATGTCAGTTTGTAGGGCTCCCTTGGGTCTATCAGGGCAGCACAAGTTTGAGGTGGGGAGAACTTCGGTGTGGGGTCCATCCTTAGATATATGGATTTCTTGCAGTCATGGCCAGGGGCCCCTGGGCACATCCTTTTTCCATTTTCCCTGGGAAAGAAAACTCAGCAGTCCAGGTTCCTGATGTCAGTTTGTAGGGCTCCCTTGGGTCTATCAGGGCAGCACAAGTTTGAGGTGGGGACAACTTCGGTGTGGGGTCCATCCTTCGATATAAGGATTTTTTGCGGTGAGGTCCCTGCCCAGGGCCAGGGCCCCTGGGCACATCCTTTTTCCATTTTCCCTGGGAAAGAAAACTCAGCAGTCCAGGTTCCTGATGTCAGTTTGTAGGGCTCCCTTGGGTCTATCAGGGCAGCACAAGTTTGAGGTGGGGACAACTTCGGTGTGGGGTCCATCCTTCGATATAAGGATTCTTTGCAGTGAGGCGCCAGCCCAGGTCCAGGGGCCCCTGGGCACATTCTTTGTCCATTTTCCCTGGGAAAGAAAACTCAGCAGTCCAGGTTCCTGATGTCAGTTTGTAGGGCTCCCTTGGGTCTATCAGGGCAGCACAAGTTTGAGGTGGGGACAACTTCGGTGTGGGCTCCATCCTTCGATATAAGGATTTTTTGCAGTCAGGGCCAGGGGCCCCTGGGCACATCCTTTTTCCATTTTCCCTGGGAAAGAAAACTCAGCAGTCCAGGTTCCTGATGTCAGTTTGTAGGGCTCCCTTGGGTCTATCAGGGCAGCACAAGTTTGAGGTGGGGACAACTTCGGTGTGGGGTCCATCCTTCGATATAACGATTCTTTGCAGTCAGGGCCAGGGGCCCCCGGCACATCCTTTTTCCATTTTCCCTGGGAAAGAAAACTCAGCAGTCCAGGTTCCTGATGTCAGTTTGTAGGGCTCCCTTGGGTGTATCAGGGCAGCACAAGTTTGAGGTGGGGAGAACTTCGGTGTGGGGTCCATCCTTCGATATAAGGATTTTTTGCAGTCAGGGCCAGGGGCCCCTGGGCACATCCTTTTTCCATTTTCCCTGGGAAAGAAAACTCAGCAGTCCAGGTTCCTGATGTCAGTTTGTAGGGCTCCCTTGGGTGTATCAGGGCAGCACAAGTTTGAGGTGGGGACAACTTCGGTGTGGGTTCCATCCTTCGATATAAGGATTCTTTGCAATGAGGTCCCTACCCAGGTCCAGGGGCCCCTGGGGACATCATTTGGCCATTTTCCCTGGGAAAGAAAACTCACCAGTCCAGGTTCCTGATGTCAGTTTGTAGGGCTCCCTTGGGTCTATCAGGGCAGCACAAGTTTGAGGTGGGGACAACTTCGGTGTGGGGTCCATCCTTCGATATAAGGATTTTTTGCAGTG
This sequence comes from Lonchura striata, assembly GCF_050655825.1. NCBI lineage: Eukaryota > Metazoa > Chordata > Aves > Passeriformes > Estrildidae > Lonchura > Lonchura striata. The sequence continues at coordinate 11,563,872 of NC_140733.1, read as the reverse complement.
AGGTCCCTGCCCAGGGCCGGGGCCCCTGGGCACATCCTTTTTCCATTTTCCCTGGGAAAGAAAACTCAGCAGTCCAGGTTCCTGATGTCAGTTTGTAGGGCTCCCTTGGGTCTATCAGGGCAGCACAAGCTTGAGGTGGGGACAACTTCGGTGCGGGGTCCATCCTTCGATATAAGGATTTTTTTCAGTCAGGGCCAAGGGCTCCCGGGCACAACATTTGGCCATTTTCCCTGGGAAAGAAAACTCAGCAGTCCAGGTTCCTGATGTCAGTTTGTAGGGCTCCCTTGGGTGTATCAGGGCAACACAAGTTTGAGGTGGGGACAACTTCGGTGTGGGGTCCATCCTTCGATATAAGGATTCTTTGCAATGAGGTCCCTACCCAGGTCCAGGGGCCCCTGGGCACATCCTTTTTCCATTTTCCCTGGGAAAGAAAACTCAGCAGTCCAGGTTCCTGATGTCAGTTTGTAGGGCTCCCTTGGGTCTATCAGGGCAGCACAAGTTTGAGGTGGGGACAACTTCGGTGTGGGGTCCATCCTTCGATATAAGGATTTTTTGCAGTCAGGGCCAGGGGTCCCCCGGCACATCCTTTTTCCATTTTCCCTGGGAAAGGAAACTCAGCAGTCCAGGTTCCTGATGTCAGTTTGTAGGGCTCCCTTGGGTCTATCAGGGCAGCACAAGTTTGAGGTGGGCACAGCTTCGGTGTGGGCTCCATCCTTCGATATAAGGATTTTTTGCAGTCAGGGCCAGGGGCCCCTGGGCACATCCTTTTTCCATTTTCCCTGGGAAAGAAAACTCAACAGTCCAGGTTCCTGATGTCAGTTTGTAGGGCTCCCTTGGGTCTATCAGGGCAGCACAAGTTTGAGGTGGGGACAACTTCGGTGTGGGGTCCATCCTTCGATATAAGGATTTTTTGCAGTGAGGTCCCTGCCCAGGGCTGGGGCCCCTGGGCACATCCTTTTTCCATTTTCCCTGGGAAAGAAAACTCAGCAGTCCAGGTTCCTGATGTCAGTTTGTAGGGCTCCCTTGGGTCTATCAGGGCAGCACAAGTTTGAGGTGGGGACAACTTCGGTGTGGGGTCCATCCTTCGATATAAGGATTTTTTGCAGTGAGGTCCCTGCCCAGGGCCAGGGCCCCTGGGCACATCCTTTTTCCATTTTCCCTGGGAAAGAAAACTCAGCAGTCCAGGTTCCTGATGTCAGTTTGTAGGGCTCCCTTGGGTCTATCAGGGCAGCACAAGTTTGAGGTGGGGACAACTTCGGTGTGGGGTCCATCCTTCGATATAAGGATTTTTTGCATTCAGGGCGAGGGGACCCTGGGCACATCCTTTTTCCATTTTCCCTGGGAAAGAAAACTCAGCAGTCCAGGTTCCTGATGTCAGTTTGTAGGGCTCCCTTGGGTCTATCAGGGCAGCACAAGTTTGAGGTGGGGACAACTTCGGTGTGGGGTCCATCCTTCGATATAAGGATTCTTTGCAGTGAGGTCCCTACCCAGGTCCAGGGGCCCCTGGGCACATCCTTTTTCCATTTTCCCTGGGAAAGAAAACTCACCAGTCCAGGTTCCTGATGTCAGTTTGTAGGGCTCCCTTGGGTCTATCAGGGCAGTACAAGTTTGAGGTGGGCACAGCTTCGGTGTGGGTTCCATCCTTCAATATAAGGATATTTTGCAGTCAGGGCCAGGGGCCCCTGGGCACATCCTTTTTCCATTTTCCCTGGGAAAGAAAACTCAGCAGTCCAGGTTCCTGATGTCAGTTTGTAGGGCTGCCTTGGGTTTATCAGGGCAGCACAAGTTTGAGGTGGGGACAACTTCGGTGTGGGGTCCATCCTTCGATATAAGGATTTTTTGCAGTCAGGGCCAGGAGCCCCTGGGCACATCCTTTTTCCATTTTCCCTGGGAAAGAAAACTCAGCAGTCCAGGTTCCTGATGTCAGTTTGTAGGGCTCCCTTGGGTGTATCAGGGCAGCACAAGTTTGAGGTGGGGACAACTTCGGTGTGGGGTCCATCCTTCGATATAAGGATTTTTTGCAGTCAGGGCCAGGGGCCCCAGGGCACATCCTTTTTCCATTTTCCCTGGGAAAGAAAACTCAGCAGTCCAGATTCCTGATGTCAGTTTGTAGGGTTCTCTTGGGTGTATCAGGGCAGCACAAGTTTGAGGTGGGGACAACTTCGGTGTGGGCTCCATCCTTCGATATAAGGATTTTTTGCAGTCAGGGCCAGGGGCCCCTGGGCACATCCTTTTTCCATTTTCCCTGGGAAAGAAAACTCAGCAATCCAGGTTCCTGATGTCAGTTTGTAGGGCTCCCTTGGGTGTATCAGGGCAGCACAAGTTTGAGGTGGGGACAACTTCGGTGTGGGGTCCATCCTTCGATATAAGGATTTTTTGCAGTCAGGGCCAGGGTGTCCCTGGGCACATCCTTTTTCCATTTTCCCTGGGAAAGAAAACTCAGCAGTCCACGTTCCTGATGTCAGTTTGTAGGGCTCCCTTGGGTCTATCAGGGCAGCACAAGTTTGAGGTGGGGACAACTTCGGTGTGGGGTCCATCCTTCGATATAACGATTCTTTGCAGTCAGGGCCAGGGGCCCCCGGCACATCCTTTTTCCATTTTCCCTGGGAAAGAAAACTCAGCAGTCCAGGTTCCTGATGTCAGTTTGTAGGGCTCCCTTCGGTGTATCAGGGCAGCACAAGTTTGAGGTGGGGACAACTTCGGTGTGGGGTCCATCCTTCGATATAAGGATTTTTTGCAGTCAGGGCCAGGGGCCCCTGGGCACATCCTTTTTCCATTTTCCCTGGGAAAGAAAACTCAGCAGTCCAGGTTCCTGATGTCAGTTTGTAGGGCTCCCTTGGGTCTATTAGGGCAGCACAAGTTTGAGGTGGGGACAACTTCGGTGTGGGGTCCATCCTTCGATATAAGGATTCTTTGCAATGAGGTCCCTACCCAGGTCCAGGGGCCCCTGGGCACATCATTTGGCCATTTTCCCTGGGAAAGAAAACTCACCAGTCCAGGTTCCTGATGTCAGTTTGTAGGGCTCCCTTGGGTCTATCAGGGCAGCACAAGTTTGAGGTGGGGACAACTTCGGTGTGGGGTCCATCCTTCGATATAAGGATTTTTTGCAGTGAGGTCCCTGCCCAGGGCCGGGGCCCCTGGGCACATCCTTTTTCCATTTTCCCTGGGAAAGAAAACTCAGCAGTCCAGGTTCCTGATGTCAGTTTGTAGGGCTCCCTTGGGTCTATCAGGGCAGCACAAGCTTGAGGTGGGGACAACTTCGGTGCGGGGTCCATCCTTCGATATAAGGATTTTTTTCAGTCAGGGCCAAGGGCTCCCGGGCACAACATTTGGCCATTTTCCCTGGGAAAGAAAACTCAGCAGTCCAGGTTCCTGATGTCAGTTTGTAGGGCTCCCTTGGGTGTATCAGGGCAACACAAGTTTGAGGTGGGGACAACTTCGGTGTGGGGTCCATCCTTCGATATAAGGATTCTTTGCAATGAGGTCCCTACCCAGGTCCAGGGGCCCCTGGGCACATCCTTTTTCCATTTTCCCTGGGAAAGAAAACTCAGCAGTCCAGGTTCCTGATGTCAGTTTGTAGGGCTCTCTTGGGTCTATCAGGGCAGCACAAGTTTGAGGTGGGGACAACTTCGGTGTGGGGTCCATTCTTCGATATAATGATTCTTTGCAGTGAGGTCGCAGCCCTGGGCCAGGGGCCCCTGGGCACATCCTTTTTCCATTTTCCCTGGGAAAGAAAACTCAGCAGTCCAGGTTCCTGATGTCAGTCTGTAGGGCTCACTTGGGTCTATCAGGGCAGCACAAGTTTGAGGTGGGGACAACTTCGGTGTGGGGTCCATCCTTCGATATAAGGATTTTTTGCAGTCAGGGCCAGGGGCCCCTGGGCACATCCTTTTTCCATTTTCCCTGGGAAAGAAAACTCAGCAGTCCAGGTTCCTGATGTCAATTTGTAGGGCTCCCTTGGGTCTATCAGGGCAGCACAAGTTTGAGGTGGGGACAACTTCGGTGTGGGGTCCATCCTTCGATATAAGGATTTTTTGCAGTCAGGGCCAGGGGCCCCTGGGCACATCCTTTTTCCATTTTCCCTGGGAAAGAAAACTCAGCAGTCCAGGTTCCTGATGTCAATTTGTAGGGCTCCCTTGGGTCTATCAGAGCAGCACAAGTTTGAGGTGGGGACAACTTCGGTGTGGGGTCCATCCTTCGATATATGGATTCTTTGCAATGAGGTCCCTACCCAGGTCCAGGGGCCCCTGGGCACATCATTTGGCCATTTTCCCTGGGAAAGAAAACTCAGCAGTCCAGGTTCCTGATGTCAGTTTGTAGGGCTCCCTTGGGTCTATCAGGGCAGCACAAGCTTGAGGTGGGGACAACTTCGGTGCGGGGTCCATCCTTCGATATAAGGATTTTTTTCAGTCAGGGCCAAGGGCTCCCGGGCACAACATTTGGCCATTTTCCCTGGGAAAGAAAACTCAGCAGTCCAGGTTCCTGATGGCAGTTTGTAGGGCTCCCTTGGGTGTATCAGGGCAACACAAGTTTGAGGTGGGGACAACTTCGGTGTGGGGTCCATCCTTCGATATAAGGATTTTTTGCAGTCAGGGCCAGGGGCCCCCGGGCACATCCTTTTTCCATTTTCCCTGGGAAAGAAAACTCAGCAGTCCAGGTTCCTGATGTCAGTTTGTAGGGCTCCCTTGGGTCTATCAGGGCAGCACAAGTTTGAGGTGGGGACAACTTCGGTGTGGGGTCCATCCTTCGATATAAGGATTTTTTGCAGTGAGGTCCCTACCCAGGGCCGGGGCCCCTGGGCACATCCTTTTTCCATTTTCCCTGGGAAAGAAAACTCAGCAGTCCAGGTTCCTGATGTCAGTTTGTAGGGCTCCCTTGGGTCTATCAGGGCAGCACAAGTTTGAGGGGGGGACAACTTCGGTGTGGGGTCCATCCTTCGATATAAGGATTTTTTGCATTCAGGGCGAGGGGACCCTGGGCACATCCTTTTTCCATTTTCCCTGGGAAAGAAAACTCAGCAGTCCAGGTTCCTGATGTCAGTTTGTAGGGCTGCCTTGGGTTTATCAGGGCAGCACAAGTTTGAGGTGGGGACAACTTCGGTGTGGGGTCCATCCTTCGATATAAGGATTCATTGCAGTGAGGTCCCTACCCAGGTCCAGGGGCCCCTGGGCACATCCTTTTTCCATTTTCCCTGGGAAAGAAAACTCAGCAGTCCAGGTTCCTGATGTCAGTTTGTAGGGCTCCCTTGGGTGTATCAGGGCAGCACAAGTTTGAGGTGGGGACAACTTCGGTGTGGGGTCCATCCTTCGATATAAGGATTCTTTGCAATGAGGTCCCTACCCAGGTCCAGGGGCCCCTGGGCACATCATTTGGCCATTTTCCCTGGGAAAGAAAACTCAGCAGTCCAGGTTCCTGATGTCAGTTTGTAGGGCTCCCTTGCGTCTATCAGGGCAGCACAAGTTTGAAGTGGGGACAACTTCGGTGCGGGGTCCATCCTTCGATATAAGGATTTTTTTCAGTCAGGGCCAAGGGCCCCCGGGCACAACCTTTGGCCATTTTCCCTGGGAAAGAAAACTCAGCAGTCCAGGTTCCTGATGTCAGTTTGTAGGGCTCCCTTGGGTGTATCAGGGCAGCACAAGTTTGAGGTGGGGACAACTTCGGTGTGGGGTCCATCCTTCGATATAAGGATTTTTTGCAGTCAGGGCCAGGGGCCCCCGGGCACATCCTTTTTCCATTTTCCCTGGGAAAGAAAACTCAGCAGTCCAGGTTCCTGATGTCAGTTTGTAGGGCTCCCTTGGGTCTATCAGGGCAGCACAAGCTTGAGGTGGGGACAACTTCGGTGTGGGGTCCATCCTTCGATATAAGGATTTTTTGCAGTCAGGGCCAGGGGCCCCTGGGCACATCCTTTTTCCATTTTCCCTGGGAAAGAAAACTCAGCAGTCCAGGTTCCTGATGTCAGTTTGTAGGGCTGCCTTGGGTCTATCAGGGCAGTACAAGTTTGAGGTGGGCACAGCTTCGGTGTGGGTTCCATCCTTCAATATAAGGATATTTTGCAGTCAGGGCCAGGGGCCCCTGGGCACATCCTTTTTCCATTTTCCCTGGGAAAGAAAACTCAGCAGTCCAGGTTCCTGATGTCAGTTTGTAGGGCTGCCTTGGGTTTATCAGGGCAGCACAAGTTTGAGGTGGGGACAACTTCGGTGTGGGGTCCATCCTTCGATATAAGGATTTTTTGCAGTCAGGGCCAGGAGCCCCTGGGCACATCCTTTTTCCATTTTCCCTGGGAAAGAAAACTCAGCAGTCCAGGTTCCTGATGTCAGTTTGTAGGGCTCCCTTGGGTCTATCAGGGCAGCACAAGTTTGAGGTGGGGACAACTTCGGTGTGGGCTCCATCCTTCGATATAAGGATTTTTTGCAGTCAGGGCCAGGGGCCCCTGGGCACAACCTTTTTCCATTTTCCCTGGGAAAGAAAACTCAGCAGTCCAGGTTCCTGATGTCAGTTTGTAGGGCTCCCTTGGGTCTATCAGGGCAGCACAAGTTTGAGGTGGGGACAACTTCGGTGTGGGGTCTATCCTTCGATATAAGGATTTTTTGCAGTGAGGTCCCTGCCCAGGGCCAGGGCCCCTGGGCACATCCTTTTTCCATTTTCCCTGGGAAAGAAAACTCAGCAGTCCAGGTTCCTGATGTCAGTTTGTAGGGCTCCCTTGGGTGTATCAGGGCAGCACAAGTTTGAGGTGGGGACAACTTCGGTGTGGGGTCCATCCTTCGATATAAGGATTTTTTGCAGTCAGGGCCAGGGGCCCCAGGGCACATCCTTTTTCCATTTTCCCTGGGAAAGAAAACTCAGCAGTCCAGATTCCTGATGTCAGTTTGTAGGGTTCTCTTGGGTGTATCAGGGCAGCACAAGTTTGAGGTGGGGACAACTTCGGTGTGGGGTCCATCCTTCGATATAAGGATTTTTTGCAGTCATGGCCAGGGGCCCCTGGGCACATCCTTTTTCCATTTTCCCTGGGAAAGAAAACTCAGCAGTCCAGGTTCCTGATGTCAGTTTGTAGGGCTCCCTTGGGTCTATCAGGGCAGCACAAGTTTGAGGTGGGGAGAACTTCGGTGTGGGGTCCATCCTTCGATATAAGGATTTTTTGCAGTCATGGCCAGGGGCCCCTGGGCACATCCTTTTTCCATTTTCCCTGGGAAAGAAAACTCAGCAGTCCAGGTTCCTGATGTCAGTTTGTAGGGCTCCCTTGGGTCTATCAGGGCAGCACAAGTTTGAGGTGGGGACAACTTCGGTGTGGGGTCCATCCTTCGATATAAGGATTTTTTGCGGTGAGGTCCCTGCCCAGGGCCAGGGCCCCTGGGCACATCCTTTTTCCATTTTCCCTGGGAAAGAAAACTCAGCAGTCCAGGTTCCTGATGTCAGTTTGTAGGGCTCCCTTGGGTCTATCAGGGCAGCACAAGTTTGAGGTGGGGACAACTTCGGTGTGGGGTCCATCCTTCGATATAAGGATTTTTTGCAGTCAGGGCCAGGGGCCCCTGGGCACATCCTTTTTCCATTTTCCCTGGGAAAGAAAACTCAGCAGTCCAGGTTCCTGATGTCAGTTTGTAGGGCTCCCTTGGGTCTATCAGGGCAGCACAAGTTTGAGGTGGGGACAACTTCGGTGTGGGGTCCATCCTTCGATATAACGATTCTTTGCAGTCAGGGCCAGGGGCCCCCGGCACATCCTTTTTCCATTTTCCCTGGGAAAGAAAACTCAGCAGTCCAGGTTCCTGATGTCAGTTTGTAGGGCTCCCTTGGGTGTATCAGGGCAGCACAAGTTTGAGGTGGGGACAACTTCGGTGTGGGGTCCATCCTTCGATATAAGGATTTTTTGCAGTCAGGGCCAGGGGCCCCTGGGCACATCCTTTTTCCATTTTCCCTGGGAAAGAAAACTCAGCAGTCCAGGTTCCTGATGTCAGTTTGTAGGGCTCCCTTGGGTGTATCAGGGCAGCACAAGTTTGAGGTGGGGACAACTTCGGTGTGGGTTCCATCCTTCGATATAAGGATTCTTTGCAATGAGGTCCCTACCCAGGTCCAGGGGCCCCTGGGCACATCATTTGGCCATTTTCCCTGGGAAAGAAAACTCACCAGTCCAGGTTCCTGATGTCAGTTTGTAGGGCTCCCTTGGGTCTATCAGGGCAGCACAAGTTTGAGGTGGGGACAACTTCGGTGCGGGGTCCATCCTTCGATATAAGGATTTTTTTCAGTCAGGGCCAAGGGCTCCCGGGCACAACATTTGGCCATTTTCCCTGGGAAAGAAAACTCAGCAGTCCAGGTTCCTGATGTCAGTTTGTAGGGCTCCCTTGGGTGTATCAGGGCAGCACAAGTTTGAGGTGGGGACAACTTCGGTGTGGGGTCCATCCTTCGATATAAGGATTCTTTGCAATGAGGTCCCTACCCAGGTCCAGGGGCCCCTGGGCACATCCTTTTTCCATTTTCCCTGGGAAAGAAAACTCAGCAGTCCAGGTTCCTGATGTCAGTTTGTAGGGCTCCCTTGGGTCTATCAGGGCAGCACAAGTTTGAGGTGGGGACAACTTCGGTGTGGGGTCCATCCTTCGATATAAGGATTTTTTGCAGTCAGGGCCAGGGGTCCCCCGGCACAACCTTTTTCCATTTTCCCTGGGAAAGAAAACTCACCAGTCCAGGTTCCTGATGTCAGTTTGTAGGGCTCCCTTGGGTCTATCAGGGCAGTACAAGTTTGAGGTGGGCACAGCTTCGGTGTGGGTTCCATCCTTCAATATAAGGATATTTTGCAGTCAGGGCCAGGGGCCCCTGGGCACATCCTTTTTCCATTTTCCCTGGGAAAGAAAACTCAGCAGTCCAGGTTCCTGATGTCAGTTTGTAGGGCTGCCTTGGGTTTATCAGGGCAGCACAAGTTTGAGGTGGGGACAACTTCGGTGTGGGCTCCATCCTTCGATATAAGGATTTTTTGCAGTCAGGGCCAGGGTGTCCCTGGGCACATCCTTTTTCCATTTTCCCTGGGAAAGAAAACTCAGCAGTCCACGTTCCTGATGTCAGTTTGTAGGGCTCCCTTGGGTGTATCAGGGCAGCACAAGTTTGAGGTGGGGACAACTTCGGTGTGGGGTCCATCCTTCGATATAACGATTCTTTGCAGTCAGGGCCAGGGGCCCCCGGCACATCCTTTTTCCATTTTCCCTGGGAAAGAAAACTCAGCAGTCCAGGTTCCTGATGTCAGTTTGTAGGGCTCCCTTCGGTGTATCAGGGCAGCACAAGTTTGAGGTGGGGACAACTTCGGTGTGGGGTCCATCCTTTCGATATAAGGATTTTTTGCAGTCAGGTCCAGGGGCCCCTGGGCACATCCTTTTTCCATTTTCCCTGGGAAAGAAAACTCAGCAGTCCAGGTTCCTGATGTCAGTTTGTAGGGCTCCCTTGGGTCTATTAGGGCAGCACAAGTTTGAGGTGGGGACAACTTCGGTGTGGGGTCCATCCTTCGATATAAGGATTCTTTGCAATGAGGTCCCTACCCAGGTCCAGGGGCCCCTGGGCATATCATTTGGCCATTTTCCCTGGGAAAGAAAACTCAGCAGTCCAGGTTCCTGATGTCAGTTTGTAGGGCTCCCTTGGGTCTATCAGGGCAGCACAAGTTTGAGGTGGGGACAACTTCGGTGTGGGGTCCATCCTTCGATATAAGGATTTTTTGCAGTGAGGTCCCTGCCCAGGGCCGGGGCCCCTGGGCACATCCTTTTTCCATTTTCCCTGGGAAAGAAAACTCAGCAGTCCAGGTTCCTGATGTCAGTTTGTAGGGCTCCCTTGGGTCTATCAGGGCAGCACAAGCTTGAGGTGGGGACAACTTCGGTGCGGGGTCCATCCTTCGATATAAGGATTTTTTTCAGTCAGGGCCAAGGGCTCCCGGGCACAACATTTGGCCATTTTCCCTGGGAAAGAAAACTCAGCAGTCCAGGTTCCTGATGTCAGTTTGTAGGGCTCCCTTGGGTGTATCAGGGCAACACAAGTTTGAGGTGGGGACAACTTCGGTGTGGGGTCCATCCTTCGATATAAGGATTCTTTGCAATGAGGTCCCTACCCAGGTCCAGGGGCCCCTGGGCACATCCTTTTTCCATTTTCCCTGGGAAAGAAAACTCAGCAGTCCAGGTTCCTGATGTCAGTTTGTAGGGCTCCCTTGGGTCTATCAGGGCAGCACAAGTTTGAGGTGGGGACAACTTCGGTGTGGGGTCCATCCTTCGATATAAGGATTTTTTGCAGTCAGGGCCAGGGGTCCCCCGGCACATCCTTTTTCCATTTTCCCTGGGAAAGAAAACTCAGCAGTCCAGGTTCCTGATGTCAGTTTGTAGGGCTCCCTTGGGTCTATCAGGGCAGCACAAGTTTGAGGTGGGCACAGCTTCGGTGTGGGCTCCATCCTTCGATATAAGGATTTTTTGCAGTCAGGGCCAGGGGCCCCTGGGCACATCCTTTTTCCATTTTCCCTGGGAAAGAAAACTCAACAGTCCAGGTTCCTGATGTCAGTTTGTAGGGCTCCCTTGGGTCTATCAGGGCAGCACAAGTTTGAGGTGGGGACAACTTCGGTGTGGGGTCCATCCTTCGATATAAGGATTTTTTGCAGTGAGGTCCCTGCCCAGGGCCGGGGCCCCTGGGCACATCCTTTTTCCATTTTCCCTGGGAAAGAAAACTCAGCAGTCCAGGTTCCTGATGTCAGTTTGTAGGGCTCCCTTGGGTCTATCAGGGCAGCACAAGTTTGACGTGGGGACAACTTCGGTGTGGGGTCCATCCTTCGATATAAGGATTTTTTGCAGTGAGGTCCCTGCCCAGGGCCAGGGCCCCTGGGCACATCCTTTTTCCATTTTCCCTGGGAAAGAAAACTCAGCAGTCCAGGTTCCTGATGTCAGTTTGTAGGGCTCCCTTGGGTCTATCAGGGCAGCACAAGTTTGAGGTGGGGACAACTTCGGTGTGGGGTCCATCCTTCGATATAAGGATTTTTTGCATTCAGGGCGAGGGGACCCTGGGCACATCCTTTTTCCATTTTCCCTGGGAAAGAAAACTCAGCAGTCCAGGTTCCTGATGTCAGTTTGTAGGGCTCCCTTGGGTCTATCAGGGCAGCACAAGTTTGAGGTGGGGACAACTTCGGTGTGGGGTCCATCCTTCGATATAAGGATTCTTTGCAGTGAGGTCCCTACCCAGGTCCAGGGGCCCCTGGGCACATCCTTTTTCCATTTTCCCTGGGAAAGAAAACTCACCAGTCCAGGTTCCTGATGTCAGTTTGTAGGGCTCCCTTGGGTCTATCAGGGCAGTACAAGTTTGAGGTGGGCACAGCTTCGGTGTGGGTTCCATCCTTCAATATAAGGATATTTTGCAGTCAGGGCCAGGGGCCCCTGGGCACATTCTTTTTCCATTTTCCCTGGGAAAGAAAACTCAGCAGTCCAGGTTCCTGATGTCAGTTTGTAGGGCTCCCTTGGGTTTATCAGGGCAGCACAAGTTTGAGGTGGGGACAACTTCGGTGTGGGCTCCATCCTTCGATATAAGGATTTTTTGCAGTCAGGGCCAGGAGCCCCTGGGCACATCCTTTTTCCATTTTCCCTGGGAAAGAAAACTCAGCAGTCCAGGTTCCTGATGTCAGTTTGTAGGGCTCCCTTGGGTGTATCAGGGCAGCACAAGTTTGAGGTGGGGACAACTTCGGTGTGGGCTCCATCCTTCGATATAAGGATTTTTTGCAGTCAGGGCCAGGGGCCCCTGGGCACAACCTTTTTCCATTTTCCCTGGGAAAGAAAACTCAGCAGTCCAGGTTCCTGATGTCAGTTTGTAGGGCTCCCTTGGGTCTATCAGGGCAGCACAAGTTTGACGTGGGGACAACTTCGGTGTGGGGTCCATCCTTCGATATAAGGATTTTTTGCAGTCAGGGACAGGGGCCCCTGGGCACATCCTTTTTCCATTTTCCCTGGGAAAGAAAACTCAGCAGTAGAGGTTCCTGATGTCAGTTTGTAGGGCTGCCTTGGGTCTATCAGGGCAACACAAGTTTGAGGTGGGGACAACTTCGGTGTGGGGTCTATCCTTCGATATAAGGATTTTTTGCAGTGAGGTCCCTGCCCAGGGCCAGGGCCCCTGGGCACATCCTTTTTCCATTTTCCCTGGGAAAGAAAACTCAGCAGTCCAGGTTCCTGATGTCAGTTTGTAGGGCTCCCTTGGGTCTATCAGGGCAGCACAAGTTTGAGGTGGGGACAACTTCGGTGTGGGGTCCATCCTTCGATATAAGGATTTTTTGCAGTCAGGGCCAGGGGCCCCCGGGCACATCCTTTTTCCATTTTCCCTGGGAAAGAAAACTCAGCAGTCCAGGTTCCTGATATCAGTTTGTAGGGCTCCCTTGGGTCTATCAGGGCAGCACAAGTTTGAGGTGGGGACAACTTCGGTGTGGGGTCCATCCTTCGATATAAGGATTCTTTGCAATGAGGTCCCTACCCAGGTCCAGGGGCCCCTGGGCACATCCTTTTTCCATTTTCCCTGGGAAAGAAAACTCAGCAGTCCAGGTTCCTGATGTCAGTTTGTAGGGCTCCCTTGGGTGTATCAGGGCAGCACAAGTTTGAGGTGGGGACAACTTCGGTGTGGGGTCCATCCTTCGATATAAGGATTTTTTGCAGTCAGGGCCAGGGGCCCCTGGGCACATCCTTTTTCCATTTTCCCTGGGAAAGAAAACTCAGCAGTCCAGATTCCTGATGTCAGTTTGTAGGGTTCTCTTGGGTGTATCAGGGCAGCACAAGTTTGAGGTGGGGACAACTTCGGTGTGGGGTCCATCCTTCGATATAAGGATTTTTTGCAGTCATGGCTAGGGGCCCCTGGGCACATCCTTTTTCCATTTTCCCTGGGAAAGAAAACTCAGCAGTCCAGGTTCCTGATGTCAGTTTGTAGGGCTCCCTTGGGTCTATCAGGGCAGCACAAGTTTGAGGTGGGGAGAACTTCGGTGTGGGGTCCATCCTTCGATATAAGGATTTTTTGCAGTCATGGCCAGGGGCCCCTGGGCACATCCTTTTTCCATTTTCCCTGGGAAAGAAAACTCAGCAGTCCAGGTTCCTGATGTCAGTTTGTAGGGCTCCCTTGGGTCTATCAGGGCAGCACAAGTTTGAGGTGGGGACAACTTCGGTGTGGGGTCCATCCTTCGATATAAGGATTTTTTGCGGTGAGGTCCCTGCCCAGGGCCAGGGCCCCTGGGCACATCCTTTTTCCATTTTCCCTGGGAAAGAAAACTCAGCAGTCCAGGTTCCTGATGTCAGTTTGTAGGGCTCCCTTGGGTCTATCAGGGCAGCACAAGTTTGAGGTGGGGACAACTTCGGTGTGGGGTCCATCCTTCGATATAAGGATTCTTTGCAGTGAGGCGCCAGCCCAGGTCCAGGGGCCCCTGGGCACATCCTTTTTCCATTTTCCCTGGGAAAGAAAACTCAGCAGTCCAGGTTCCTGATGTCAGTTTGTAGGGCTCCCTTGGGTCTATCAGGGCAGCACAAGTTTGAGGTGGGGACAACTTCGGTGTGGGCTCCATCCTTCGATATAAGGATTTTTTGCAGTCAGGGCCAGGGGCCCCTGGGCACATCCTTTTTCCATTTTCCCTGGGAAAGAAAACTCAGCAGTCCAGGTTCCTGATGTCAGTTTGTAGGGCTCCCTTGGGTCTATCAGGGCAGCACAAGTTTGAGGTGGGGACAACTTCGGTGTGGGGTCCATCCTTCGATATAACGATTCTTTGCAGTCAGGGCCAGGGGCCCCCGGCACATCCTTTTTCCATTTTCCCTGGGAAAGAAAACTCAGCAGTCCAGGTTCCTGATGTCAGTTTGTAGGGCTCCCTTGGGTGTATCAGGGCAGCACAAGTTTGAGGTGGGGAGAACTTCGGTGTGGGGTCCATCCTTCGATATAAGGATTTTTTGCAGTCAGGGCCAGGGGCCCCTGGGCACATCCTTTTTCCATTTTCCCTGGGAAAGAAAACTCAGCAGTCCAGGTTCCTGATGTCAGTTTGTAGGGCTCCCTTGGGTCTATCAGGGCAGCACAAGTTTGAGGTGGGGACAACTTCGGTGTGGGGTCCATCCTTCGATATAAGGATTCTTTGCAATGAGGTCCCTACCCAGGTCCAGGGGCCCCTGGGCACATCATTTGGCCATTTTCCCTGGGAAAGAAAACTCACCAGTCCAGGTTCCTGATGTCAGTTTGTAGGGCTCCCTTGGGTCTATCAGGGCAGCACAAGTTTGAGGTGGGGACAACTTCGGTGTGGGGTCCATCCTTCGATATAAGGATTTTTTGCAGTGAGGTCCCTGCCCAGGGCCGGGGCCCCTGGGCACATCCTTTTTCCATTTTGCCTGGGAAAGAAAACTCAGCAGTCCAGGTTCCTGATGTCAGTTTGTAGGGCTCCCTTGGGTCTATCAGGGCAGCACAAGTTTGAGGTGGGGACAACTTCGGTGTGGGGTCCATCCTTCGATATAAGGATTTTTTGCAGTGAGGTCCCTGCCCAGGGCCAGGGCCCCTGAGCACATCCTTTTTCCATTTTCCCTGGGAAAGAAAACTCAGCAGTCCAGGTTCCTGATGTCAGTTTGTAGGGCTCTCTTGGGTCTATCAGGGCAGCACAAGTTTGAGGTGGGGACAACTTCGGTGTGGGGTCCATCCTTCGATATATGGTTTCTTTGCAGTCAGAACCAGGGGCCCCCGGGCACATCCTTTTTCCATTTTCCCTGGGAAAGAAAACTCAGCAGTCCAGGTTCCTGATGTCAGTTTGTAGGGCTCCCTTGGGTCTATCAGGGCAGCACAAGTTTGAGGTGGGGACAACTTCGGTGTGGGCTCCATCCTTCGATATAAGGATTTTTTGCAGTCAGGGACGGGGGCCCCTGGGCACATCCTTTTTCCATTTTCCCTGGGAAAGAAAACTCAACAGTCCAGGTTCCTGATGTCAGTTTGTAGGGCTCCCTTGGGTCTATCAGGGCAGCACAAGTTTGAGGTGGGGACAACTTCGGTGTGGGTTCCATCCTTCGATATAAGGATTTTTTGCAGTCAGGGCCAGGGGCCCCTGGGCACATCCTTTTTCCATTTTCCCTGGGAAAGAAAACTCAGCAGTCCAGGTTCCTGATGTCAGTTTGTAGGGCTCCCTTGGGTCTATCAGGGCAGCACAAGTTTGAGGTGGGGACAACTTCGGTGCGGGGTCCATCCTTCGATATAAGGATTTTTTTCAGTCAGGGCCAAGGGCTCCCGGGCACAACCTTTGGCCATTTTCCCTGGGAAAGAAAACTCAGCAGTCCAGGTTCCTGATGTCAGTTTGTAGGGCTCCCTTGGGTCTATCAGGGCAGCACAAGTTTGAGGTGGGGACAACTTTGGTGTGGGGTCCATCCTTCGATATAAGGATTCTTTGCAATGAGGTCCCTACCCAGGTCCAGGGGCCCCTGGGCACATCATTTGGCCATTTTCCCTGGGAAAGAAAACTCAGCAGTCCAGGTTCCTGATGTCAGTTTGTATGGCTCCCTTGGGTCTATCAGGGCAGCACAAGTTTGAGGTGGGGACAACTTCGGTGTGGGGTCCATCCTTCGATATAAGGATTTTTTGCAGTGAGGTCCCTGCCCAGGGCCGGGGCCCCTGGGCACATCCTTTTTCCATTTTCCCTGGGAAAGAAAACTCAGCAGTCCAGGTTCCTGATGTCAGTTTGTAGGGCTCCCTTGGGTCTATCAGGGCAGCACAAGTTTGAGGTGGGGACAACTTCGGTGTGGGGTCCATCCTTCGATATAAGGATTTTTTGCAGTCATGGCCAGGGGCCCCTGGGCACATCCTTTTTCCATTTTCCCTGGGAAAGAAAACTCAGCAGTCCAGGTTCCTGATGTCAGTTTGTAGGGCTCCCTTGGGTCTATCAGGGCAGCACAAGTTTGAGGTGGGGACAACTTCGGTGTGGGGTCCATCCTTCGATATAAGGATTTTTTGCAGTCAGGGCGAGGGGACCCTGGGCACATCCTTTTTCCATTTTCCCTGGGAAAGAAAACTCAGCAGTCCAGGTTCCTGATGTCAGTTTGTAGGGCTCCCTTGGGTCTATCAGGGCAGCACAAGTTTGAGGTGGGGACAACTTCGGTGTGGGGTCCATCCTTCGATATAAGGATTCTTTGCAGTGAGGTCCCTACCCAGGTCCAGGGGCCCCTGGGCACATCCTTTTTCCATTTTCCCTGGGAAAGAAAACTCACCAGTCCAGGTTCCTGATGTCAGTTTGTAGGGCTCCCTTGAGTGTATCAGGGCAGCACAAGTTTGAGGTGGGGACAACTTCGGTGTGGGGTCCATCCTTCGATATAAGGATTCTTTGCAATGAGGTCCCTACCCAGGTCCAGGGGCCCCTGGGCACATCATTTGGCCATTTTCCCTGGGAAAGAAAACTCAGCAGTCCAGGTTCCTGATGTCAGTTTGTAGGGCTCCCTTGCGTCTATCAGGGCAGCACAAGTTTGAGGTGGACACAACTTCGGTGCGGGGTCCATCCTTCGATATAAGGATTTTTTTCAGTCAGGGCCAAGGGCCCCCGGGCACAACCTTTGGCCATTTTCCCTGGGAAAGAAAACTCAGCAGTCCAGGTTCCTGATGTCAGTTTGTAGGGCTCCCTTGGGTCTATCAGGGCAGCACAAGTTTGAGGTGGGGACAACTTCGGTGTGGGGTCCATCCTTCGATATAAGGATTTTTTGCAGTCAGGGCCATGGGCCCCCGGGCACATCCTTTTTCCATTTTCCCTGGGAAAGAAAACTCAGCAGTCCAGGTTCCTGATGTCAGTTTGTAGGGCTCCCTTGGGTGTATCAGGGCAGCACAAGTTTGAGGTGGGGACAACTTCGGTGTGGGCTCCATCCTTCGATATAAGGATTTTTTGCAGTCAGGGCCAGGGGCCCCTGGGCACATCCTTTTTCCATTTTCCCTGGGAAAGAAAACTCAGCAGTCCAGGTTCCTGATGTCAGTTTGTAGGGCTGCCTTGGGTCTATCAGTGCAGTACAAGTTTGAGGTGGGCACAGCTTCGGTGTGGGTTCCATCCTTCAATATAAGGATATTTTGCAGTCAGGGCCAGGGGCCCCTGGGCACATCCTTTTTCCATTTTCCCTGGGAAAGAAAACTCAGCAGTCCAGGTTCCTGATGTCAGTTTGTAGGGCTGCCTTGGGTTTATCAGGGCAGCACAAGTTTGAGGTGGGGACAACTTCGGTGTGGGCTCCATCCTTCGATATAAGGATTTTTTGCAGTCAGGGCCAGGAGCCCCTGGGCACATCCTTTTTCCATTTTCCCTGGGAAAGAAAACTCAGCAGTCCAGGTTCCTGATGTCAGTTTGTAGGGCTCCCTTGGGTGTATCAGGGCAGCACAAGTTTGAGGTGGGGACAACTTCGGTGTGGGGTCTATCCTTCGATATAAGGATTTTTTGCAGTGAGGTCCCTGCCCAGGGCCAGGGCCCCTGGGCACATCCTTTTTCCATTTTCCCTGGGAAAGAAAACTCAGCAGTCCAGGTTCCTGATGTCAGTTTGTAGGGCTCCCTTGGGTCTATCAGGGCAGCACAAGTTTGAGGTGGGGACAACTTCGGTGTGGGCTCCATCCTTCGATATAAGGATTTTTTGCAGTCAGGGCCAGGGGCCCCAGGGCACATCCTTTTTCCATTTCCCCTGGGAAAGAAAACTCAGCAGTCCAGGTTCCTGATGTCAATTTGTAGGGCGTCCTTGGGTCTATCAGGGCAGCACAAGTTTGAGGTGGGGACAACTTCGGTGTGGGGTCCATCCTTCGATATAAGGATTCTTTGCAATGAGGTCCCTACCCAGGTCCAGGGGCCCCTGGGCACATCCTTTTTCCATTTTCCCTGGGAAAGAAAACTCAGCAGTCCAGGTTCCTGATGTCAGTTTGTAGGGCTGCCTTGGGTCTATCAGGGCAGTACAAGTTTGAGGTGGGCACAGCTTCGGTGTGGGTTCCATCCTTCAATATAAGGATATTTTGCAGTCAGGGCCAGGGGCCCCTGGGCACATCCTTTTTCCATTTTCCCTGGGAAAGAAAACTCAGCAGTCCAGGTTCCTGATGTCAGTTTGTAGGGCTGCCTTGGGTTTATCAGGGCAGCACAAGTTTGAGGTGGGGACAACTTCGGTGTGGGCTCCATCCTTCGATATAAGGATTTTTTGCAGTCAGGGCCAGGAGCCCCTGGGCACATCCTTTTTCCATTTTCCCTGGGAAAGAAAACTCAGCAGTCCAGGTTCCTGATGTCAGTTTGTAGGGCTCCCTTGGGTGTATCAGGGCAGCACAAGTTTGAGGTGGGGACAACTTCGGTGTGGGCTCCATCCTTCGATATAAGGATTTTTTGCAGTCAGGGCCAGGGGCCCCTGGGCACAACCTTTTTCCATTTTCCCTGGGAAAGAAAACTCAGCAGTCCAGGTTCCTGATGTCAGTTTGTAGGGCTCCCTTGGGTCTATCAGGGCAGCACAAGTTTGAGGTGGGGACAACTTCGGTGTGGGGTCCATCCTTCGATATAAGGATTTTTTGCAGTCAGGGACAGGGGCCCCTGGGCACATCCTTTTTCCATTTTCCCTGGGAAAGAAAACTCAGCAGTAGAGGTTCCTGATGTCAGTTTGTAGGGCTCCCTTGGGTCTATCAGGGCAGCACAAGTTTGAGGTGGGGACAACTTCGGTGTGGGGTCCATCCTTCGATATAAGGATTTTTTGCAGTGAGGTCCCTGCCCAGGGCCAGGGCCCCTGGGCACATCCTTTTTCCATTTTCCCTGGGAAAGAAAACTCAGCAGTCCAGGTTCCTGATGTCAGTTTGTAGGGCTCCCTTGGGTCTATCAGGGCAGCACAAGTTTGAGGTGGGGACAACTTCGGTGTGGGGTCCATCCTTCGATATAAGGATTTTTTGCAGTCAGGGCCAGGGGCCCCCGGGCACATCCTTTTTCCATTTTCCCTGGGAAAGAAAACTCAGCAGTCCAGGTTCCTGATGTCAGTTTGTAGGGCTCCCTTGGGTCTATCAGGGCAGCACAAGTTTGAGGTGGGGACAACTTCGGTGTGGGGTCCATCCTTCGATATAAGGATTCTTTGCAATGAGGTCCCTACCCAGGTCCAGGGGCCCCTGGGCACATCCTTTTTCCATTTTCCCTGGGAAAGAAAACTCAGCAGTCCAGGTTCCTGATGTCGGTTTGTAGGGCTCCCTTGGGTGTATCAGGGCAGCACAAGTTTGAGGTGGGGACAACTTCGGTGTGGGGTCCATCCTTCGATATAAGGATTTTTTGCAGTCAGGGCCAGGGGCCCCAGGGCACATCCTTTTTCCATTTTCCCTGGGAAAGAAAACTCAGCAGTCCAGATTCCTGATGTCAGTTTGTAGGGTTCTCTTGGGTGTATCAGGGCAGCACAAGTTTGAGGTGGGGACAACTTCGGTGTGGGGTCCATCCTTCGATATAAGGATTTTTTGCAGTCATGGCCAGGGGCCCCTGGGCACAACCTTTTTCCATTTTCCCTGGGAAAGAAAACTCAGCAGTCCAGGTTCCTGATGTCAGTTTGTAGGGCTCCCTTGGGTCTATCAGGGCAGCACAAGTTTGAGGTGGGGACAACTTCGGTGTGGGGTCCATCCTTCGATATAAGGATTTTTTGCGGTGAGGTCCCTGCCCAGGGCCAGGGCCCCTGGGCACATCCTTTTTCCATTTTCCCTGGGAAAGAAAACTCAGCAGTCCAGGTTCCTGATGTCAGTTTGTAGGGCTCCCTTGGGTCTATCAGGGCAGCACAAGTTTGAGGTGGGGACAACTTCGGTGTGGGCTCCATCCTTCGATATAAGGATTTTTTGCAGTCAGGGCCAGGGGCCCCTGGGCACAACCTTTTTCCATTTTCCCTGGGAAAGAAAACTCAGCAGTCCAGGTTCCTGATGTCAGTTTGTAGGGCTCCCTTGGGTCTATCAGGGCAGCACAAGTTTGAGGTGGGGACAACTTCGGTGTGGGGTCCATCCTTCGATATAACGATTCTTTGCAGTCAGGGCCAGGGGCCCCCGGCACATCCTTTTTCCATTTTCCCTGGGAAAGAAAACTCAGCAGTCCAGGTTCCTGATGTCAGTTTGTAGGGCTCCCTTGGGTGTATCAGGGCAGCACAAGTTTGAGGTGGGGAGAACTTCGGTGTGGGGTCCATCCTTCGATATAAGGATTTTTTGCAGTCATGGCCAGGGGCCCCTGGGCACATCCTTTTTCCATTTTCCCTGGGAAAGAAAACTCAGCAGTCGAGGTTCCTGATGTCAGTTTGTAGGGCTCCCTTGGGTGTATCAGGGCAGCACAAGTTTGAGGTGGGGACAACTTCGGTGTGGGGTCCATCCTTCGATATAAGGATTCTTTGCAATGAGGTCCCTACCCAGGTCCAGGGGCCCCTGGGCACATCCTTTTTCCATTTTCCCTGGGAAAGAAAACTCACCAGTCCAGGTTCCTGATGTCAGTTTGTAGGGCTCCCTTGGGTCTATCAGGGCAGCACAAGTTTGAGGTGGGGACAACTTCGGTGTGGGGTCCATCCTTCGATATAAGGATTTTTTGCAGTGAGGTCCCTGCCCAGGGCCGGGGCCCCTGGGCACATCCTTTTTCCATTTTCCCTGGGAAAGAAAACTCAGCAGTCCAGGTTCCTGATGTCAGTTTGTAGGGCTCCCTTGGGTCTATCAGGGCAGCACAAGTTTGAGGTGGGGACAACTTCGGTGTGGGCTCCATCCTTCGATATAAGGATTTTTTGCAGTCAGGGCCAGGGGCCCCAGGGCACATCCTTTTTCCATTTCCCCTGGGAAAGAAAACTCAGCAGTCCAGGTTCCTGATGTCAATTTGTAGGGCGTCCTTGGGTCTATCAGGGCAGCACAAGTTTGAGGTGGGGACAACTTCGGTGTGGGGTCCATCCTTCGATATAAGGATTCTTTGCAATGAGGTCCCTACCCAGGTCCAGGGGCCCCTGGGCACATCCTTTTTCCATTTTCCCTGGGAAAGAAAACTCAGCAGTCCAGGTTCCTGATGTCAGTTTGTAGGGCTGCCTTGGGTCTATCAGGGCAGTACAAGTTTGAGGTGGGCACAGCTTCGGTGTGGGTTCCATCCTTCAATATAAGGATATTTTGCAGTCAGGGCCAGGGGCCCCTGGGCACATCCTTTTTCCATTTTCCCTGGGAAAGAAAACTCAGCAGTCCAGGTTCCTGATGTCAGTTTGTAGGGCTGCCTTGGGTTTATCAGGGCAGCACAAGTTTGAGGTGGGGACAACTTCGGTGTGGGCTCCATCCTTCGATATAAGGATTTTTTGCAGTCAGGGCCAGGAGCCCCTGGGCACATCCTTTTTCCATTTTCCCTGGGAAAGAAAACTCAGCAGTCCAGGTTCCTGATGTCAGTTTGTAGGGCTCCCTTGGGTCTATCAGGGCAGCACAAGTTTGAGGTGGGGACAACTTCGGTGTGGGCTCCATCCTTCGATATAAGGATTTTTTGCAGTCAGGGCCAGGGGCCCCTGGGCACAACCTTTTTCCATTTTCCCTGGGAAAGAAAACTCAGCAGTCCAGGTTCCTGATGTCAGTTTGTAGGGCTCCCTTGGGTCTATCAGGGCAGCACAAGTTTGAGGTGGGGACAACTTCGGTGTGGGGTCCATCCTTCGATATAAGGATTTTTTGCAGTCAGGGACAGGGGCCCCTGGGCACATCCTTTTTCCATTTTCCCTGGGAAAGAAAACTCAGCAGTAGAGGTTCCTGATGTCAGTTTGTAGGGCTCCCTTGGGTCTATCAGGGCAGCACAAGTTTGAGGTGGGGACAACTTCGGTGTGGGGTCTATCCTTCGATATAAGGATTTTTTGCAGTGAGGTCCCTGCCCAGGGCCAGGGCCCCTGGGCACATCCTTTTTCCATTTTCCCTGGGAAAGAAAACTCAGCAGTCCAGGTTCCTGATGTCAGTTTGTAGGGCTCCCTTGGGTCTATCAGGGCAGCACAAGTTTGAGGTGGGGACAACTTCGGTGTGGGGTCCATCCTTCGATATAAGGATTTTTTGCAGTCAGGGCCAGGGGCCCCCGGGCACATCCTTTTTCCATTTTCCCTGGGAAAGAAAACTCAGCAGTCCAGGTTCCTGATGTCAGTTTGTAGGGCTCCCTTGGGTCTATCAGGGCAGCACAAGTTTGAGGTGGGGACAACTTCGGTGTGGGGTCCATCCTTCGATATAAGGATTCTTTGCAATGAGGTCCCTACCCAGGTCCAGGGGCCCCTGGGCACATCCTTTTTCCATTTTCCCTGGGAAAGAAAACTCAGCAGTCCAGGTTCCTGATGTCAGTTTGTAGGGCTCCCTTGGGTGTATCAGGGCAGCACAAGTTTGAGGTGGGGAGAACTTCGGTGTGGGGTCCATCCTTCGATATAAGGATTTTTTGCAGTCAGGGCCAGGGGCCCCTGGGCACATCCTTTTTCCATTTTCCCTGGGAAAGAAAACTCAGCAGTCCAGATTCCTGATGTCAGTTTGTAGGGTTCTCTTGGGTGTATCAGGGCAGCACAAGTTTGAGGTGGGGACAACTTCGGTGTGGGGTCCATCCTTCGATATAAGGATTTTTTGCAGTCATGGCTAGGGGCCCCTGGGCACATCCTTTTTCCATTTTCCCTGGGAAAGAAAACTCAGCAGTCCAGGTTCCTGATGTCAGTTTGTAGGGCTCCCTTGGGTCTATCAGGGCAGCACAAGTTTGAGGTGGGGAGAACTTCGGTGTGGGGTCCATCCTTCGATATAAGGATTTTTTGCAGTCATGGCCAGGGGCCCCTGGGCACATCCTTTTTCCATTTTCCCTGGGAAAGAAAACTCAGCAGTCCAGGTTCCTGATGTCAGTTTGTAGGGCTCCCTTGGGTCTATCAGGGCAGCACAAGTTTGAGGTGGGGACAACTTCGGTGTGGGGTCCATCCTTCGATATAAGGATTTTTTGCGGTGAGGTCCCTGCCCAGGGCCAGGGCCCCTGGGCACATCCTTTTTCCATTTTCCCTGGGAAAGAAAACTCAGCAGTCCAGGTTCCTGATGTCAGTTTGTAGGGCTCCCTTGGGTCTATCAGGGCAGCACAAGTTTGAGGTGGGGACAACTTCGGTGTGGGGTCCATCCTTCGATATAAGGATTCTTTGCAGTGAGGCGCCAGCCCAGGTCCAGGGGCCCCTGGGCACATCCTTTTTCCATTTTCCCTGGGAAAGAAAACTCAGCAGTCCAGGTTCCTGATGTCAGTTTGTAGGGCTCCCTTGGGTCTATCAGGGCAGCACAAGTTTGAGGTGGGGACAACTTCGGTGTGGGCTCCATCCTTCGATATAAGGATTTTTTGCAGTCAGGGCCAGGGGCCCCTGGGCACATCCTTTTTCCATTTTCCCTGGGAAAGAAAACTCAGCAGTCCAGGTTCCTGATGTCAGTTTGTAGGGCTCCCTTGGGTCTATCAGGGCAGCACAAGTTTGAGGTGGGGACAACTTCGGTGTGGGGTCCATCCTTCGATATAACGATTCTTTGCAGTCAGGGCCAGGGGCCCCCGGCACATCCTTTTTCCATTTTCCCTGGGAAAGAAAACTCAGCAGTCCAGGTTCCTGATGTCAGTTTGTAGGGCTCCCTTGGGTGTATCAGGGCAGCACAAGTTTGAGGTGGGGAGAACTTCGGTGTGGGGTCCATCCTTCGATATAAGGATTTTTTGCAGTCAGGGCCAGGGGCCCCTGGGCACATCCTTTTTCCATTTTCCCTGGGAAAGAAAACTCAGCAGTCCAGGTTCCTGATGTCAGTTTGTAGGGCTCCCTTGGGTCTATCAGGGCAGCACAAGTTTGAGGTGGGGACAACTTCGGTGTGGGGTCCATCCTTCGATATAAGGATTCTTTGCAATGAGGTCCCTACCCAGGTCCAGGGGCCCCTGGGCACATCATTTGGCCATTTTCCCTGGGAAAGAAAACTCACCAGTCCAGGTTCCTGATGTCAGTTTGTAGGGCTCCCTTGGGTCTATCAGGGCAGCACAAGTTTGAGGTGGGGACAACTTCGGTGTGGGGTCCATCCTTCGATATAAGGATTTTTTGCAGTGAGGTCCCTGCCCAGGGCCGGGGCCCCTGGGCACATCCTTTTTCCATTTTCCCTGGGAAAGAAAACTCAGCAGTCCAGGTTCCTGATGTCAGTTTGTAGGGCTCCCTTGGGTCTATCAGGGCAGCACAAGTTTGAGGTGGGGACAACTTCGGTGTGGGGTCCATCCTTCGATATAAGGATTTTTTGCAGTGAGGTCCCTGCCCAGGGCCAGGGCCCCTGAGCACATCCTTTTTCCATTTTCCCTGGGAAAGAAAACTCAGCAGTCCAGGTTCCTGATGTCAGTTTGTAGGGCTCTCTTGGGTCTATCAGGGCAGCACAAGTTTGAGGTGGGGACAACTTCGGTGTGGGGTCCATCCTTCGATATATGGATTCTTTGCAGTCAGAACCAGGGGCCCCCGGGCACATCCTTTTTCCATTTTCCCTGGGAAAGAAAACTCAGCAGTCCAGGTTCCTGATGTCAGTTTGTAGGGCTCCCTTGGGTCTATCAGGGCAGCACAAGTTTGAGGTGGGGACAACTTCGGTGTGGGCTCCATCCTTCGATATAAGGATTTTTTGCAGTCAGGGACGGGGGCCCCTGGGCACATCCTTTTTCCATTTTCCCTGGGAAAGAAAACTCAACAGTCCAGGTTCCTGATGTCAGTTTGTAGGGCTCCCTTGGGTCTATCAGGGCAGCACAAGTTTGAGGTGGGGACAACTTCGGTGTGGGTTCCATCCTTCGATATAAGGATTTTTTGCAGTCAGGGCCAGGGGCCCCTGGGCACATCCTTTTTCCATTTTCCCTGGGAAAGAAAACTCAGCAGTCCAGGTTCCTGATGTCAGTTTGTAGGGCTCCCTTGGGTCTATCAGGGCAGCACAAGTTTGAGGTGGGGACAACTTCGGTGCGGGGTCCATCCTTCGATATAAGGATTTTTTTCAGTCAGGGCCAAGGGCTCCCGGGCACAACCTTTGGCCATTTTCCCTGGGAAAGAAAACTCAGCAGTCCAGGTTCCTGATGTCAGTTTGTAGGGCTCCCTTGGGTCTATCAGGGCAGCACAAGTTTGAGGTGGGGACAACTTCGGTGTGGGGTCCATCCTTCGATATAAGGATTCTTTGCAATGAGGTCCCTACCCAGGTCCAGGGGCCCCTGGGCACATCATTTGGCCATTTTCCCTGGGAAAGAAAACTCAGCAGTCCAGGTTCCTGATGTCAGTTTGTATGGCTCCCTTGGGTCTATCAGGGCAGCACAAGTTTGAGGTGGGGACAACTTCGGTGTGGGGTCCATCCTTCGATATAAGGATTTTTTGCAGTGAGGTCCCTGCCCAGGGCCGGGGCCCCTGGGCACATCCTTTTTCCATTTTCCCTGGGAAAGAAAACTCAGCAGTCCAGGTTCCTGATGTCAGTTTGTAGGGCTCCCTTGGGTCTATCAGGGCAGCACAAGTTTGAGGTGGGGACAACTTCGGTGTGGGGTCCATCCTTCGATATAAGGATTTTTTGCAGTCATGGCCAGGGGCCCCTGGGCACATCCTTTTTCCATTTTCCCTGGGAAAGAAAACTCAGCAGTCCAGGTTCCTGATGTCAGTTTGTAGGGCTCCCTTGGGTCTATCAGGGCAGCACAAGTTTGAGGTGGGGACAACTTCGGTGTGGGGTCCATCCTTCGATATAAGGATTCTTTGCAATGAGGTCCCTACCCAGGTCCAGGGGCCCCTGGGCACATCATTTGGCCATTTTCCCTGGGAAAGAAAACTCAGCAGTCCAGGTTCCTGATGTCAGTTTGTAGGGCTCCCTTGCGTCTATCAGGGCAGCACAAGTTTGAGGTGGGGACAACTTCGGTGCGGGGTCCATCCTTCGATATAAGGATTTTTTTCAGTCAGGGCCAAGGGCCCCCGGGCACAACCTTTGGCCATTTTCCCTGGGAAAGAAAACTCAGCAGTCCAGGTTCCTGATGTCAGTTTGTAGGGCTCCCTTGGGTCTATCAGGGCAGCACAAGTTTGAGGTGGGGACAACTTCGGTGTGGGGTCCATCCTTCGATATAAGGATTTTTTGCAGTCAGGGCCATGGGCCCCCGGGCACATCCTTTTTCCATTTTCCCTGGGAAAGAAAACTCAGCAGTCCAGGTTCCTGATGTCAGTTTGTAGGGCTCCCTTGGGTGTATCAGGGCAGCACAAGTTTGAGGTGGGGACAACTTCGGTGTGGGCTCCATCCTTCGATATAAGGATTTTTTGCAGTCAGGGCCAGGGGCCCCTGGGCACATCCTTTTTCCATTTTCCCTGGGAAAGAAAACTCAGCAGTCCAGGTTCCTGATGTCAGTTTGTAGGGCTGCCTTGGGTCTATCAGTGCAGTACAAGTTTGAGGTGGGCACAGCTTCGGTGTGGGTTCTATCCTTCAATATAAGGATATTTTGCAGTCAGGGCCAGGGGCCCCTGGGCACATCCTTTTTCCATTTTCCCTGGGAAAGAAAACTCAGCAGTCCAGGTTCCTGATGTCAGTTTGTAGGGCTGCCTTGGGTTTATCAGGGCAGCACAAGTTTGAGGTGGGGACAACTTCGGTGTGGGCTCCATCCTTCGATATAAGGATTTTTTGCAGTCAGGGCCAGGAGCCCCTGGGCACATCCTTTTTCCATTTTCCCTGGGAAAGAAAACTCAGCAGTCCAGGTTCCTGATGTCAGTTTGTAGGGCTCCCTTGGGTGTATCAGGGCAGCACAAGTTTGAGGTGGGGACAACTTCGGTGTGGGGTCTATCCTTCGATATAAGGATTTTTTGCAGTGAGGTCCCTGCCCAGGGCCAGGGCCCCTGGGCACATCCTTTTTCCATTTTCCCTGGGAAAGAAAACTCAGCAGTCCAGGTTCCTGATGTCAGTTTGTAGGGCTCCCTTGGGTCTATCAGGGCAGCACAAGTTTGAGGTGGGGACAACTTCGGTGTGGGCTCCATCCTTCGATATAAGGATTTTTTGCAGTCAGGGCCAGGGGCCCCAGGGCACATCCTTTTTCCATTTCCCCTGGGAAAGAAAACTCAGCAGTCCAGGTTCCTGATGTCAATTTGTAGGGCGTCCTTGGGTCTATCAGGGCAGCACAAGTTTGAGGTGGGGACAACTTCGGTGTGGGGTCCATCCTTCGATATAAGGATTCTTTGCAATGAGGTCCCTACCCAGGTCCAGGGGCCCCTGGGCACATCCTTTTTCCATTTTCCCTGGGAAAGAAAACTCAGCAGTCCAGGTTCCTGATGTCAGTTTGTAGGGCTGCCTTGGGTCTATCAGGGCAGTACAAGTTTGAGGTGGGCACAGCTTCGGTGTGGGTTCCATCCTTCAATATAAGGATATTTTGCAGTCAGGGCCAGGGGCCCCTGGGCACATCCTTTTTCCATTTTCCCTGGGAAAGAAAACTCAGCAGTCCAGGTTCCTGATGTCAGTTTGTAGGGCTCCCTTGGGTCTATCAGGGCAGCACAAGTTTGAGGTGGGGACAACTTCGGTGTGGGGTCCATCCTTCGATATAAGGATTTTTTGCAGTCAGGGCCAGGGGCCCCCGGGCACATCCTTTTTCCATTTTCCCTGGGAAAGAAAACTCAGCAGTCCAGGTTCCTGATGTCAGTTTGTAGGGCTCCCTTGGGTCTATCAGGGCAGCACAAGTTTGAGGTGGGGACAACTTCGGTGTGGGGTCCATCCTTCGATATAAGGATTCTTTGCAATGAGGTCCCTACCCAGGTCCAGGGGCCCCTGGGCACATCCTTTTTCCATTTTCCCTGGGAAAGAAAACTCAGCAGTCCAGGTTCCTGATGTCGGTTTGTAGGGCTCCCTTGGGTGTATCAGGGCAGCACAAGTTTGAGGTGGGGACAACTTCGGTGTGGGGTCCATCCTTCGATATAAGGATTTTTTGCAGTCAGGGCCAGGGGCCCCAGGGCACATCCTTTTTCCATTTTCCCTGGGAAAGAAAACTCAGCAGTCCAGATTCCTGATGTCAGTTTGTAGGGTTCTCTTGGGTGTATCAGGGCAGCACAAGTTTGAGGTGGGGACAACTTCGGTGTGGGGTCCATCCTTCGATATAAGGATTTTTTGCAGTCATGGCCAGGGGCCCCTGGGCACAACCTTTTTCCATTTTCCCTGGGAAAGAAAACTCAGCAGTCCAGGTTCCTGATGTCAGTTTGTAGGGCTCCCTTGGGTCTATCAGGGCAGCACAAGTTTGAGGTGGGGAGAACTTCGGTGTGGGGTCCATCCTTCGATATAAGGATTTTTTGCAGTCATGGCCAGGGGCCCCTGGGCACATCCTTTTTCCATTTTCCCTGGGAAAGAAAACTCAGCAGTCCAGGTTCCTGATGTCAGTTTGTAGGGCTCCCTTGGGTCTATCAGGGCAGCACAAGTTTGAGGTGGGGACAACTTCGGTGTGGGGTCCATCCTTCGATATAAGGATTTTTTGCGGTGAGGTCCCTGCCCAGGGCCAGGGCCCCTGGGCACATCCTTTTTCCATTTTCCCTGGGAAAGAAAACTCAGCAGTCCAGGTTCCTGATGTCAGTTTGTAGGGCTCCCTTGGGTCTATCAGGGCAGCACAAGTTTGAGGTGGGGACAACTTCGGTGTGGGGTCCATCCTTCGATATAAGGATTCTTTGCAGTGAGGCGCCAGCCCAGGTCCAGGGGCCCCTGGGCACATCCTTTTTCCATTTTCCCTGGGAAAGAAAACTCAGCAGTCCAGGTTCCTGATGTCAGTTTGTAGGGCTCCCTTGGGTCTATCAGGGCAGCACAAGTTTGAGGTGGGGACAACTTCGGTGTGGGCTCCATCCTTCGATATAAGGATTTTTTGCAGTCAGGGCCAGGGGCCCCTGGGCACAACCTTTTTCCATTTTCCCTGGGAAAGAAAACTCAGCAGTCCAGGTTCCTGATGTCAGTTTGTAGGGCTCCCTTGGGTCTATCAGGGCAGCACAAGTTTGAGGTGGGGACAACTTCGGTGTGGGGTCCATCCTTCGATATAACGATTCTTTGCAGTCAGGGCCAGGGGCCCCCGGCACATCCTTTTTCCATTTTCCCTGGGAAAGAAAACTCAGCAGTCCAGGTTCCTGATGTCAGTTTGTAGGGCTCCCTTGGGTGTATCAGGGCAGCACAAGTTTGAGGTGGGGAGAACTTCGGTGTGGGGTCCATCCTTCGATATAAGGATTTTTTGCAGTCAGGGCCAGGGGCCCCTGGGCACATCCTTTTTCCATTTTCCCTGGGAAAGAAAACTCAGCAGTCGAGGTTCCTGATGTCAGTTTGTAGGGCTCCCTTGGGTGTATCAGGGCAGCACAAGTTTGAGGTGGGGACAACTTCGGTGTGGGGTCCATCCTTCGATATAAGGATTCTTTGCAATGAGGTCCCTACCCAGGTCCAGGGGCCCCTGGGCACATCCTTTTTCCATTTTCCCTGGGAAAGAAAACTCACCAGTCCAGGTTCCTGATGTCAGTTTGTAGGGCTCCCTTGGGTCTATCAGGGCAGCACAAGTTTGAGGTGGGGACAACTTCGGTGTGGGGTCCATCCTTCGATATAAGGATTTTTTGCAGTGAGGTCCCTGCCCAGGGCCGGGGCCCCTGGGCACATCCTTTTTCCATTTTCCCTGGGAAAGAAAACTCAGCAGTCCAGGTTCCTGAT
This sequence comes from Lonchura striata, assembly GCF_050655825.1. Taxonomy (NCBI): domain Eukaryota; kingdom Metazoa; phylum Chordata; class Aves; order Passeriformes; family Estrildidae; genus Lonchura; species Lonchura striata. Next base: position 11,534,301 of record NC_140733.1, on the reverse strand, counting down.
GTCAGTTTGTAGGGCTCCCTTGGGTCTATCAGGGCAGCACAAGTTTGAGGTGGGGACAACTTCGGTGTGGGCTCCATCCTTCGATATAAGGATTTTTTGCAGTCAGGGCCAGGGGCCCCAGGGCACATCCTTTTTCCATTTCCCCTGGGAAAGAAAACTCAGCAGTCCAGGTTCCTGATGTCAATTTGTAGGGCGTCCTTGGGTCTATCAGGGCAGCACAAGTTTGAGGTGGGGACAACTTCGGTGTGGGGTCCATCCTTCGATATAAGGATTCTTTGCAATGAGGTCCCTACCCAGGTCCAGGGGCCCCTGGGCACATCCTTTTTCCATTTTCCCTGGGAAAGAAAACTCAGCAGTCCAGGTTCCTGATGTCAGTTTGTAGGGCTGCCTTGGGTCTATCAGGGCAGTACAAGTTTGAGGTGGGCACAGCTTCGGTGTGGGTTCCATCCTTCAATATAAGGATATTTTGCAGTCAGGGCCAGGGGCCCCTGGGCACATCCTTTTTCCATTTTCCCTGGGAAAGAAAACTCAGCAGTCCAGGTTCCTGATGTCAGTTTGTAGGGCTGCCTTGGGTTTATCAGGGCAGCACAAGTTTGAGGTGGGGACAACTTCGGTGTGGGCTCCATCCTTCGATATAAGGATTTTTTGCAGTCAGGGCCAGGAGCCCCTGGGCACATCCTTTTTCCATTTTCCCTGGGAAAGAAAACTCAGCAGTCCAGGTTCCTGATGTCAGTTTGTAGGGCTCCCTTGGGTCTATCAGGGCAGCACAAGTTTGAGGTGGGGACAACTTCGGTGTGGGCTCCATCCTTCGATATAAGGATTTTTTGCAGTCAGGGCCAGGGGCCCCTGGGCACAACCTTTTTCCATTTTCCCTGGGAAAGAAAACTCAGCAGTCCAGGTTCCTGATGTCAGTTTGTAGGGCTCCCTTGGGTCTATCAGGGCAGCACAAGTTTGAGGTGGGGATAACTTCGGTGTGGGGTCCATCCTTCGATATAAGGATTTTTTGCAGTCAGGGACAGGGGCCCCTGGGCACATCCTTTTTCCATTTTCCCTGGGAAAGAAAACTCAGCAGTAGAGGTTCCTGATGTCAGTTTGTAGGGCTCCCTTGGGTCTATCAGGGCAGCACAAGTTTGAGGTGGGGACAACTTCGGTGTGGGGTCTATCCTTCGATATAAGGATTTTTTGCAGTGAGGTCCCTGCCCAGGGCCAGGGCCCCTGGGCACATCCTTTTTCCATTTTCCCTGGGAAAGAAAACTCAGCAGTCCAGGTTCCTGATGTCAGTTTGTAGGGCTCCCTTGGGTCTATCAGGGCAGCACAAGTTTGAGGTGGGGACAACTTCGGTGTGGGGTCCATCCTTCGATATAAGGATTTTTTGCAGTCAGGGCCAGGGGCCCCCGGGCACATCCTTTTTCCATTTTCCCTGGGAAAGAAAACTCAGCAGTCCAGGTTCCTGATGTCAGTTTGTAGGGCTCCCTTGGGTCTATCAGGGCAGCACAAGTTTGAGGTGGGGACAACTTCGGTGTGGGGTCCATCCTTCGATATAAGGATTCTTTGCAATGAGGTCCCTACCCAGGTCCAGGGGCCCCTGGGCACATCCTTTTTCCATTTTCCCTGGGAAAGAAAACTCAGCAGTCCAGGTTCCTGATGTCAGTTTGTAGGGCTCCCTTGGGTCTATCAGGGCAGCACAAGTTTGAGGTGGGGACAACTTCGGTGTGGGGTCCATCCTTCGATATAAGGATTTTTTGCAGTCAGGGACAGGGGCCCCAGGGCACATCCTTTTTCCATTTTCCCTGGGAAAGAAAACTCAGCAGTCCAGATTCCTGATGTCAGTTTGTAGGGTTCTCTTGGGTGTATCAGGGCAGCACAAGTTTGAGGTGGGGACAACTTCGGTGTGGGGTCCATCCTTCGATATAAGGATTTTTTGCAGTCATGGCCAGGGGCCCCTGGGCACAACCTTTTTCCATTTTCCCTGGGAAAGAAAACTCAGCAGTCCAGGTTCCTGATGTCAGTTTGTAGGGCTCCCTTGGGTCTATCAGGGCAGCACAAGTTTGAGGTGGGGACAACTTCGGTGTGGGGTCCATCCTTCGATATAAGGATTTTTTGCAGTCATGGCCAGGGGCCCCTGGGCACATCCTTTTTCCATTTTCCCTGGGAAAGAAAACTCAGCAGTCCAGGTTCCTGATGTCAGTTTGTAGGGCTCCCTTGGGTCTATCAGGGCAGCACAAGTTTGAGGTGGGGACAACTTCGGTGTGGGGTCCATCCTTCGATATAAGGATTCTTTGCAGTGAGGCGCCAGCCCAGGTCCAGGGGCCCCTGGGCACATCCTTTTTCCATTTTCCCTGGGAAAGAAAACTCAGCAGTCCAGGTTCCTGATGTCAGTTTGTAGGGCTCCCTTGGGTCTATCAGGGCAGCACAAGTTTGAGGTGGGGACAACTTCGGTGTGGGCTCCATCCTTCGATATAAGGATTTTTTGCAGTCAGGGCCAGGGGCCCCTGGGCACAACCTTTTTCCATTTTCCCTGGGAAAGAAAACTCAGCAGTCCAGGTTCCTGATGTCAGTTTGTAGGGCTCCCTTGGGTCTATCAGGGCAGCACAAGTTTGAGGTGGGGACAACTTCGGTGTGGGGTCCATCCTTCGATATAACGATTCTTTGCAGTCAGGGCCAGGGGCCCCCGGCACATCCTTTTTCCATTTTCCCTGGGAAAGAAAACTCAGCAGTCCAGGTTCCTGATGTCAGTTTGTAGGGCTCCCTTGGGTGTATCAGGGCAGCACAAGTTTGAGGTGGGGACAACTTCGGTGTGGGGTCCATCCTTCGATATAAGGATTCTTTGCAATGAGGTCCCTACCCAGGTCCAGGGGCCCCTGGGCACATCCTTTTTCCATTTTCCCTGGGAAAGAAAACTCACCAGTCCAGGTTCCTGATGTCAGTTTGTAGGGCTCCCTTGGGTCTATCAGGGCAGCACAAGTTTGAGGTGGGGACAACTTCGGTGTGGGGTCCATCCTTCGATATAAGGATTTTTTGCAGTGAGGTCCCTGCCCAGGGCCGGGGCCCCTGGGCACATCCTTTTTCCATTTTCCCTGGGAAAGAAAACTCAGCAGTCCAGGTTCCTGATGTCAGTTTGTAGGGCTCCCTTGGGTCTATCAGGGCAGCACAAGTTTGAGGTGGGGACAACTTCGGTGTGGGGTCCATCCTTCGATATAAGGATTTTTTGCAGTGAGGTCCCTGCCCAGGGCCAGGGCCCCTGAGCACATCCTTTTTCCATTTTCCCTGGGAAAGAAAACTCAGCAGTCCAGGTTCCTGATGTCAGTTTGTAGGGCTCTCTTGGGTCTATCAGGGCAGCACAAGTTTGAGGTGGGGACAACTTCGGTGTGGGGCCATCCTTCGATATATGGATTCTTTGCAGTCAGAACCAGGGGCCCCTGGGCACATCCTTTTTCCATTTTCCCTGGGAAAGAAAACTCAGCAGTCCAGGTTCCTGATGTCAGTTTGTAGGGCTCCCTTGGGTCTATCAGGGCAGCACAAGTTTGAGGTGGGGACAACTTCGGTGTGGGCTCCATCCTTCGATATAAGGATTTTTTGCAGTCAGGGACAGGGGCCCCTGGGCACATCCTTTTTCCATTTTCCCTGGGAAAGAAAACTCAGCAGTCCAGGTTCCTGATGTCAGTTTGTAGGGCTCCCTTGGGTCTATCAGGGCAGCACAAGTTTGAGGTGGGGACAACTTCGGTGTGGGGTCCATCCTTCGATATAAGGATTTTTTGCAGTCAGGGCCAGGGGCCCCTGGGCACATCCTTTTTCCATTTTCCCTGGGAAAAAAAACTCAGCAGTCCAGGTTCCTGATGTCAGTTTGTAGGGCTCCCTTGGGTCTATCAGGGCAGCACAAGTTTGAGGTGGGGACAACTTCGGTGCGGGGTCCATCCTTCGATATAAGGATTTTTTTCAGTCAGGGCCAAGGGCTCCCGGGCACAACCTTTGGCCATTTTCCCTGGGAAAGAAAACTCAGCAGTCCAGGTTCCTGATGTCAGTTTGTAGGGCTCCCTTGGGTCTATCAGGGCAGCACAAGTTTGAGGTGGGGACAACTTCGGTGTGGGGTCCATCCTTCGATATAAGGATTCTTTGCAATGAGGTCCCTATCCAGGTCCAGGGGCCCCTGGGCACATCATTTGGCCATTTTCCCTGGGAAAGAAAACTCAGCAGTCCAGGTTCCTGATGTCAGTTTGTATGGCTCCCTTGGGTCTATCAGGGCAGCACAAGTTTGAGGTGGGGACAACTTCGGTGTGGGGTCCATCCTTCGATATAAGGATTTTTTGCAGTGAGGTCCCTGCCCAGGGCCGGGGCCCCTGGGCACATCCTTTTTCCATTTTCCCTGGGAAAGAAAACTCAGCAGTCCAGGTTCCTGATGTCAGTTTGTAGGGCTCCCTTGGGTCTATCAGGGCAGCACAAGTTTGAGGTGGGGACAACTTCGGTGTGGGGTCCATCCTTCGATATAAGGATTTTTTGCAGTCATGGCCAGGGGCCCCTGGGCACATCCTTTTTCCATTTTCCCTGGGAAAGAAAACTCAGCAGTCCAGGTTCCTGATGTCAGTTTGTAGGGCTCCCTTGGGTCTATCAGGGCAGCACAAGTTTGAGGTGGGGAGAACTTCGGTGTGGGGTCCATCCTTCGATATAAGGATTTTTTGCAGTGAGGTCCCTGCCCAGGGCCAAAGCCCCTGGGCACATCCTTTTTCCATTTTCCCTGGGAAAGAAAACTCAGCAGTCCAGGTTCCTGATGTCAGTTTGTAGGGCTCCCTTGGGTCTATCAGGGCAGCACAAGTTTGAGGTGGGGACAACTTCGGTGTGGGGTCCATCCTTCGATATAAGGATTCTTTGCAATGAGGTCCCTACCCAGGTCCAGGGGCCCCTGGGCACATCATTTGGCCATTTTCCCTGGGAAAGAAAACTCACCAGTCCAGGTTCCTGATGTCAGTTTGTAGGGCTCCCTTGGGTCTATCAGGGCAGCACAAGTTTGAGGTGGGGACAACTTCGGTGTGGGGTCCATCCTTCGATATAAGGATTTTTTGCAGTGAGGTCCCTGCCCAGGGCCAGGGCCCCTGGGCACATCCTTTTTCCATTTTCCCTGGGAAAGAAAACTCAGCAGTCCAGGTTCCTGATGTCAGTTTGTAGGGCTCCCTTGGGTCTATCAGGGCAGCACAAGTTTGACGTGGGGACAACTTCGGTGTGGGGTCCATCCTTCGATATAAGGATTTTTTGCAGTCAGGGCAAGGGGCCCCTGGGCACATCCTTTTTCCATTTTCCCTGGGAAAGAAAACTCAGCAGTCCAGGTTCCTGATGTCAGTTTGTAGGGCTCCCTTGGGTCTATCAGGGCAGCACAAGTTTGAGGTGGCAACAACTTCGGTGTGGGGTCCATCCTTCGATATAAGGATTTTTTGCAGTCAGGGCCAGGGGGCCCCCGGCACATCCTTTTTCCATTTTCCCTGGGAAAGAAAACTTAGCAGTCCAGGTTCCTGATGTCAGTTTGTAGGGCTCCCTTGGGTCTATCAGGGCAGCACAAGTTTGAGGTGGGGACAACTTCGGTGTGGGGTCCATCCTTCGATATAAGGATTTTTTGCATTAAGGGCCAAGGGCTCCCGGGCACAACCTTTGGCCATTTTCCCTGGGAAAGAAAACTCAGCAGTCCAGGTTCCTGATGTCAGTTTGTAGGGCTCCCTTGGGTCTATCAGGGCAGCACAAGTTTGAGGTGGGGACAACTTCGGTGTGGGGTCCATCCTTCGATATAAGGATTCTTTGCAATGAGGTCCCTACCCAGGTCCAGGGGCCCCTGGGCACATCATTTGGCCATTTTCCCTGGGAAAGAAAACTCAGCAGTCCAGGTTCCTGATGTCAGTTTGTATGGCTCCCTTGGGTCTATCAGGGCAGCACAAGTTTGAGGTGGGGACAACTTCGGTGTGGGGTCCATCCTTCGATATAAGGATTTTTTGCAGTGAGGTCCCTGCCCAGGGCCGGGGCCCCTGGGCACATCCTTTTTCCATTTTCCCTGGGAAAGAAAACTCAGCAGTCCAGGTTCCTGATGTCAGTTTGTAGGGCTCCCTTGGGTCTATCAGGGCAGCACAAGTTTGAGGTGGGGACAACTTCGGTGTGGGGTCCATCCTTCGATATAAGGATTTTTTGCAGTCATGGCCAGGGGCCCCTGGGCACATCCTTTTTCCATTTTCCCTGGGAAAGAAAACTCAGCAGTCCAGGTTCCTGATGTCAGTTTGTAGGGCTCCCTTGGGTCTATCAGGGCAGCACAAGTTTGAGGTGGGGAGAACTTCGGTGTGGGGTCCATCCTTCGATATAAGGATTTTTTGCAGTGAGGTCCCTGCCCAGGGCCAAAGCCCCTGGGCACATCCTTTTTCCATTTTCCCTGGGAAAGAAAACTCAGCAGTCCAGGTTCCTGATGTCAGTTTGTAGGGCTCCCTTGGGTCTATCAGGGCAGCACAAGTTTGAGGTGGGGACAACTTCGGTGTGGGGTCCATCCTTCGATATAAGGATTCTTTGCAATGAGGTCCCTACCCAGGTCCAGGGGCCCCTGGGCACATCATTTGGCCATTTTCCCTGGGAAAGAAAACTCACCAGTCCAGGTTCCTGATGTCAGTTTGTAGGGCTCCCTTGGGTCTATCAGGGCAGCACAAGTTTGAGGTGGGGACAACTTCGGTGTGGGGTCCATCCTTCGATATAAGGATTTTTTGCAGTGAGGTCCCTGCCCAGGGCCAGGGCCCCTGGGCACATCCTTTTTCCATTTTCCCTGGGAAAGAAAACTCAGCAGTCCAGGTTCCTGATGTCAGTTTGTAGGGCTCCCTTGGGTCTATCAGGGCAGCACAAGTTTGAGGTGGCAACAACTTCGGTGTGGGGTCCATCCTTCGATATAAGGATTTTTTGCAGTCAGGGCCAGGGGGCCCCCGGCACATCCTTTTTCCATTTTCCCTGGGAAAGAAAACTTAGCAGTCCAGGTTCCTGATGTCAGTTTGTAGGGCTCCCTTGGGTCTATCAGGGCAGCACAAGTTTGAGGTGGGGACAACTTCGGTGTGGGGTCCATCCTTCGATATAAGGATTTTTTGCAGTAAGGGCCAGGGGCCCCTGGGCACATCCTTTCTCCATTTTCCCTGGGAAAGAAAACTCAGCAGTCCAGGTTCCTGATGTCAGTTTGTAGGGCTCCCTTGGGTCTATCAGGGCAGCACAAGTTTGAGGTGGGGACAACTTCGGTGTGGGGTCCATCCTTCGATATAAGGATTTTTTGCAGTGAGGTCCCTGCCCAGGGCCAGGGCCCCTGGGCACATCCTTTTTCCATTTCCCCTGGGAAAGAAAACTCAGCAGTCCAGGTTCCTGATGTCAGTTTGTAGGGCTCCCTTGGGTCTATCAGGGCAGCACAAGTTTGAGGTGGGGACAACTTCGGTGTGGGGTCCATCCTTCGATATAAGGATTCTTTGCAGTCAGGGCCACGGGCCCCCGGGCACATCCTTTTGCCATTTTCCCTGGGAAAGAAAACTCAGCAGTCCAGGTTCCTGATGTCAGTTTGTAGGGCTCCCTTGGGTCTATCAGGGCAGCACAAGTTTGAGGTGGGGACAACTTCGGTGTGGGGTCCATCCTTCGATATAAGGATTCTTTGCAGTGAGGTCCCTACCCAGGTCCAGGGGCCCCTGGGAACATCATTTGGCCATTTTCCCTGGGAAAGAAAACTCAGCAGTCCAGGTTCCTGATGTCAGTTTGTAGGGCTCCCTTGGGTCTATCAGGGCAGCACAAGTTTGAGGTGGGGACAACTTCGGTGTGGGGTCCATCCTTCGATATAAGGATTCTTTGCAGTCAGGGCCAGGGGCCCCCGGGCACATCCTTTTTCCATTTTCCCTGGGAAAGAAAACTCAGCAGTCCAGGTTCCTGATGTCAGTTTGTAGGGCTCCCTTGGGTCTATCAGGGCAGCACAAGTTTGAGGTGGGGACAACTTCGGTGTGGGCTCCATCCTTCGATATAAGGATTTTTTGCAGTGATGGCCCTGCCCAGGGCCAGGGGCCCCTGGGCACATCCTTTTTCCATTTTCCCTGGGAAAGAAAACTCAGCAGTCCAGGTTCCTGATGTCAGTTTGTAGGGCTCTCTTGGGTCTATCAGGGCAGCACAAGTTTGAGGTGGGGACAACTTCGGTGTGCGGTCCATTCTTCGATATAATGATTCTTTGCAGTGAGGTCGCAGCCCTGGGCCAGGGGCCCCTGGGCACATCCTTTTTCCATTTTCCCTGGGAAAGAAAACTCAGCAGTCCAGGTTCCTGATGTCAGTCTGTAGGGCTCCCTTGGGTCTATCAGAGCAGCACAAGTTTGAGGTGGGGACAACTTCGGTGTGGGGTCCATCCTTCGATATAAGGATTCTTTGCAATGAGGTCCCTACCCAGGTCCAGGGGCCCCTGGGCACATCATTTGGCCATTTTCCCTGGGAAAGAAAACTCAGCAGTCCAGGTTCCTGATGTCAGTTTGTAGGGCTCCCTTGGGTCTATCAGGGCAGCACAAGTTTGAGGTGGGGACAACTTCGGTGTGGGGTCCATCCTTCGATATAAGGATTCTTTGCAGTCAGGGCCAGGGGCCCCCGGGCACATCCTTTTTCCATTTTCCCTGGGAAAGAAAACTCAGCAGTCCAGGTTCCTGATGTCAGTTTGTAGGGCTCCCTTGGGTGTATCAGGGCAGCACAAGTTTGAGGTGGGGACAACTTCGGTGTGGGGTCCATCCTTCGATATAAGGATTTTTTGCAGTCAGGGCCAGGGGCCCCCGGGCACATCCTTTTTCCATTTTCCCTGGGAAAGAAAACTCAGCAGTCCAGGTTCCTGATGTCAGTTTGTAGGGCTCCCTTGGGTCTATCAGGGCAGCACAAGTTTGAGGTGGGGACAACTTCAGTGTGGGCTCCATCCTTCGATATAAGGATTTTTTGCAGTCAGGTCCAGGGGCCCCAGGGCAAATCCTTTTTCCATTTTCCCTGGGAAAGAAAACTCAGCAGTCCAGGTTCCTGATGTCAGTTTGTAGGGTTCTCTTGGGTGTATCAGGGCAGCACAAGTTTGAGGTGGGGAGAACTTCGGTGTGGGGTCCATCCTTCGATATAAGGATTATTTGCAGTCATGGCCAGGGGCCCCTGGGCACATCCTTTTTCCATTTTCCCTGGGAAAGAAAACTCAGCAGTCCAGGTTCCTGATGTCAGTTTGTAGGGCTCCCTTGGGTCTATCAGGGCAACACAAGCTTGAGGTGGGGACAACTTCGGTGCGGGGTCCATCCTTCGATATTTGGATTTTTTTCAGTCAGGGCCAAGGGCTCCCGGGCACAACCTTTGGCCATTTTCCCTGGGAAAGAAAACTCAGCAGTCCAGGTTCCTGATGTCAGTTTGTAGGGCTCCCTTGGGTGTATCAGGGCAACACAAGTTTGAGGTGGGGGCAACTTCGGTGTGGGGTCCATCCTTCGATATAAGGATTCTTTGCAATGAGGTCCCTACCCAGGTCCAGGGGCCCCTGGGCACATCCTTTTTCCATTTTCCCTGGGAAAGAAAACTCAGCAGTCCAGGTTCCTGATGTCAGTTTGTAGGGCTCCCTTGGGTCTATCAGGGCAGCACAAGTTTGAGGTGGGGACAACTTCGGTGTGGGGTCCATCCTTCGATATAAGGATTTTTTGCAGTCAGGGCCAGGGGTCCCCCGGCACATCCTTTTTCCATTTTCCCTGGGAAAGAAAACTCAGCAGTCCAGGTTCCTGATGTCAGTTTGTAGGGCTCCCTTGGGTCTATCAGGGCAGCACAAGTTTGAGGTGGGGACAACTTCGGTGTGGGGTCCATCCTTCGATATAAGGATTTTTTGCAGTCAGGGCCAGGGGCCCCTGGGCACATCCTTTTTCCATTTTCCCTGGGAAAGAAAACTCAGCAGTCCAGGTTCCTGATGTCAGTTTGTAGGGCTCCCTTGGGTCTATCAGGGCAGCACAAGTTTGAGGTGGGGACAACTTCGGTGTGGGGTCCATCCTTCGATATAAGGATTTTTTGCAGTGAGGTCCCTGCCCAGGGCCGGGGCCCCTGGGCACATCCTTTTTCCATTTTCCCTGGGAAAGAAAACTCAGCAGTCCAGGTTCCTGATGTCAGTTTGTAGGGCTCCCTTGGGTCTATCAGGGCAGCACAAGTTTGAGGTGGGGACAACTTCGGTGTGGGGTCCATCCTTCGATATAAGGATTTTTTGCAGTGAGGTCCCAGCCCAGGGCCAGGGCCCCTGGGCACATCCTTTTTCCATTTTCCCTGGGAAAGAAAACTCAGCAGTCCAGGTTCCTGATGTCAGTTTGTAGGGCTCCCTTGGGTCTATCAGGGCAGCACAAGTTTGATGTGGGGACAACTTCGCTGTGGGGTCCATCCTTCGATATAAGGATTCTTTGCAGTGACGTCCCTACCCAGGTCCAGGGGCCCCTGGGCACATCATTTGGCCATTTTCCCTGGGAAAGAAAACTCACCAGTCCAGGTTCCTGATGTCAGTTTGTAGGGCTCCCTTGGGTCTATCAGGGCAGCACAAGTTTGAGGTGGGGACAACTTCGGTGTGGGCTCCATCCTTCGATATAAGGATTTTTTGCAGTGAGGTCCCTGCCCAGGGCCAGGGCCCCTGGGCACATCCTTTTTCCATTTTCCCTGGGAAAGAAAACTCAGCAGTCCAGGTTCCTGATGTCAGTTTGTAGGGCTCCCTTGGGTCTATCAGGGCAGCACAAGTTTGAGGTGGGGACAACTTCGGTGTGGGCTCCATCCTTCGATATAAGGATTTTTTGCAGTCAGGGCCAGGGGCCCCAGGGCACATCCTTTTTCCATTTTCCCTGGGAAAGAAAACTCAACAGTCCAGGTTCCTGATGTCAATTTGTAGGGCTCCCTTGGGTCTATCAGGGCAGCACATGTTTGAGGTGGGGAGAACTTCGGTGTGGGGTCCATCCTTCGATATAAGGATTTTTTGCAGTCAGGGCCAGGGGCCCCCGGGCACATCCTTTTTCCATTTTCCCTGGGAAAGAAAACTCAGCAGTCCAGGTTCCTGATGTCAGTTTGTAGGGCTCCCTTGGGTCTATCAGGGCAGCACAAGTTTGAGGTGGGGACAACTTCGGTGTGGGGTCCATCCTTCGATATAAGGATTTTTTGCAGTGAGGTCCCTGCCCAGGGCCGGGGCCCCTGGGCACATCCTTTTTCCATTTTCCCTGGGAAAGAAAACTCAGCAGTCCAGGTTCCTGATGTCAGTTTGTAGGGCTCCCTTGGGTCTATCAGGGCAGCACAAGTTTGAGGTGGGGACAACTTCGGTGTGGGGTCCATCCTTCGATATAAGGATTTTTTGCAGTGAGGTCCCTGCCCAGGGCCAGGGCCCCTGGGCACAACCTTTTTCCATTTTCCCTGGGAAAGAAAACTCAGCAGTCCAGGTTCCTGATGTCAGTTTGTAGGGCTCCCTTGGGTCTATCAGGGCAGCACAAGTTTGAGGTGGGGACAACTTCGGTGTGGGGTCCATCCTTCGATATAAGGATTCTTTGCAGTGAGGTCCCTACCCAGGTCCAGGGGCCCCTGGGCACATCATTTGGCCATTTTCCCTGGGAAAGGAAACTCACCAGTCCAGGTTCCTGATGTCAGTTTGTAGGGCTCCCTTGGGTCTATCAGGGCAGCACAAGTTTGAGGTGGGGACAACTTCGGTGTGGGGTCCATCCTTCGATATAAGGATTTTTTGCAGTGAGGTCCCTGCCCAGGGCCAGGGGCCCCTGGGCACATCCTTTTTCCATTTTCCCTGGGAAAGAAAACTCAGCAGTCCAGGTTCCTGATGTCAGTTTGTAGGGCTCCCTTGGGTCTATCAGGGCAGCACAAGTTTGAGGTGGGGACAACTTCGGTGTGGGGTCCATCCTTCGATATAAGGATTCTTTGCAGTCAGGGCCAGGGGCCCCCGGGCACATCCTTTTTCCATTTTCCCTGGGAAAGAAAACTCAGCAGTCCAGGTTCCTGATGTCAGTTTGTAGGGCTCCCTTGGGTCTATCAGGGCAGCACAAGTTTGAGGTGGGGACAACTTCGGTGTGGGGTCCATTCTTCGATATAATGATTCTTTGCAGTGAGGTCGCAGCCCTGGGCCAGGGGCCCCTGGGCACATTCTTTTTCCATTTTCTCTGGGAAAGAAAACTCAGCAGTCCAGGTTCCTGATGTCAGTTTGTAGGGCTCTCTTGGGTCTATCAGGGCAGCACAAGTTTGAGGTGGGGACAACTTCGGTGTGGGGTCCATTCTTCGATATAATGATTCTTTGCAGTGAGGTCGCAGCCCTGGGCCAGGGGCCCCTGGGCACATTCTTTTTCCATTTTCTCTGGGAAAGAAAACTCAGCAGTCCAGGTTCCTGATGTCAGTTTGTAGGGCTGCCTTGGGTCTATCAGGGCAGTACAAGTTTGAGGTGGGGACAGCTTCGGTGTGGGGTCCATCCTTTGATATAAGGATTATTTGCAGTCAGGGCTAGGTGCCCCTGGGCACATCCTTTTTCCATTTTCCCTGGGAAAGAAAACTCAGCAGTCCAGGTTCCTGATGTCAGTTTGTAGGGCTCCCTTGGGTCTATCAGGGCAGCACAAGTTTGAGGTGGGGACAACTTCGGTGTGGGGTCCATCCTTCGATATAACGATTCTTTGCAGTCAGGGCCAGGGGCCCCCGGCACATCCTTTTTCCATTTTCCCTGGGAAAGAAAACTCAGCAGTCCAGGTTCCTGATGTCAGTTTGTAGGGCTCCCTTGGGTCTATCAGGGCAGCACAAGTTTGAGGTGGGGACAACTTCGGTGTGGGGTCCATCCTTCGATATAAGGATTCTTTGCAATGAGGTCCCTACCCGGGTCCAGGGGCCCCTGGGCACATCATTTGGCCATTTTCCCTGGGAAAGAAAACTCAGCAGTCCAGGTTCCTGATGTCAGTTTGTAGGGCTCCCTTGGGTCTATCAGGGCAGCACAAGTTTGAGGTGGGGACAACTTCGGTGTGGGGTCCATCCTTCGATATAAGGATTTTTTGCAGTGAGGTCCCTGCCCAGGGCCGGGGCCCCTGGGCACATCCTTTTTCCATTTTCCCTGGGAAAGAAAACTCAGCAGTCCAGGTTCCTGATGTCAGTTTGTAGGGCTCCCTTGGGTCTATCAGGGCAGCACAAGTTTGAGGTGGGGACAACTTCGGTGTGGGCTCCATCCTTCGATATAAGGATTTTTTGCAGTCAGGGCCAGGGGCCCCTGGGCACATCCTTTTTCCATTTTCCCTGGGAAAGAAAACTCAGCAGTCCAGGTTCCTGATGTCAGTTTGTAGGGCTGCCTTGGGTCTATCAGGGCAGTACAAGTTTGAGGTGGGCACAGCTTCGGTGTGGGTTCCATCCTTCAATATAAGGATATTTTGCAGTCAGGGCCAGGGGCCCCTGGGCACATCCTTTTTCCATTTTCCCTGGGAAAGAAAACTCAGCAGTCCAGGTTCCTGATGTCAGTTTGTAGGGCTGCCTTGGGTTTATCAGGGCAGCACAAGTTTGAGGTGGGGACAACTTCGGTGTGGGGTCCATCCTTCGATATAAGGATTTTTTGCAGTCAGGGCCAGGAGCCCCTGGGCACATCCTTTTTCCATTTTCCCTGGGAAAGAAAACTCAGCAGTCCAGGTTCCTGATGTCAGTTTGTAGGGCTCCCTTGGGTGTATCAGGGCAGCACAAGTTTGAGGTGGGGACAACTTCGGTGTGGGCTCCATCCTTCAATATAAGGATTTTTTGCAGTCAGGGCCAGGGGCCCCTGGGCACATCCTTTTTCCATTTTCCCTGGGAAAGAAAACTCAGCAGTCCAGGTTCCTGATGTCAGTTTGTAGGGCTCCCTTGGGTCTATCAGGGCAGCACAAGTTTGAGGTGGGGACAACTTCGGTGTGGGGTCCATCCTTCGATATAAGGATTTTTTGCAGTCAGGGCCAGGGCCCCTGGGCACATCCTTTTTCCATTTTCCCTGGGAAAGAAAACTCAGCAGTCCAGGTTCCTGATGTCAGTTTGTAGGGCTCCCTTGGGTCTATCAGGGCAGCACAAGTTTGAGGTGGGGACAACTTCGGTGTGGGGTCCATCCTTCGATATAAGGATTTTTTGCAGTGAGGTCCCTGCCCAGGGCCAGGGCCCCTGGGCACATCCTTTTTCCATTTTCCCTGGGAAAGAAAACTCAGCAGTCCAGGTTCCTGATGTCAGTTTGTAGGGCTCCCTTGGGTCTATCAGGGCAGCACAAGTTTGAGGTGGGGACAACTTCGGTGTGGGCTCCATCCTTCGATATAAGGATTTTTGCAGCCAGGGCCAGGGGCCCCTGGGCACATCCTTTTTCCATTTTCCCTGGGAAAGAAAACTCAGCAGTCCAGGTTCCTGATGTCAGTTTGTAGGGTTCTCTTGGGTCTATCAGGGCAACACAAGTTTGAGGTGGGGAGAACTTCGGTGTGGGGTCCATCCTTCGATATAAGGATATTTTGCAGTCAGGGCCAGGGGCCCCTGGGCACATCCTTTTTCCATTTTCCCTGGGAAAGAAAACTCAGCAGTCCAGGTTCCTGATGTCAGTTTGTAGGGTTCTCTTGGGTTTATCAGGGCAGCACAAGTTTGAGGTGGGGACAACTTCGGTGTGGGGTCCATCCTTCGATATAAGGATTTTTTTAGGTCAGGGCCAGGGGCCCCCGGGCACAACCTTTGGCCATTTTCCCTGGGAAAGAAAACTCAGCAGTCCAGGTTCCTGATGTCAGTTTGTAGGGCTCCCTTGGGTCTATCAGGGCAGCACAAGTTTGAGGTGGGGACAACTTCGGTGTGGGGTGCATCCTTCGATATAAGGATTTTTTGCAGTCAGGGCCAGGGGCCCCTGGGCACATCCTTTTTCCATTTTCCCTGGGAAAGAAAACTCAGCAGTCCAGGTTCCTGATGTCAGTTTGTAGGGCTGCCTTGCGTCTATCAGGGCAGTACAAGTTTGAGGTGGGCACAGCTTCGGTGTGGGTTCCATCCTTCAATATAAGGATATTTTGCAGTCAGGGCCAGGGGCCCCTGGGCACATCCTTTTTCCATTTTCCCTGGGAAAGAAAACTCAGCAGTCCAGGTTCCTGATGTCAGTTTGTAGGGCTGCCTTGGGTTTATCAGGGCAGCACAAGTTTGAGGTGGGGACAACTTCGGTGTGGGGTCCATCCTTCGATATAAGGATTTTTTGCAGTCAGGGCCAGGAGCCCCTGGGCACATCCTTTTTCCATTTTCCCTGGGAAAGAAAACTCAGCAGTCCAGGTTCCTGATGTCAGTTTGTAGGGCTCCCTTGGGTGTATCAGGGCAGCACAAGTTTGAGGTGGGGACAACTTCGGTGTGGGGTCCATCCTTCGATATAAGGATTTTTTGCAGTCAGGGCCAGGGGCCCCCGGGCACATCCTTTTTCCATTTTCCCTGGGAAAGAAAACTCAGCAGTCCAGGTTCCTGATGTCAGTTTGTAGGGCTCCCTTGGGTCTATCAGGGCAGCACAAGTTTGAGGTGGAGACAACTTCGGTGTGGGGTCCATCCTTCGATATAAGGATTTTTTTTAGTGAGGGCCCTGTCCAGGGCTAGGGGACCCTGGGCACATCCTTTTTCCATTTTCCCTGGGAAAGAAAACTCAGCAGTCCAGGTTCCTGATGTCAGTTTGTAGGGCTCCCTTGGGTGTATCAGGGCAGCACAAGTTTGAGGTGGGGACAACTTCGGTGTGGGTCCATCCTTCGATATAAGGATTCCTTGCAGTGAGGCCCCAGCCCAGGTCCAGGGGCCCCTGGGCACATCCTTTTTCCATTTTCCCTGGGAAAGAAAACTCAGCAGTCCAGGTTCCTGATGTCAGTTTGTAGGGCTCCCTTGGGTCTATCAGGGCAGCACAAGTTTGAGGTGGGGACAACTTCGGTGTGGGGTCCATCCTTCGATATAAGGATTTTTTGCAGTCAGGGACAGGGGCCCCCGGCACATCCTTTTTCCATTTTCCCTGGGAAAGAAAACTCAGCAGTCCAGGTTCCTGATGTCAGTTTGTAGGGCTCCTTTGGGTGTATCAGGGCAGCACAAGTTTGAGGTGGGGACAACTTCGGTGTGGGGTCCATCCTTCGATATAAGGATTTTTTGCAGTCAGGGCCAGGGGCCCCTGGGCACATCCTTTTTCCATTTTCCCTGGGAAAGAAAACTCAGCAGTCCAGGTTCCTGATGTCAGTTTGTAGGGCTCCCTTGGGTCTATCAGGGCAGCACAAGTTTGAGGTGGGGACAACTTCGGTGTGGGGTCCATCCTTCGATATAAGGATTTTTTTCAGTCAGGGCCAGGGGCCCCCGGGCACAACCTTTGGCCATTTTCCCTGGGAAAGAAAACTCAGCAGTCCAGGTTCCTGATGTCAGTTTGTAGGGCTCCCTTGGGTCTATCAGGGCAGCACAAGTTTGAGGTGGGGACAACTTCGGTGTGGGGTCCATCCTTCGATATAAGGATTCTTTGCAGTCAGGGCCAGGGGCCCCCGGGAACATCCTTTTTCCATTTTCCCTGGGAAAGAAAACTCAGCAGTCCAGGTTCCTGATGTCAGTTTGTAGGGCTCCCTTGGGTCTATCAGGGCAGCACAAGTTTGAGGTGGGGACAACTTCGGTGTGGGGTCCATCCTTCGATATAAGGATTTTTTGCAGTCAGGGCCAGGGGCCCCCGGGCACATCCTTTTTCCATTTTCCCTGGGAAAGAAAACTCAGCAGTCCAGGTTCCTGATGTCAGTTTGTAGGGCTCCCTTGGGTCTATCAGGGCAGCACAAGTTTGAGGTGGGGACAACTTCGGTGTGGGGTCCATCCTTCGATATAAGGATTTTTTTCAGTCAGGGCCAGGGGCCCCTGGGCACAACCTTTGGCCATTTTCCCTGGGAAAGAAAACTCAGCAGTCCAGGTTCCTGATGTCAGTTTGTAGGGCTCCCTTGGGTCTATCAGGGCAGCACAAGTTTGAGGTGGGGACAACTTCGGTGTGGGGTCCATCCTTCGATATAAGGATTCTTTGCAGTCAGGGCCAGGGGCCCCCGGGAACATCCTTTTTCCATTTTCCCTGGGAAAGAAAACTCAGCAGTCCAGGTTCCTGATGTCAGTTTGTAGGGCTCCCTTGGGTCTATCAGGGCAGCACAAGTTTGAGGTGGGGACAACTTCGGTGTGGGGTCCATCCTTCGATATAAGGATTTTTTGCAGTCAGGGCCAGGGGCCCCCGGGCACATCCTTTTTCCATTTTCCCTGGGAAAGAAAACTCAGCAGTCCAGGTTCCTGATGTCAGTTTGTAGGGCTCCCTTGGGTCTATCAGGGCAGCACAAGTTTGAGGTGGGGACAACTTCGGTGTGGGGTCCATCCTTCGATATAAGGATTTTTTTTAGTGAGGGCCCTGTCCAGGGCTAGGGGACCCTGGGCACAACCTTTTTCCATTTTCCCTGGGAAAGAAAACTCAGCAGTCCAGGTTCCTGATGTCAGTTTGTAGGGCTCCCTTGGGTCTATCAGGGCAGCACAAGTTTGAGGTGGGGACAACTTCGGTGTGGGTCCATCCTTCGATATAAGGATTCCTTGCAGTGAGGCCCCAGCCCAGGTCCAGGGGCCCCTGGGCACATCCTTTTTCCATTTTCCCTGGGAAAGAAAACTCAGCAGTCCAGGTTCCTGATGTCAGTTTGTAGGGCTCCCTTGGGTCTATCAGGGCAGCACAAGTTTGAGGTGGGGACAACTTCGGTGTGGGCTCCATCCTTCGATATAAGGATTCTTTGCAATGAGGTCCCTACCCAGGTCCTGGGGCCCCTGGGCACATCCTTTTTCCATTTTCCCTGGGAAAGAAAACTCAGCAGTCCAGGTTCCTGATGTCAGTTTGTAGGGCTCCCTTGGGTCTATCAGGGCAGCACAAGTTTGAGGTGGGGACAACTTCGGTGTGGGGTCCATCCTTCGATATAAGGATTTTTTGCAGTCAGGGCCAGGGGCCCCTGGGCACAACCTTTTTCCATTTTCCCTGGGAAAGAAAACTCAGCAGTCCAGGTTCCTGATGTCAATTTGTAGGGCTCCCTTGGGTCTATCAGGGCAGCACAAGTTTGAGGTGGGGACAACTTCGGGGGGGGGTCCATCCTTTGATATAAGGATTTTTTGCAGTCAGGGCCAGGGGACCCTGGGCACATCCTTTTTCCATTTTCCCTGGGAAAGAAAACTCAGCAGTCCAGGTTCCTGATGTCAGTTTGTAGGGCTCCCTTGGGTCTATCAGAGCAGCACAAGTTTGAGGTGGGGACAACTTCGGTGTGGGGTCCATCCTTCGATATAAGGATTCTTTGCAATGAGGTCCCTACCCAGGTCCAGGGGCCCCTGGGCACATCATATGGCCATTTTCCCTGGGAAAGAAAACTCAGCAGTCCAGGTTCCTGATGTCAGTTTGTAGGGCTCCCTTGGGTCTATCAGGGCAGCACAAGTTTGAGGTGGGGACAACTTCGGTGCGGGGTCCATCCTTCGATATAAGGATTCTTTGCAGTCAGGGCCAAGGGCCCCCGGGCACAACTTTTGGCCATTTTCCCTGGGAGAGAAAACTCAGCAGTCCAGGTTCCTGATGTCAGTTTGTAGGGCTCCCTTGGGTCTATCAGGGCAGCACAAGTTTGAGGTGGGGACAACTTCGGTGTGGGGTCCATCCTTCGATATAAGGATTCTTTGCAGTCAGGGCCAGGGGCCCCCGGGCACATCCTTTTTCCATTTTCCCTGGGAAAGAAAACTCAGCAGTCCAGGTTCCTGATGTCAGTTTGTAGGGCTCCCTTGGGTCTATCAGGGCAGCACAAGTTTGAGGTGGGGACAACTTCGGTGTGGGGTCCATCCTTCGATATAAGGATTTTTTGCAGTCAGGGCCAGGGGCCCCCGGGCACATCCTTTTTCCATTTTCCCTGGGAAAGAAAACTCAGCAGTCCAGGTTCCTGATGTCAGTTTGTAGGGCTCCCTTGGGTCTATCAGGGCAGCACAAGTTTGAGGTGGGGACAACTTCGGTGTGGGGTCCATCCTTCGATATAAGGATTTTTTTTAGTGAGGGCCCTGTCCAGGGCGAGGGGACCCTGGCCACATCCGTTTTTCCATTTTCCCTGGGAAAGAAAACTCAGCAGTCCAGGTTCCTGATGTCAGTTTGTAGGGCTCCCTTGGGTCTATCAGGGCAGCACAAGTTTGAGGTGGGGACAACTTCGGTGTGGGGTGCATCCTTCGATATAAGGATTTTTTGCAGTCAGGGCCAGGGGCCCCTGGGCACATCCTTTTTCCATTTTCCCTGGGAAAGAAAACTCAGCAGTCCAGGTTCCTGATGTCAGTTTGTAGGGCTCCCTTGGGTCTATCAGGGCAGCACAAGTTTGAGGTGGGGACAACTTCGGTGTGGGGTCCATCCTTCGATATAAGGATTCTTTGCAATGAGGTCCCTACCCAGGTCCAGGGCCCCCTGGGCACATCATTTGGCCATTTTCCCTGGGAAAGAAAACTCAGCAGTCCAGGTTCCTGATGTCAGTTTGTAGGGCTCCCTTGGGTCTATCAGGGCAGCACAAGTTTGAGGTGGGGACAACTTCGGTGTGGGGTCCATCCTTCGATATAAGGATTTTTTGCAGTGAGGTCCCTGCCCAGGGCCGGGGCCCCTGGGCACATCCTTTTTCCATTTTCCCTGGGAAAGAAAACTCAGCAGTCCAGGTTCCTGATGTCAGTTTGTAGGGCTCCCTTGGGTCTATCAGGGCAGCACAAGTTTGAGGTGGGGACAACTTCGGTGTGGGGTCCATCCTTCGATATAACGATTCTTTGCAGTCAGGGCCAGGGGCCCCCGGCACATCCTTTTTCCATTTTCCCTGGGAAAGAAAACTCAGCAGTCCAGGTTCCTGATGTCAGTTTGTAGGGCTCCCTTCGGTGTATCAGGGCAGCACAAGTTTGAGGTGGGGACAACTTCGGTGTGGGGTCCATCCTTCGATATAAGGATTTTTTGCAGTCAGGGCCAGGGGCCCCTGGGCACATCCTTTTTCCATTTTCCCTGGGAAAGAAAACTCAGCAGTCCAGGTTCCTGATGTCAGTTTGTAGGGCTCCCTTGGGTCTATTAGGGCAGCACAAGTTTGAGGTGGGGACAACTTCGGTGTGGGGTCCATCCTTCGATATAAGGATTCTTTGCAATGAGGTCCCTACCCAGGTCCAGGGGCCCCTGGGCACATCATTTGGCCATTTTCCCTGGGAAAGAAAACTCACCAGTCCAGGTTCCTGATGTCAGTTTGTAGGGCTCCCTTGGGTCTATCAGGGCAGCACAAGTTTGAGGTGGGGACAACTTCGGTGTGGGGTCCATCCTTCGATATAAGAATTTTTTGCAGTGAGGTCCCTGCCCAGGGCCGGGGCCCCTGGGCACATCCTTTTTCCATTTTCCCTGGGAAAGAAAACTCAGCAGTCCAGGTTCCTGATGTCAGTTTGTAGGGCTCCCTTGGGTCTATCAGGGCAGCACAAGTTTGAGGTGGGGACAACTTCGGTGTGGGGTCCATCCTTCGATATAAGGATTTTTTGCAGTGAGTTCCCTGCCCAGGGCCAGGGCCCCTGGGCACATCCTTTTTCCATTTTCCCTGGGAAAGAAAACTCAGCAGTCCAGGTTCCTGATGTCAGTTTGTAGGGCTCCCTTGGGTCTATCAGGGCAGCACAAGTTTGAGGTGGGGACAACTTCGGTGTGGGGTCCATCCTTCGATATAAGGATTTTTTTTAGTGAGGGCCCTGTCCACGGCTAGGGGACCCTGGGCACATCCGTTTTTCCATTTTCCCTGGGAAAGAAAACTCAGCAGTCCAGGTTCCTGATGTCAGTTTGTAGGGCTCCCTTGGGTCTATCAGGGCAGCACAAGTTTGAGGTGGGGACAACTTCGGTGTGGGGTCCATCCTTCGATATAAGGATTTTTTGCAGTCAGGGCCAGGGGCCCCTGGGCACATCCTTTTTCCATTTTCCCTGGGAAAGAAAACTCAGCAGTCCAGGTTCCTGATGTCAGTTTGTATGGCTCCCTTGGGTCTATCAGGGCAGCACAAGTTTGAGGTGGGGACAACTTCGGTGTGGGGTCCATCCTTCGATATAAGGATTTTTTGCAGTGAGGTCCCTGCCCAGGGCCGGGGCCCCTGGGCACATCCTTTTTCCATTTTCCCTGGGAAAGAAAACTCAGCAGTCCAGGTTCCTGATGTCAGTTTGTAGGGCTCCCTTGGGTCTATCAGGGCAGCACAAGTTTGAGGTGGGGACAACTTCGGTGTGGGGTCCATCCTTCGATATAAGGATTTTTTGCAGTCATGGCCAGGGGCCCCTGGGCACATCCTTTTTCCATTTTCCCTGGGAAAGAAAACTCAGCAGTCCAGGTTCCTGATGTCAGTTTGTAGGGCTCCCTTGGGTCTATCAGGGCAGCACAAGTTTGAGGTGGGGACAACTTCGGTGTGGGTCCATCCTTCGATATAAGGATTCCTTGCAGTGAGGCCCCAGCCCAGGTCCAGGGGCCCCTGGGCACATCCTTTTTCCATTTTCCCTGGGAAAGAAAACTCAGCAGTCCAGGTTGCTGATGTCAGTTTGTAGGGCTCCCTTGGGTCTATCAGGGCAGCACAAGTTTGAGGTGGGGACAACTTCGGTGTGGGGTCCATCCTTCGATATAAGGATTTTTTGCAGTCAGGGACAGGGGCCCCCGGCACATCCTTTTTCCATTTTCCCTGGGAAAGAAAACTCAGCAGTCCAGGTTCCTGATGTCAGTTTGTAGGGCTCCTTTGGGTGTATCAGGGCAGCAAAAGTTTGAGGTGGGGACAACTTCGGTGTGGGGTCCATCCTTCGATATAAGGATTTTTTGCAGTCAGGGCCAGGGGCCCGCGAGCACATCCTTTTTCCATTTTCCCTGGGAAAGAAAACTCAGCAGTCCAGGTTCCTGATGTCAGTTTGTAGGGCTCCCTTGGGTCTATCAGGGCAGCACAAGTTTGAGGTGGGGACAACTTCGGTGTGGGGTCCATCCTTCGATATAAGGATTTTTTGCAGTGAGTTCCCTGCCCAGGGCCAGGGCCCCTGGGCACATCCTTTTTCCATTTTCCCTGGGAAAGAAAACTCAGCAGTCCAGGTTCCTGATGTCAGTTTGTAGGGCTCCCTTGGGTCTATCAGGGCAGCACAAGTTTGAGGTGGGGACAACTTCGGTGTGGGGTCCATCCTTCGATATAAGGATTTTTTGCAGTCAGGGCCAGGGGCCCCCGGGCACATCCTTTTTCCATTTTCCCTGGGAAAGAAAACTCAGCAGTCCAGGTTCCTGATGTCAGTTTGTAGGGCTCCCTTGGGTGTATCAGGGCAGCACAAGTTTGAGGTGGGGACAACTTCGGTGTGGGGTCCATCCTTCGATATAAGGATTTTTTTTAGTGAGGGCCCTGTCCAGGGCTAGGGGACCCTGGGCACATCCTTTTTCCATTTTCCCTGGGAAAGAAAACTCAGCAGTCCAGGTTCCTGATGTCAGTTTGTAGGGCTCCCTTGGGTGTATCAGGGCAGCACAAGTTTGAGGTGGGGACAACTTCGGTGTGGGTCCATCCTTCGATATAAGGATTCCTTGCAGTGAGGCCCCAGCCCAGGTCCAGGGGCCCCTGGGCACATCCTTTTTCCATTTTCCCTGGGAAAGAAAACTCAGCAGTCCAGGTTCCTGATGTCAGTTTGTAGGGCTCCCTTGGGTCTATCAGGGCAGCACAAGTTTGAGGTGGGGACAACTTCGGTGTGGGGTCCATCCTTCGATATAAGGATTTTTTGCAGTCAGGGACAGGGGCCCCCGGCACATCCTTTTTCCATTTTCCCTGGGAAAGAAAACTCAGCAGTCCAGGTTCCTGATGTCAGTTTGTAGGGCTCCTTTGGGTGTATCAGGGCAGCACAAGTTTGAGGTGGGGACAACTTCGGTGTGGGGTCCATCCTTCGATATAAGGATTTTTTGCAGTCAGGGCCAGGGGCCCCTGGGCACATCCTTTTTCCATTTTCCCTGGGAAAGAAAACTCAGCAGTCCAGGTTCCTGATGTCAGTTTGTAGGGCTCCCTTGGGTCTATCAGGGCAGCACAAGTTTGAGGTGGGGACAACTTCGGTGTGGGGTCCATCCTTCGATATAAGGATTTTTTGCAGTCAGGGCCAGGGGGTCCCCGGCACATCCTTTTTCCATTTTCCCTGGGAAAGAAAACTCAGCAGTCCAGGTTCCTGATGTCAGTTTGTAGGGCTCCCTTGGGTGTATCAGGGCAGCACAAGTTTGAGGTGGGGACAACTTCGGTGTGGGGTCCATCCTTCGATATAAGGATTTTTTTCAGTCAGGGCCAGGGGCCCCCGGGCACAACCTTTGGCCATTTTCCCTGGGAAAGAAAACTCAGCAGTCCAGGTTCCTGATGTCAGTTTGTAGGGCTCCCTTGGGTCTATCAGGGCAGCACAAGTTTGAGGTGGGGACAACTTCGGTGTGGGGTCCATCCTTCGATATAAGGATTCTTTGCAGTCAGGGCCAGGGGCCCCCGGGAACATCCTTTTTCCATTTTCCCTGGGAAAGAAAACTCAGCAGTCCAGGTTCCTGATGTCAGTTTGTAGGGCTCCCTTGGGTCTATCAGGGCAGCACAAGTTTGAGGTGGGGACAACTTCGGTGTGGGGTCCATCCTTCGATATAAGGATTTTTTGCAGTCAGGGCCAGGGGCCCCCGGGCACATCCTTTTTCCATTTTCCCTGGGAAAGAAAACTCAGCAGTCCAGGTTCCTGATGTCAGTTTGTAGGGCTCCCTTGGGTCTATCAGGGCAGCACAAGTTTGAGGTGGGGACAACTTCGGTGTGGGGTCCATCCTTCGATATAAGGATTTTTTTTAGTGAGGGCCCTGTCCAGGGCTAGGGGACCCTGGGCACAACCTTTTTCCATTTTCCCTGGGAAAGAAAACTCAGCAGTCCAGGTTCCTGATGTCAGTTTGTAGGGCTCCCTTGGGTGTATCAGGGCAGCACAAGTTTGAGGTGGGGACAACTTCGGTGTGGGTCCATCCTTCGATATAAGGATTCCTTGCAGTGAGGCCCCAGCCCAGGTCCAGGGGCCCCTGGGCACATCCTTTTTCCATTTTCCCTGGGAAAGAAAACTCAGCAGTCCAGGTTCCTGATGTCAGTTTGTAGGGCTCCCTTGGGTCTATCAGGGCAGCACAAGTTTGAGGTGGGGACAACTTCGGTGTGGGGTCCATCCTTCGATATAAGGATTCTTTGCAATGAGGTCCCTACCCAGGTCCTGGGGCCCCTGGGCACATCCTTTTTCCATTTTCCCTGGGAAAGAAAACTCAGCAGTCCAGGTTCCTGATGTCAGTTTGTAGGGCTCCCTTGGGTCTATCAGGGCAGCACAAGTTTGAGGTGGGGACAACTTCGGTGTGGGGTCCATCCTTCGATATAAGGATTTTTTGCAGTCAGGGCCAGGGGCCCCTGGGCACAACCTTTTTCCATTTTCCCTGGGAAAGAAAACTCAGCAGTCCAGGTTCCTGATGTCAATTTGTAGGGCTCCCTTGGGTCTATCAGGGCAGCACAAGTTTGAGGTGGGGACAACTTCGGGGGGGGGTCCATCCTTCGATATAAGGATTTTTTGCAGTCAGGGCCAGGGGACCCTGGGCACATCCTTTTTCCATTTTCCCTGGGAAAGAAAACTCAGCAGTCCAGGTTCCTGATGTCAGTTTGTAGGGCTCCCTTGGGTCTATCAGAGCAGCACAAGTTTGAGGTGGGGACAACTTCGGTGTGGGGTCCATCCTTCGATATAAGGATTCTTTGCAATGAGGTCCCTACCCAGGTCCAGGGGCCCCTGGGCACATCATATGGCCATTTTCCCTGGGAAAGAAAACTCAGCAGTCCAGGTTCCTGATGTCAGTTTGTAGGGCTCCCTTGGGTCTATCAGGGCAGCACAAGTTTGAGGTGGGGACAACTTCGGTGCGGGGTCCATCCTTCGATATAAGGATTCTTTGCAGTCAGGGCCAAGGGCCCCCGGGCACAACTTTTGGCCATTTTCCCTGGGAAAGAAAACTCAGCAGTCCAGGTTCCTGATGTCAGTTTGTAGGGCTCCCTTGGGTCTATCAGGGCAGCACAAGTTTGAGGTGGGGACAACTTCGGTGTGGGGTCCATCCTTCGATATAAGGATTCTTTGCAGTCAGGGCCAGGGGCCCCCGGGCACATCCTTTTTCCATTTTCCCTGGGAAAGAAAACTCAGCAGTCCAGGTTCCTGATGTCAGTTTGTAGGGCTCCCTTGGGTCTATCAGGGCAGCACAAGTTTGAGGTGGGGACAACTTCGGTGTGGGGTCCATCCTTCGATATAAGGATTTTTTGCAGTCAGGGCCAGGGGCCCCCGGGCACATCCTTTTTCCATTTTCCCTGGGAAAGAAAACTCAGCAGTCCAGGTTCCTGATGTCAGTTTGTAGGGCTCCCTTGGGTCTATCAGGGCAGCACAAGTTTGAGGTGGGGACAACTTCGGTGTGGGGTCCATCCTTCGATATAAGGATTTTTTTTAGTGAGGGCCCTGTCCAGGGCTAGGGGACCCTGGGCACATCCGTTTTTCCATTTTCCCTGGGAAAGAAAACTCAGCAGTCCAGGTTCCTGATGTCAGTTTGTAGGGCTCCCTTGGGTCTATCAGGGCAGCACAAGTTTGAGGTGGGGACAACTTCGGTGTGGGGTGCATCCTTCGATATAAGGATTTTTTGCAGTCAGGGCCAGGGGCCCCTGGGCACATCCTTTTTCCATTTTCCCTGGGAAAGAAAACTCAGCAGTCCAGGTTCCTGATGTCAGTTTGTAGGGCTCCCTTGGGTCTATCAGGGCAGCACAAGTTTGAGGTGGGGACAACTTCGGTGTGGGGTCCATCCTTCGATATAAGGATTCTTTGCAATGAGGTCCCTACCCAGGTCCAGGGCCCCCTGGGCACATCATTTGGCCATTTTCCCTGGGAAAGAAAACTCAGCAGTCCAGGTTCCTGATGTCAGTTTGTAGGGCTCCCTTGGGTCTATCAGGGCAGCACAAGTTTGAGGTGGGGACAACTTCGGTGTGGGGTCCATCCTTCGATATAAGGATTTTTTGCAGTGAGGTCCCTGCCCAGGGCCGGGGCCCCTGGGCACATCCTTTTTCCATTTTCCCTGGGAAAGAAAACTCAGCAGTCCAGATTCCTGATGTCAGTTTGTAGGGCTCCCTTGGGTCTATCAGGGCAGCACAAGTTTGAGGTGGGGACAACTTCGGTGTGGGGTCCATCCTTCGATATAAGGATTTTTTGCAGTCATGGCCAGGGGCCCCTGGGCACATCCTTTTTCCATTTTCCCTGGGAAAGAAAACTCAGCAGTCCAGGTTCCTGATGTCAGTTTGTAGGGCTCCCTTGGGTCTATCAGGGCAACACAAGTTTGAGGTGGGGACAACTTCGGTGTGGGTTCCATCCTTCGATATAAGGATTTTTTGCAGTCAGGGCCAGGGGCCCCTGGGCACATCCTTTTTCCATTTTCCCTGGGAAAGAAAACTCAGCAGTCCAGGTTCCTGATGTCAGTTTGTAGGGCTCCCTTGGGTGTATCAGGGCAGCACAAGTTTGAGGTGGGGACAACTTCGGTGTGGGTCCATCCTTCGATATAAGGATTCCTTGCAGTGAGGCCCCAGCCCAGGTCCAGGGGCCCCTGGGCACATCCTTTTTCCATTTTTCCTGGGAAAGAAAACTCAGCAGTCCAGGTTCCTGATGTCAGTTTGTAGGGCTCCCTTGGGTCTATCAGGGCAGCACAAGTTTGAGGTGGGGACAACTTCGGTGTGGGGTCCATCCTTCGATATAAGGATTTTTTGCAGTCAGGGCCAGGGTGTCCCTGGGCACATCCTTTTTCCATTTTCCCTGGGAAAGAAAACTCAGCAGTCCAGGTTCCTGATGTCAGTTTGTAGGGCTCCCTTGGGTCTATCAGGGCAGCACAAGTTTGAGGTGGGGACAACTTCGGTGTGGGGTCCATCCTTCGATATAACGATTCTTTGCAGTCAGGGCCAGGGGCCCCCGGCACATCCTTTTTCCATTTTCCCTGGGAAAGAAAACTCAGCAGTCCAGGTTCCTGATGTCAGTTTGTAGGGCTCCCTTCGGTGTATCAGGGCAGCACAAGTTTGAGGTGGGGACAACTTCGGTGTGGGGTGCATCCTTCGATATAAGGATTTTTTGCAGTCAGGGCCAGGGGCCCCTGGGCACATCCTTTTTCCATTTTCCCTGGGAAAGAAAACTCAGCAGTCCAGGTTCCTGATGTCAGTTTGTAGGGCTCCCTTGGGTCTATTAGGGCAGCACAAGTTTGAGGTGGGGACAACTTCGGTGTGGGGTCCATCCTTCGATATAAGGATTCTTTGCAATGAGGTCCCTACCCAGGTCCAGGGGCCCCTGGGCACATCATTTGGCCATTTTCCCTGGGAAAGAAAACTCACCAGTCCAGGTTCCTGATGTCAGTTTGTAGGGCTCCCTTGGGTCTATCAGGGCAGCACAAGTTTGAGGTGGGGACAACTTCGGTGTGGGGTCCATCCTTCGATATAAGAATTTTTTGCAGTGAGGTCCCTGCCCAGGGCCGGGGCCCCTGGGCACATCCTTTTTCCATTTTCCCTGGGAAAGAAAACTCAGCAGTCCAGGTTCCTGATGTCAGTTTGTAGGGCTCCCTTGGGTCTATCAGGGCAGCACAAGTTTGAGGTGGGGACAACTTCGGTGTGGGGTCCATCCTTCGATATAAGGATTTTTTGCAGTGAGTTCCCTGCCCAGGGCCAGGGCCCCTGGGCACATCCTTTTTCCATTTTCCCTGGGAAAGAAAACTCAGCAGTCCAGGTTCCTGATGTCAGTTTGTAGGGCTCCCTTGGGTCTATCAGGGCAGCACAAGTTTGAGGTGGGGACAACTTCGGTGTGGGGTCCATCCTTCGATATAAGGATTTTTTTTAGTGAGGGCCCTGTCCAGGGCTAGGGGACCCTGGGCACATCCGTTTTTCCATTTTCCCTGGGAAAGAAAACTCAGCAGTCCAGGTTCCTGATGTCAGTTTGTAGGGCTCCCTTGGGTCTATCAGGGCAGCACAAGTTTGAGGTGGGGACAACTTCGGTGTGGGGTGCATCCTTCGATATAAGGATTTTTTGCAGTCAGGGCCAGGGGCCCCTGGGCACATCCTTTTTCCATTTTCCCTGGGAAAGAAAACTCAGCAGTCCAGGTTCCTGATGTCAGTTTGTAGGGCTCCCTTGGGTCTATCAGGGCAGCACAAGTTTGAGGTGGGGACAACTTCGGTGTGGGGTCCATCCTTCGATATAAGGATTTTTTGCAGTGAGGTCCCTGCCCAGGGCCGGGGCCCCTGGGCACATCCTTTTTCCATTTTCCCTGGGAAAGAAAACTCAGCAGTCCAGGTTCCTGATGTCAGTTTGTAGGGCTCCCTTGGGTCTATCAGGGCAGCACAAGTTTGAGGTGGGGACAACTTCGGTGTGGGGTCCATCCTTCGATATAAGGATTTTTTGCAGTCATGGCCAGGGGCCCCTGGGCACATCCTTTTTCCATTTTCCCTGGGAAAGAAAACTCAGCAGTCCAGGTTCCTGATGTCAGTTTGTAGGGCTCCCTTGGGTCTATCAGGGCAGCACAAGTTTGAGGTGGGGACAACTTCGGTGTGGGTCCATCCTTCGATATAAGGATTCCTTGCAGTGAGGCCCCAGCCCAGGTCCAGGGGCCCCTGGGCACATCCTTTTTCCATTTTCCCTGGGAAAGAAAACTCAGCAGTCCAGGTTGCTGATGTCAGTTTGTAGGGCTCCCTTGGGTCTATCAGGGCAGCACAAGTTTGAGGTGGGGACAACTTCGGTGTGGGGTCCATCCTTCGATATAAGGATTTTTTGCAGTCAGGGACAGGGGCCCCCGGCACATCCTTTTTCCATTTTCCCTGGGAAAGAAAACTCAGCAGTCCAGGTTCCTGATGTCAGTTTGTAGGGCTCCTTTGGGTGTATCAGGGCAGCAAAAGTTTGAGGTGGGGACAACTTCGGTGTGGGGTCCATCCTTCGATATAAGGATTTTTTGCAGTCAGGGCCAGGGGCCCGCGAGCACATCCTTTTTCCATTTTCCCTGGGAAAGAAAACTCAGCAGTCCAGGTTCCTGATGTCAGTTTGTAGGGCTCCCTTGGGTCTATCAGGGCAGCACAAGTTTGAGGTGGGGACAACTTCGGTGTGGGGTCCATCCTTCGATATAAGGATTTTTTGCAGTGAGTTCCCTGCCCAGGGCCAGGGCCCCTGGGCACATCCTTTTTCCATTTTCCCTGGGAAAGAAAACTCAGCAGTCCAGGTTCCTGATGTCAGTTTGTAGGGCTCCCTTGGGTCTATCAGGGCAGCACAAGTTTGAGGTGGGGACAACTTCGGTGTGGGGTCCATCCTTCGATATAAGGATTTTTTTTAGTGAGGGCCCTGTCCAGGGCTAGGGGACCCTGGGCACATCCGTTTTTCCATTTTCCCTGGGAAAGAAAACTCAGCAGTCCAGGTTCCTGATGTCAGTTTGTAGGGCTCCCTTGGGTCTATCAGGGCAGCACAAGTTTGAGGTGGGGACAACTTCGGTGTGGGGTGCATCCTTCGATATAAGGATTTTTTGCAGTCAGGGCCAGGGGCCCCTGGGCACATCCTTTTTCCATTTTCCCTGGGAAAGAAAACTCAGCAGTCCAGGTTCCTGATGTCAGTTTGTATGGCTCCCTTGGGTCTATCAGGGCAGCACAAGTTTGAGGTGGGGACAACTTCGGTGTGGGGTCCATCCTTCGATATAAGGATTTTTTGCAGTGAGGTCCCTGCCCAGGGCCGGGGCCCCTGGGCACATCCTTTTTCCATTTTCCCTGGGAAAGAAAACTCAGCAGTCCAGGTTCCTGATGTCAGTTTGTAGGGCTCCCTTGGGTCTATCAGGGCAGCACAAGTTTGAGGTGGGGACAACTTCGGTGTGGGGTCCATCCTTCGATATAAGGATTTTTTGCAGTCATGGCCAGGGGCCCCTGGCCACACCCTTTTTCCATTTTCCCTGGGAAAGAAAACTCAGCAGTCCAGGTTCCTGATGTCAGTTTGTAGGGCTCCCTTGGGTCTATCAGGGCAGCACAAGTTTGAGGTGGGGACAACTTCGGTGTGGGTTCCATCCTTCGATATAAGGATTTTTTGCAGTCAGGGCCAGGGGCCCCTGGGCACATCCTTTTTCCATTTTCCCTGGGAAAGAAAACTCAGCAGTCCAGGTTCCTGATGTCAGTTTGTAGGGCTCCCTTGGGTGTATCAGGGCAGCACAAGTTTGAGGTGGGGACAACTTCGGTGTGGGTCCATCCTTCGATATAAGGATTCCTTGCAGTGAGGCCCCAGCCCAGGTCCAGGGGCCCCTGGGCACATCCTTTTTCCATTTTCCCTGGGAAAGAAAACTCAGCAGTCCAGGTTGCTGATGTCAGTTTGTAGGGCTCCCTTGGGTCTATCAGGGCAGCACAAGTTTGAGGTGGGGACAACTTCGGTGTGGGGTCCATCCTTCGATATAAGGATTTTTTGCAGTCAGGGACAGGGGCCCCCGGCACATCCTTTTTCCATTTTCCCTGGGAAAGAAAACTCAGCAGTCCAGGTTCCTGATGTCAGTTTGTAGGGCTCCTTTGGGTGTATCAGGGCAGCAAAAGTTTGAGGTGGGGACAACTTCGGTGTGGGGTCCATCCTTCGATATAAGGATTTTTTGCAGTCAGGGCCAGGGGCCCGCGAGCACATCCTTTTTCCATTTTCCCTGGGAAAGAAAACTCAGCAGTCCAGGTTCCTGATGTCAGTTTGTAGGGCTCCCTTGGGTCTATCAGGGCAGCACAAGTTTGAGGTGGGGACAACTTCGGTGTGGGGTCCATCCTTCGATATAAGGATTCTTTGCAGTGAGGTCCCTACCCAGGTCCAGGGGCCCCTGGGCACATCATTTGGCCATTTTCCCTGGGAAAGAAAACTCAGCAGTCCAGGTTCCTGATGTCAGTTTGTAGGGCTCCCTTGGGTCTATTAGGGCAGCACAAGTTTGAGGTGGGGACAACTTCGGTGTGGGGTCCATCCTTCGATATAAGGATTCTTTGCAATGAGGTCCCTACCCAGGTCCAGGGGCCCCTGGGCACATCATTTGGCCATTTTCCCTGGGAAAGAAAACTCACCAGTCCAGGTTCCTGATGTCAGTTTGTAGGGCTCCCTTGGGTCTATCAGGGCAGCACAAGTTTGAGGTGGGGACAACTTCGGTGTGGGGTCCATCCTTCGATATAAGGATTTTTTGCAGTGAGGTCCCTGCCCAGGGCCAGGGCCCCTGGGCACATCCTTTTTCCATTTTCCCTGGGAAAGAAAACTCAGCAGTCCAGGTTCCTGATGTCAGTTTGTAGGGCTCCCTTGGGTCTATCAGGGCAGCACAAGTTTGAGGTGGGGACAACTTCGGTGTGGGGTGCATCCTTCGATATAAGGATTTTTTGCAGTCAGGGCCAGGGGCCCCTGGGCACATCCTTTTTCCATTTTCCCTGGGAAAGAAAACTCAGCAGTCCAGGTTCCTGATGTCAGTTTGTAGGGCTCCCTTGGGTCTATCAGGGCAGCACAAGTTTGAGGTGGGGACAACTTCGGTGTGGGGTCCATCCTTCGATATAAGGATTTTTTGCAGTCAGGGCCAGGGGTCCCTGGGCACATCCTTTTTCCATTTTCCCTGGGAAAGAAAACTCAGCAGTCCAGGTTCCTGATGTCAGTTTGTAGGGCTCCCTTGGGTCTATCAGGGCAGCACAAGTTTGAGGTGGGGACAACTTCGGTGTGGGGTCCATCCTTCGATATAAGGATTCTTTGCAGTGAGGTCCCTACCCAGGTCCAGGGGCCCCTGGGCACATCATTTGGCCATTTTCCCTGGGAAAGAAAACTCAGCAGTCCAGGTTCCTGATGTCAGTTTGTAGGGCTCCCTTGGGTCTATCAGGGCAGCACAAGTTTGAGGTGGGGACAACTTCGGTGTGGGGTCCATCCTTCGATATAAGGATTTTTTGCAGTGAGGCCCCTGCCCAGGGCCGGGGCCCCTGGGCACATCCTTTTTCCATTTTCCCTGGGAAAGAAAACTCAGCAGTCCAGATTCCTGATGTCAGTTTGTAGGGCTCCCTTGGGTCTATCAGGGCAGCACAAGTTTGAGGTGGGGACAACTTCGGTGTGGGCTCCATCCTTCGATATAAGGATTTTTTGCAGTCAGGGCCAGGGGCCCCAGGGCACATCCTTTTTCCATTTTCCCTGGGAAAGAAAACTCAGCAGTCCAGGTTCCTCATGTCAGTTTGTAGGGCTCCCTTGGGTCTATCAGGGCAGCACAAGTTTGAGGTGGGGACAACTTCGGTGTGGGGTCCATCCTTCGATATAAGGATTTTTTGCAGTCAGGGCCAGGGGCCCGCGGGCACATCCTTTTTCCATTTTCCCTGGGAAAGAAAACTCAGCAGTCCAGGTTCCTGATGTCAGTTTGTAGGGCTCCCTTGGGTCTATCAGGGCAGCACAAGTTTGAGGTGGGGACAACTTCGGTGTGGGGTCCATCCTTCGATATAAGGATTCTTTGCAGTGAGGTCCCTACCCAGGTCCAGGGGCCCCTGGGCACATCATTTGGCCATTTTCCCTGGGAAAGAAAACTCAGCAGTCCAGGTTCCTGATGTCAGTTTGTAGGGCTCCCTTGGGTCTATCAGGGCAGCACAAGTTTGAGGTGGGGACAACTTCGGTGTGGGGTCCATCCTTCGATATAAGGATTTTTTGCAGTGAGGCCCCTGCCCAGGGCCGGGGCCCCTGGGCACATCCTTTTTCCATTTTCCCTGGGAAAGAAAACTCAGCAGTCCAGGTTCCTGATGTCAGTTTGTAGGGCTCCCTTGGGTCTATCAGGGCAGCACAAGTTTGAGGTGGGGACAACTTCGGTGTGGGCTCCATCCTTCGATATAAGGATTTTTTGCAGTCAGGGCCAGGGGCCCCAGGGCACATCCTTTTTCCATTTTCCCTGGGAAAGAAAACTCAGCAGTCCAGGTTCCTGATGTCAGTTTGTAGGGCTCCCTTGGGTCTATCAGGGCAGCACAAGTTTGAGGTGGGGACAACTTCGGTGTGGGGTCTATCCTTCGATATAAGGATTCTTTGCAGTCAGGGACAGGGGCCCCCGGGCACATCCTTTTTCCATTTTCCCTGGGAAAGAAAACTCAGCAGTCCAGGTTCCTGATGTCAGTTTGTAGGGCTCCCTTGGGTCTATCAGGGCAGCACAAGTTTGAGGAGGGGACAACTTCGGTGTGGACTCCATCCTTCGATATAAGGATTTTTTGCAGTGATGGCCCTGCCCAGGGCCAGTGGCCCCTGGGCACATCCTTTGGCCATTTTCCCTGGGAAAGAAAACTCAGCAGTCCAGGTTCCTGATGTCAGTTTGTAGGGCTCCCTTGGGTCTATCAGGGCAGCACAAGTTTGAGGTGGGGACAACTTCGGTGTGGGGTCCATCCTTTGATATAAGGATTATTTGCAGTCAGGGCTAGGTGCCCCTGGGCACATCCTTTTTCCATTTTCCCTGGGAAAGAAAACTCAGCAGTCCAGGTTCCTGATGTCAGTTTGTAGGGCTCCCTTGGGTCTATCAGGGCAGCACAAGTTTGAGATGGGGACAACTTCGGTGTGGGGTCCATCCTTCGATATAAGGATGTTTTGCAGTCAGGGCCAGGGGCCCAGGGCCAGGGGCCCCTGGGCACATCCTTTTTCCATTTTCCCTGGGAAAGAAAACTCAGCAGTCCAGGTTCCTGATGTCAGTTTGTAGGGCTCACTTGGGTCTATCAGGGCAGCACAAGTTTGAGGTGGGGACAACTTCGGTGTGGGGTGCATCCTTCGATATAAGGATTTTTTGCAGTCATGGTATGGGGCCCCTGGGCACATCCTTTTTCCATTTTCCCTGGGAAAGAAAACTCAGCAGTCCAGGTTCCTGATGTCAGTTTGTAGGGCTGCCTTGGGTCTATCAGGGCAGCACAAGTTTGAGGTGGGGACAGCTTCAGTGTGGGGTCCATCCTTCGATATAAGGATTATTTGCAGTCAGGGCAGGGGCCCCTGGGCACATCCTTTTTCCATTTTCCCTGGGAAAGAAAACTCAGCAGCCCAGGTTCCTGATGTCAGTTTGTAGGGCTCCCTTGGGTCTATCAGGGCAGCACAAGTTTGAGGTGGGGAGAACTTCTGTCTCGGGTCCATCCTTCGATAAAAGGATTCTTTGCAGTGAGTCCCTAGCCCAGGGCCAGGGGCCCCTGGGCACATCCTTTTTCCATTTTCCCTGGGAAAGAAAACTCAGCAGTCCAGGTTCCTGATGTCAGTTTGTAGGGCTCCCTTGGGTGTATCAGGGCAGCACAAGTTTGAGGTGGGGACAACTTCGGTGTGGGGTCCATTCTTCGATATAATGATTCTTTGCAGTGAGGTCGCAGCCCTGGGCCAGGGGCCCCTGGGCACATTCTTTTTCCATTTTCTCTGGGAAAGAAAACTCAGCAGTCCAGGTTCCTGATGTCAGTTTGTAGGGCTCCCTTGGGTCTATCAGGGCAGCACAAGTTTGAGGTGGGGACAACTTCGGTGTGGGGTCCATCCTTCGATATAAGGATTCTTTGCAGTCTGGGCCAGGGGCCCCTGGGCACATCCTTTGGCCATTTTCCCTGGGAAAGAAAACTCAGCAGTCCAGGTTCCTGATGTCAGTTTGTAGGGCTCCCTTGGGTCTATCAGGGCAGCACAAGTTTGAGGTGGGGACAACTTCGGTGTGGGGTCCATCCTTCGATATAAGGATTTTTTGTAGTGAGGCCCCAGCCCAGGGCCAGGGGCCCCTGGGCACATCCTTTTTCCATTTTCCCTGGGAAAGGAAACTCATGAGTCCAAGTTCCTGATGTCAGTTTGTAGGGCTCCCTTGGGTCTATCAGGGCAGCACAAGTTTGAGGTGGGGACAACTTCAGTGTGGGGTCCATCCTTCTATATATGGATTTTTTGCAGTCAGGGCCAGGGGCCGCTGGGCACATCCTTTGGCCATTTTCCCTGGGAAAGGAAACTCAGCAGTCCCGGTTCCTGATGTCAGTTTGTAGGGCTCCCTTGGGTCTATCAGGGCAGCACAAGTCTGAGGTGGGGACAACTTCGGTCTGGGGTCCATCCTTCCATATAA
This sequence comes from Lonchura striata, assembly GCF_050655825.1. Taxonomy (NCBI): domain Eukaryota; kingdom Metazoa; phylum Chordata; class Aves; order Passeriformes; family Estrildidae; genus Lonchura; species Lonchura striata. The sequence continues at coordinate 11,499,238 of NC_140733.1, read as the reverse complement.
AGATTTTTTGCAGTCGGGACCCAGCTTAGGGCCAGGGGCTCCTGGGCACGTCCTTTGCCATTTTCCCTGGGAAAGAAAACTCAGCAGTCCAGGTTCCTGATGTCAGTTTGTAGGGCTCCCTTGGGTCTATTAGGGCAGCACAAGTTTGAGGTGGGGACAACTTCGGTGTGGGGTCCATCCTTCGATATAAGGATTCTTTGCAATGAGGTCCCTACCCAGGTCCAGGGGCCCCTGGGCACATCCTTTTTCCATTTTCCCTGGGAAAGAAAACTCAGCAGTCCAGGTTCCTGATGTCAGTTTGTAGGGCTCCCTTGGGTCTATCAGGGCAGCACAAGTTTGAGGTGGGGACAACTTCGGTGTGGGGTCCATCCTTCGATATAAGAATTTTTTGCAGTGAGGGCCAGGGGCCCAGGGCCGGGGCCCCTGGGCACATCCTTTTTCCATTTTCCCTGGGAAAGAAAACTCAGCAGTCCAGGTTCCTGATGTCAGTTTGTAGGGCTCCCTTGGGTCTATCAGGGCAGCACAAGTTTGAGGTGGGGACAACTTCGGTGTGGGGTCCATCCTTCGATATAAGGATTTTTTGCAGTGAGGTCCCTGCCCAGGGCCAGGGCCCCTGGGCACATCCTTTTTACATTTTCCCTGGGAAAGAAAACTCAGCAGTCCAGGTTCCTGATGTCAGTTTGTAGGGCTCCCTTGGGTCTATCAGGGCAGCACAAGTTTGAGGTGGGGACAACTTCGGTGTGGGGTCCATCCTTCGATATATGGATTCTTTGCAGTCAGAACCAGGGGCCCCCGGGCACATCCTTTTTCCATTTTCCCTGGGAAAGAAAACTCAGCAGTCCAGGTTCCTGATGTCAGTTTGTAGGGCTCCCTTGGGTCTATCAGGGCAGCACAAGTTTGAGGTGGGGACAACTTCGGTGTGGGGTCCATCCTTCGATATAAGGATTTTTTGCAGTCAGGGACAGGGGCCCCTGGGCACATCCTTTTTCCATTTTCCCTGGGAAAGAAAACTCAGCAGTCCAGGTTCCTGATGTCAGTTTGTAGGGCTCCCTTGGGTCTATCAGGGCAGCACAAGTTTGAGGTGGGGACAACTTCGGTGTGGGGTCCATCCTTCGATATAATGATTCTTTGCAGTCAGGGCCAGGGGCCCCCGGCACATCCTTTTTCCATTTTCCCTGGGAAAGAAAACTCAGCAGTCCAGGTTCCTGATGTCAGTTTGTAGGGCTCCCTTGGGTGTATCAGGGCAGCACAAGTTTGAGGTGGGGACAACTTCGGTGTGGGGTCCATCCTTCGATATAAGGATTTTTTGCAGTCAGGGCCAGGGGCCCCTGGGCACATCCTTTTTCCATTTTCCCTGGGAAAGAAAACTCAGCAGTCCAGGTTCCTGATGTCAGTTTGTAGGGCTCCCTTGGGTGTATCAGGGCAGCACAAGTTTGAGGTGGGGACAACTTCGGTGTGGGGTCCATCCTTCGATATAAGGATTCTTTGCAATGAGGTCCCTACCCAGGTCCAGGGGCCCCTGGGCACATCATTTGGCCATTTTCCCTGGGAAAGAAAACTCACCAGTCCAGGTTCCTGATGTCAGTTTGTAGGGCTCCCTTGGGTCTATCAGGGCAGCACAAGTTTGAGGTGGGGACAACTTCGGTGTGGGGTCCATCCTTCGATATAAGGATTTTTTGCAGTGAGGTCCCTGCCCAGGGCCGGGGCCCCTGGGCACATCCTTTTTCCATTATCCCTGGGAAAGAAAACTCAGCAGTCCAGGTTCCTGATGTCAGTTTGTAGGGCTCCCTTGGGTCTATCAGGGCAGCACAAGTTTGAGGTGGGGACAACTTCGGTGTGGGGTCCATCCTTCGATATAAGGATTCTTTGCAATGAGGTCCCTACCCAGGTCCAGGGGCCCCTGGGCACATCCTTTTTCCATTTTCCCTGGGAAAGAAAACTCAGCAGTCCAGGTTCCTGATGTCAGTTTGTAGGGCTCCCTTGGGTCTATCAGGGCAGCACAAGTTTGAGGTGGGGACAACTTCGGTGTGGGGTCCATCCTTCGATATAAGAATTTTTTGCAGTGAGGGCCAGGGGCCCAGGGCCGGGGCCCCTGGGCACATCCTTTTTCCATTTTCCCTGGGAAAGAAAACTCAGCAGTCCAGGTTCCTGATGTCAGTTTGTAGGGCTCCCTTGGGTCTATCAGGGCAGCACAAGTTTGAGGTGGGGACAACTTCGGTGTGGGGTCCATCCTTCGATATAAGGATTTTTTGCAGTGAGGTCCCTGCCCAGGGCCAGGGCCCCTGGGCACATCCTTTTTCCATTTTCCCTGGGAAAGAAAACTCAGCAGTCCAGGTTCCTGATGTCAGTTTGTAGGGCTCCCTTGGGTCTATCAGGGCAGCACAAGTTTGAGGTGGGGACAACTTCGGTGTGGGGTCCATCCTTCGATATATGGATTCTTTGCAGTCAGAACCAGGGGCCCCCGGGCACATCCTTTTTCCATTTTCCCTGGGAAAGAAAACTCAGCAGTCCAGGTTCCTGATGTCAGTTTGTAGGGCTCCCTTGGGTCTATCAGGGCAGCACAAGTTTGAGGTGGGGACAACTTCGGTGTGGGGTCCATCCTTCGATATAAGGATTTTTTGCAGTCAGGGCCAGGGGCCCCTGGGCACATCCTTTTTCCATTTTCCCTGGGAAAGAAAACTCAGCAGTCCAGGTTCCTGATGTCAGTTTGTAGGGCTCCCTTGGGTCTATCAGGGCAGCACAAGTTTGAGGTGGGGACAACTTCGGTGTGGGGTCCATCCTTCGATATAAGGATTTTTTGCAGTCAGGGCCAGGGGTCCCTGGGCACATCCTTTTTCCATTTTCCCTGGGAAAGAAAACTCAGCAGTCCAGGTTCCTGATGTCAGTTTGTAGGGCTCCCTTGGGTCTATCAGGGCAGCACAAGTTTGAGGTGGGGACAACTTCGGTGTGGGGTCCATCCTTCGATATAAGGATTCTTTGCAGTGAGGTCCCTACCCAGGTCCAGGGGCCCCTGGGCACATCATTTGGCCATTTTCCCTGGGAAAGAAAACTCAGCAGTCCAGGTTCCTGATGTCAGTTTGTAGGGCTCCCTTGGGTCTATCAGGGCAGCACAAGTTTGAGGTGGGGACAACTTCGGTGTGGGGTCCATCCTTCGATATAAGGATTTTTTGCAGTGAGGCCCCTGCCCAGGGCCGGGGCCCCTGGGCACATCCTTTTTCCATTTTCCCTGGGAAAGAAAACTCAGCAGTCCAGATTCCTGATGTCAGTTTGTAGGGCTCCCTTGGGTCTATCAGGGCAGCACAAGTTTGAGGTGGGGACAACTTCGGTGTGGGCTCCATCCTTCGATATAAGGATTTTTTGCAGTCAGGGCCAGGGGCCCCAGGGCACATCCTTTTTCCATTTTCCCTGGGAAAGAAAACTCAGCAGTCCAGGTTCCTCATGTCAGTTTGTAGGGCTCCCTTGGGTCTATCAGGGCAGCACAAGTTTGAGGTGGGGACAACTTCGGTGTGGGGTCCATCCTTCGATATAAGGATTTTTTGCAGTCAGGGCCAGGGGCCCGCGGGCACATCCTTTTTCCATTTTCCCTGGGAAAGAAAACTCAGCAGTCCAGGTTCCTGATGTCAGTTTGTAGGGCTCCCTTGGGTCTATCAGGGCAGCACAAGTTTGAGGTGGGGACAACTTCGGTGTGGGGTCCATCCTTCGATATAAGGATTCTTTGCAGTGAGGTCCCTACCCAGGTCCAGGGGCCCCTGGGCACATCATTTGGCCATTTTCCCTGGGAAAGAAAACTCAGCAGTCCAGGTTCCTGATGTCAGTTTGTAGGGCTCCCTTGGGTCTATCAGGGCAGCACAAGTTTGAGGTGGGGACAACTTCGGTGTGGGGTCCATCCTTCGATATAAGGATTTTTTGCAGTGAGGCCCCTGCCCAGGGCCGGGGCCCCTGGGCACATCCTTTTTCCATTTTCCCTGGGAAAGAAAACTCAGCAGTCCAGGTTCCTGATGTCAGTTTGTAGGGCTCCCTTGGGTCTATCAGGGCAGCACAAGTTTGAGGTGGGGACAACTTCGGTGTGGGCTCCATCCTTCGATATAAGGATTTTTTGCAGTCAGGGCCAGGGGCCCCAGGGCACATCCTTTTTCCATTTTCCCTGGGAAAGAAAACTCAGCAGTCCAGGTTCCTGATGTCAGTTTGTAGGGCTCCCTTGGGTCTATCAGGGCAGCACAAGTTTGAGGTGGGGACAACTTCGGTGTGGGGTCTATCCTTCGATATAAGGATTCTTTGCAGTCAGGGACAGGGGCCCCCGGGCACATCCTTTTTCCATTTTCCCTGGGAAAGAAAACTCAGCAGTCCAGGTTCCTGATGTCAGTTTGTAGGGCTCCCTTGGGTCTATCAGGGCAGCACAAGTTTGAGGTGGGGACAACTTCGGTGTGGGCTCCATCCTTCGATATAAGGATTTTTTGCAGTGATGGCCCTGCCCAGGGCCAGTGGCCCCTGGGCACATCCTTTGGCCATTTTCCCTGGGAAAGAAAACTCAGCAGTCCAGGTTCCTGATGTCAGTTTGTAGGGCTCCCTTGGGTCTATCAGGGCAGCACAAGTTTGAGGTGGGGACAACTTCGGTGTGGGGTCCATCCTTTGATATAAGGATTATTTGCAGTCAGGGCTAGGTGCCCCTGGGCACATCCTTTTTCCATTTTCCCTGGGAAAGAAAACTCAGCAGTCCAGGTTCCTGATGTCAGTTTGTAGGGCTCCCTTGGGTCTATCAGGGCAGCACAAGTTTGAGATGGGGACAACTTCGGTGTGGGGTCCATCCTTCGATATAAGGATGTTTTGCAGTCAGGGCCAGGGGCCCAGGGCCAGGGGCCCCTGGGCACATCCTTTTTCCATTTTCCCTGGGAAAGAAAACTCAGCAGTCCAGGTTCCTGATGTCAGTTTGTAGGGCTCACTTGGGTCTATCAGGGCAGCACAAGTTTGAGGTGGGGACAACTTCGGTGTGGGGTGCATCCTTCGATATAAGGATTTTTTGCAGTCATGGTATGGGGCCCCTGGGCACATCCTTTTTCCATTTTCCCTGGGAAAGAAAACTCAGCAGTCCAGGTTCCTGATGTCAGTTTGTAGGGCTGCCTTGGGTCTATCAGGGCAGCACAAGTTTGAGGTGGGGACAGCTTCAGTGTGGGGTCCATCCTTCGATATAAGGATTATTTGCAGTCAGGGCAGGGGCCCCTGGGCACATCCTTTTTCCATTTTCCCTGGGAAAGAAAACTCAGCAGCCCAGGTTCCTGATGTCAGTTTGTAGGGCTCCCTTGGGTCTATCAGGGAAGCACAAGTTTGAGGTGGGGAGAACTTCTGTCTCGGGTCCATCCTTCGATAAAAGGATTCTTTGCAGTGAGTCCCTAGCCCAGGGCCAGGGGCCCCTGGGCACATCCTTTTTCCATTTTCCCTGGGAAAGAAAACTCAGCAGTCCAGGTTCCTGATGTCAGTTTGTAGGGCTCCCTTGGGTCTATCAGGGCAGCACAAGTTTGAGGTGGGGACAACTTCGGTGTGGGGTCCATTCTTCGATATAATGATTCTTTGCAGTGAGGTCGCAGCCCTGGGCCAGGGGCCCCTGGGCACATTCTTTTTCCATTTTCTCTGGGAAAGAAAACTCAGCAGTCCAGGTTCCTGATGTCAGTTTGTAGGGCTCCCTTGGGTCTATCAGGGCAGCACAAGTTTGAGGTGGGGACAACTTCGGTGTGGGGTCCATCCTTCGATATAAGGATTCTTTGCAGTCTGGGCCAGGGGCCCCTGGGCACATCCTTTGGCCATTTTCCCTGGGAAAGAAAACTCAGCAGTCCAGGTTCCTGATGTCAGTTTGTAGGGCTCCCTTGGGTCTATCAGGGCAGCACAAGTTTGAGGTGGGGACAACTTCGGTGTGGGGTCCATCCTTCGATATAAGGATTTTTTGTAGTGAGGCCCCAGCCCAGGGCCAGGGGCCCCTGGGCACATCCTTTTTCCATTTTCCCTGGGAAAGGAAACTCATGAGTCCAAGTTCCTGATGTCAGTTTGTAGGGCTCCCTTGGGTCTATCAGGGCAGCACAAGTTTGAGGTGGGGACAACTTCAGTGTGGGGTCCATCCTTCTATATATGGATTTTTTGCAGTCAGGGCCAGGGGCCGCTGGGCACATCCTTTGGCCATTTTCCCTGGGAAAGGAAACTCAGCAGTCCCGGTTCCTGATGTCAGTTTGTAGGGCTCCCTTGGGTCTATCAGGGCAGCACAAGTTTGAGGTGGGGACAACTTCGGTCTGGGGTCCATCCTTCCATATAAAGATTTTTTGCAGTCGGGACCCAGCTTAGGGCCAGGGGCTCCTGGGCACGTCCTTTGCCATTTTCCCTGGGAAAGAAAACTCAGCAGTCCAGGTTCCTGATGTCAGTTTGTAGGGCTCCCTTGGGTCTATTAGGGCAGCACAAGTTTGAGGTGGGGACAACTTCGGTGTGGGGTCCATCCTTCGATATAAGGATTCTTTGCAATGAGGTCCCTACCCAGGTCCAGGGGCCCCTGGGCACATCCTTTTTCCATTTTCCCTGGGAAAGAAAACTCAGCAGTCCAGGTTCCTGATGTCAGTTTGTAGGGCTCCCTTGGGTCTATCAGGGCAGCACAAGTTTGAGGTGGGGACAACTTCGGTGTGGGGTCCATCCTTCGATATAAGAATTTTTTGCAGTGAGGGCCAGGGGCCCAGGGCCGGGGCCCCTGGGCACATCCTTTTTCCATTTTCCCTGGGAAAGAAAACTCAGCAGTCCAGGTTCCTGATGTCAGTTTGTAGGGCTCCCTTGGGTCTATCAGGGCAGCACAAGTTTGAGGTGGGGACAACTTCGGTGTGGGGTCCATCCTTCGATATAAGGATTTTTTGCAGTGAGGTCCCTGCCCAGGGCCAGGGCCCCTGGGCACATCCTTTTTCCATTTTCCCTGGGAAAGAAAACTCAGCAGTCCAGGTTCCTGATGTCAGTTTGTAGGGCTCCCTTGGGTCTATCAGGGCAGCACAAGTTTGAGGTGGGGACAACTTCGGTGTGGGGTCCATCCTTCGATATATGGATTCTTTGCAGTCAGAACCAGGGGCCCCCGGGCACATCCTTTTTCCATTTTCCCTGGGAAAGAAAACTCAGCAGTCCAGGTTCCTGATGTCAGTTTGTAGGGCTCCCTTGGGTCTATCAGGGCAGCACAAGTTTGAGGTGGGGACAACTTCGGTGTGGGGTCCATCCTTCGATATAAGGATTTTTTGCAGTCAGGGACAGGGGCCCCTGGGCACATCCTTTTTCCATTTTCCCTGGGAAAGAAAACTCAGCAGTCCAGGTTCCTGATGTCAGTTTGTAGGGCTCCCTTGGGTCTATCAGGGCAGCACAAGTTTGAGGTGGGGACAACTTCGGTGTGGGGTCCATCCTTCGATATAATGATTCTTTGCAGTCAGGGCCAGGGGCCCCCGGCACATCCTTTTTCCATTTTCCCTGGGAAAGAAAACTCAGCAGTCCAGGTTCCTGATGTCAGTTTGTAGGGCTCCCTTGGGTGTATCAGGGCAGCACAAGTTTGAGGTGGGGAGAACTTCGGTGTGGGGTCCATCCTTCGATATAAGGATTTTTTGCAGTCAGGGCCAGGGGCCCCTGGGCACATCCTTTTTCCATTTTCCCTGGGAAAGAAAACTCAGCAGTCCAGGTTCCTGATGTCAGTTTGTAGGGCTCCCTTGGGTGTATCAGGGCAGCACAAGTTTGAGGTGGGGACAACTTCGGTGTGGGGTCCATCCTTCGATATAAGGATTCTTTGCAATGAGGTCCCTACCCAGGTCCAGGGGCCCCTGGGCACATCATTTGGCCATTTTCCCTGGGAAAGAAAACTCACCAGTCCAGGTTCCTGATGTCAGTTTGTAGGGCTCCCTTGGGTCTATCAGGGCAGCACAAGTTTGAGGTGGGGACAACTTCGGTGTGGGGTCCATCCTTCGATATAAGGATTTTTTGCAGTGAGGTCCCTGCCCAGGGCCGGGGCCCCAGGGCACATCCTTTTTCCATTATCCCTGGGAAAGAAAACTCAGCAGTCCAGGTTCCTGATGTCAGTTTGTAGGGCTCCCTTGGGTCTATCAGGGCAGCACAAGTTTGAGGTGGGGACAACTTCGGTGTGGGGTCCATCCTTCGATATAAGGATTTTTTGCAGTGAGGTCCCTGCCCAGGGCCAGGGCCCCTGAGCACATCCTTTTTCCATTTTCCCTGGGAAAGAAAACTCAGCAGTCCAGGTTCCTGATGTCAGTTTGTAGGGCTCTCTTGGGTCTATCAGGGCAGCACAAGTTTGAGGTGGGGACAACTTCGGTGTGGGGTCCATCCTTCGATATATGGATTCTTTGCAGTCAGAACCAGGGGCCCCCGGGCACATCCTTTTTCCATTTTCCCTGGGAAAGAAAACTCAGCAGTCCAGGTTCCTGATGTCAGTTTGTAGGGCTCCCTTGGGTCTATCAGGGCAGCACAAGTTTGAGGTGGGGACAACTTCGGTGTGGGGTCCATCCTTCGATATAAGGATTCTTTGCAATGAGGTCCCTACCCAGGTCCAGGGGCCCCTGGGCACATCCTTTTTCCATTTTCCCTGGGAAAGAAAACTCAGCAGTCCAGGTTCCTGATGTCAGTTTGTAGGGCTCCCTTGGGTGTATCAGGGCAGCACAAGTTTGAGGTGGGGACAACTTCGGTGTGGGGTCCATCCTTCGATATAAGAATTTTTTGCAGTGAGGGCCAGGGGCCCAGGGCCGGGGCCCCTGGGCACATCCTTTTTCCATTTTCCCTGGGAAAGAAAACTCAGCAGTCCAGGTTCCTGATGTCAGTTTGTAGGGCTCCCTTGGGTCTATCAGGGCAGCACAAGTTTGAGGTGGGGACAACTTCGGTGTGGGGTCCATCCTTCGATATAAGGATTTTTTGCAGTGAGGTCCCTGCCCAGGGCCAGGGCCCCTGGGCACATCCTTTTTCCATTTTCCCTGGGAAAGAAAACTCAGCAGTCCAGGTTCCTGATGTCAGTTTGTAGGGCTCCCTTGGGTCTATCAGGGCAGCACAAGTTTGAGGTGGGGACAACTTCGGTGTGGGGTCCATCCTTCGATATATGGATTCTTTGCAGTCAGAACCAGGGGCCCCCGGGCACATCCTTTTTCCATTTTCCCTGGGAAAGAAAACTCAGCAGTCCAGGTTCCTGATGTCAGTTTGTAGGGCTCCCTTGGGTCTATCAGGGCAGCACAAGTTTGAGGTGGGGACAACTTCGGTGTGGGGTCCATCCTTCGATATAAGGATTTTTTGCAGTCAGGGACAGGGGCCCCTGGGCACATCCTTTTTCCATTTTCCCTGGGAAAGAAAACTCAGCAGTCCAGGTTCCTGATGTCAGTTTGTAGGGCTCCCTTGGGTCTATCAGGGCAGCACAAGTTTGAGGTGGGGACAACTTCGGTGTGGGGTCCATCCTTCGATATAACGATTCTTTGCAGTCAGGGCCAGGGGCCCCCGGCACATCCTTTTTCCATTTTCCCTGGGAAAGAAAACTCAGCAGTCCAGGTTCCTGATGTCAGTTTGTAGGGCTCCCTTGGGTGTATCAGGGCAGCACAAGTTTGAGGTGGGGAGAACTTCGGTGTGGGGTCCATCCTTCGATATAAGGATTTTTTGCAGTCAGGGCCAGGGGCCCCTGGGCACATCCTTTTTCCATTTTCCCTGGGAAAGAAAACTCAGCAGTCCAGGTTCCTGATGTCAGTTTGTAGGGCTCCCTTGGGTGTATCAGGGCAGCACAAGTTTGAGGTGGGGACAACTTCGGTGTGGGGTCCATCCTTCGATATAAGGATTCTTTGCAATGAGGTCCCTACCCAGGTCCAGGGGCCCCTGGGCACATCATTTGGCCATTTTCCCTGGGAAAGAAAACTCACCAGTCCAGGTTCCTGATGTCAGTTTGTAGGGCTCCCTTGGGTCTATCAGGGCAGCACAAGTTTGAGGTGGGGACAACTTCGGTGTGGGGTCCATCCTTCGATATAAGGATTTTTTGCAGTGAGGTCCCTGCCCAGGGCCGGGGCCCCTGGGCACATCCTTTTTCCATTATCCCTGGGAAAGAAAACTCAGCAGTCCAGGTTCCTGATGTCAGTTTGTAGGGCTCCCTTGGGTCTATCAGGGCAGCACAAGTTTGAGGTGGGGACAACTTCGGTGTGGGGTCCATCCTTCGATATAAGGATTTTTTGCAGTGAGGTCCCTGCCCAGGGCCAGGGCCCCTGAGCACATCCTTTTTCCATTTTCCCTGGGAAAGAAAACTCAGCAGTCCAGGTTCCTGATGTCAGTTTGTAGGGCTCTCTTGGGTCTATCAGGGCAGCAGAAGTTTGAGGTGGGGACAACTTCGGTGTGGGGTCCATCCTTCGATATATGGATTCTTTGCAGTCAGAACCAGGGGCCCCCGGGCACATCCTTTTTCCATTTTCCCTGGGAAAGAAAACTCAGCAGTCCAGGTTCCTGATGTCAGTTTGTAGGGCTCCCTTGGGTCTATCAGGGCAGCACAAGTTTGAGGTGGGGACAACTTCGGTGTGGGGTCCATCCTTCGATATAAGGATTCTTTGCAATGAGGTCCCTACCCAGGTCCAGGGGCCCCTGGGCACATCATTTGGCCATTTTCCCTGGGAAAGAACACTCAGCAGTCCAGGTTCCTGATGTCAGTTTGTATGGCTCCCTTGGGTCTATCAGGGCAGCACAAGTTTGAGGTGGGGACAACTTCGGTGTGGGGTCCATCCTTCGATATAAGGATTTTTTGCAGTGAGGTCCCTGCCCAGGGCCGGGGCCCCTGGGCACATCCTTTTTCCATTTTCCCTGGGAAAGAAAACTCAGCAGTCCAGGTTCCTGATGTCAGTTTGTAGGGCTCCCTTGGGTGTATCAGGGCAGCACAAGTTTGAGGTGGGGACAACTTCGGTGTGGGGTCCATCCTTCGATATAAGGATTTTTTGCAGTCATGGCCAGGGGCCCCTGGGCACATCCTTTTTCCATTTTCCCTGGGAAAGAAAACTCAGCAGTCCAGGTTCCTGATGTCAGTTTGTAGGGCTCCCTTGGGTGTATCAGGGCAGCACAAGTTTGAGGTGGGGACAACTTCGGTGTGGGGTCCATCCTTCGATATAAGGATTTTTTGCATTCAGGGCGAGGGGCCCCTGGGCACATCCTTTTTCCATTTTCCCTGGGAAAGAAAACTCAGCAGTCCAGGTTCCTGATGTCAGTTTGTAGGGCTCCCTTGGGTCTATCAGGGCAGCACAAGTTTGAGGTGGGGACAACTTCGGTGTGGGGTCCATCCTTCGATATAAGGATTCTTTGCAGTGAGGTCCCTACCCAGGTCCAGGGGCCCCTGGGCACATCCTTTTTCCATTTTCCCTGGGAAAGAAAACTCACAGTCCAGGTTCCTGATGTCAGTTTGTAGGGCTCCCTTGGGTGTATCAGGGCAGCACAAGTTTGAGGTGGGGACAACTTCGGTGTGGGGTCCATCCTTCGATATAAGGATTCTTTGCAATGAGGTCCCTACCCAGGTCCAGGGGCCCCTGGGCACATCATTTGGCCATTTTCCCTGGGAAAGAAAACTCAGCAGTCCAGGTTCCTGATGTCAGTTTGTAGGGCTCCCTTGCGTCTATCAGGGCAGCACAAGTTTGAGGTGGGGACAACTTCGGTGCGGGGTCCATCCTTCGATATAAGGATTTTTTTCAGTCAGGGCCAAGGGCCCCCGGGCACAACCTTTGGCCATTTTCCCTGGGAAAGAAAACTCAGCAGTCCAGGTTCCTGATGTCAGTTTGTAGGGCTCCCTTGGGTGTATCAGGGCAGCACAAGTTTGAGGTGGGGACAACTTCGGTGTGGGGTCCATCCTTCGATATAAGGATTTTTTGCAGTCAGGGCCAGGGGCCCCCGGGCACATCCTTTTTCCATTTTCCCTGGGAAAGAAAACTCAGCAGTCCAGGTTCCTGATGTCAGTTTGTAGGGCTCCCTTGGGTGTATCAGGGCAGCACAAGTTTGAGGTGGGGACAACTTCGGTGTGGGCTCCATCCTTCGATATAAGGATTTTTTGCAGTCAGGGCCAGGGGCCCCTGGGCACATCCTTTTTCCATTATCCCTGGGAAAGAAAACTCAGCAGTCCAGGTTCCTGATGTCAGTTTGTAGGGCTGCCTTGGGTCTATCAGTGCAGTACAAGTTTGAGGTGGGCACAGCTTCGGTGTGGGTTCCATCCTTCAATATAAGGATATTTTGCAGTCAGGGCCAGGGGCCCCTGGGCACATCCTTTTTCCATTTTCCCTGGGAAAGAAAACTCAGCAGTCCAGGTTCCTGATGTCAGTTTGTAGGGCTGCCTTGGGTTTATCAGGGCAGCACAAGTTTGAGGTGGGGACAACTTCGGTGTGGGCTCCATCCTTCGATATAAGGATTTTTTGCAGTCAGGGCCAGGAGCCCCTGGGCACATCCTTTTTCCATTTTCCCTGGGAAAGAAAACTCAGCAGTCCAGGTTCCTGATGTCAGTTTGTAGGGCTCCCTTGGGTCTATCAGGGCAGCACAAGTTTGAGGTGGGGACAACTTCGGTGTGGGGTCTATCCTTTGATATAAGGATTTTTTGCAGTGAGGCCCCTGCCCAGGGCCAGGGCCCCTGGGCACATCCTTTTTCCATTTTCCCTGGGAAAGAAAACTCAGCAGTCCAGGTTCCTGATGTCAGTTTGTAGGGCTCCCTTGGGTCTATCAGGGCAGCACAAGTTTGAGGTGGGGACAACTTCGGTGTGGGCTCCATCCTTCGATATAAGGATTTTTTGCAGTCAGGGCCAGGGGCCCCAGGGCACATCCTTTTTCCATTTCCCCTGGGAAAGAAAACTCAGCAGTCCAGGTTCCTGATGTCAATTTGTAGGGCGTCCTTGGGTCTATCAGGGCAGCACAAGTTTGAGGTGGGGACAACTTCGGTGTGGGGTCCATCCTTCGATATAAGGATTCTTTGCAATGAGGTCCCTACCCAGGTCCAGGGGCCCCTGGGCACATCCTTTTTCCATTTTCCCTGGGAAAGAAAACTCAGCAGTCCAGGTTCCTGATGTCAGTTTGTAGGGCTGCCTTGGGTCTATCAGGGCAGTACAAGTTTGAGGTGGGCACAGCTTCGGTGTGGGTTCCATCCTTCAATATAAGGATATTTTGCAGTCAGGGCCAGGGGCCCCTGGGCACATCCTTTTTCCATTTTCCCTGGGAAAGAAAACTCAGCAGTCCAGGTTCCTGATGTCAGTTTGTAGGGCTGCCTTGGGTTTATCAGGGCAGCACAAGTTTGAGGTGGGGACAACTTCGGTGTGGGCTCCATCCTTCGATATAAGGATTTTTTGCAGTCAGGGCCAGGAGCCCCTGGGCACATCCTTTTTCCATTTTCCCTGGGAAAGAAAACTCAGCAGTCCAGGTTCCTGATGTCAGTTTGTAGGGCTCCCTTGGGTGTATCAGGGCAGCACAAGTTTGAGGTGGGGACAACTTCGGTGTGGGCTCCATCCTTCGATATAAGGATTTTTTGCAGTCAGGGCCAGGGGCCCCTGGGCACAACCTTTTTCCATTTTCCCTGGGAAAGAAAACTCAGCAGTCCAGGTTCCTGATGTCAGTTTGTAGGGCTCCCTTGGGTCTATCAGGGCAGCACAAGTTTGAGGTGGGGACAACTTCGGTGTGGGGTCCATCCTTCGATATAAGGATTTTTTGCAGTCAGGGACAGGGGCCCCTGGGCACATCCTTTTTCCATTTTCCCTGGGAAAGAAAACTCAGCAGTAGAGGTTCCTGATGTCAGTTTGTAGGGCTCCCTTGGGTCTATCAGGGCAGCACAAGTTTGAGGTGGGGACAACTTCGGTGTGGGGTCTATCCTTCGATATAAGGATTTTTTGCAGTGAGGTCCCTGCCCAGGGCCAGGGCCCCTGGGCACATCCTTTTTCCATTTTCCCTGGGAAAGAAAACTCAGCAGTCCAGGTTCCTGATGTCAGTTTGTAGGGCTCCCTTGGGTCTATCAGGGCAGCACAAGTTTGAGGTGGGGACAACTTCGGTGTGGGGTCCATCCTTCGATATAAGGATTTTTTGCAGTCAGGGCCAGGGGCCCCCGGGCACATCCTTTTTCCATTTTCCCTGGGAAAGAAAACTCAGCAGTCCAGGTTCCTGATGTCAGTTTGTAGGGCTCCCTTGGGTCTATCAGGGCAGCACAAGTTTGAGGTGGGGACAACTTCGGTGTGGGGTCCATCCTTCGATATAAGGATTCTTTGCAATGAGGTCCCTACCCAGGTCCAGGGGCCCCTGGGCACATCCTTTTTCCATTTTCCCTGGGAAAGAAAACTCAGCAGTCCAGGTTCCTGATGTCAGTTTGTAGGGCTCCCTTGGGTCTATCAGGGCAGCACAAGTTTGAGGTGGGGACAACTTCGGTGTGGGGTCCATCCTTCGATATAAGGATTTTTTGCAGTCAGGGCCAGGGGCCCCAGGGCACATCCTTTTTCCATTTTCCCTGGGAAAGAAAACTCAGCAGTCCAGATTCCTGATGTCAGTTTGTAGGGTTCTCTTGGGTGTATCAGGGCAGCACAAGTTTGAAGTGGGGACAACTTCGGTGTGGGGTCCATCCTTCGATATAAGGATTTTTTGCAGTCATGGCCAGGGGCCCCTGGGCACATCCTTTTTCCATTTTCCCTGGGAAAGAAAACTCAGCAGTCCAGGTTCCTGATGTCAGTTTGTAGGGCTCCCTTGGGTCTATCAGGGCAGCACAAGTTTGAGGTGGGGAGAACTTCGGTGTGGGGTCCATCCTTCGATATAAGGATTTTTTGCAGTCATGGCCAGGGGCCCCTGGGCACATCCTTTTTCCATTTTCCCTGGGAAAGAAAACTCAGCAGTCCAGGTTCCTGATGTCAGTTTGTAGGGCTCCCTTGGGTGTATCAGGGCAGCACAAGTTTGAGGTGGGGACAACTTCGGTGTGGGGTCCATCCTTCGATATAAGGATTTTTTGCGGTGAGGTCCCTGCCCAGGGCCAGGGCCCCTGGGCACATCCTTTTTCCATTTTCCCTGGGAAAGAAAACTCAGCAGTCCAGGTTCCTGATGTCAGTTTGTAGGGCTCCCTTGGGTCTATCAGGGCAGCACAAGTTTGAGGTGGGGACAACTTCGGTGTGGGGTCCATCCTTCGATATAAGGATTCTTTGCAGTGAGGCGCCAGCCCAGGTCCAGGGGCCCCTGGGCACATCCTTTTTCCATTTTCCCTGGGAAAGAAAACTCAGCAGTCCAGGTTCCTGATGTCAGTTTGTAGGGCTCCCTTGGGTCTATCAGGGCAGCACAAGTTTGAGGTGGGGACAACTTCGGTGTGGGCTCCATCCTTCGATATAAGGATTTTTTGCAGTCAGGGCCAGGGGCCCCTGGGCACAACCTTTTTCCATTTTCCCTGGGAAAGAAAACTCAGCAGTCCAGGTTCCTGATGTCAGTTTGTAGGGCTCCCTTGGGTCTATCAGGGCAGCACAAGTTTGAGGTGGGGACAACTTCGGTGTGGGGTCCATCCTTCGATATAACGATTCTTTGCAGTCAGGGCCAGGGGCCCCCGGCACATCCTTTTTCCATTTTCCCTGGGAAAGAAAACTCAGCAGTCCAGGTTCCTGATGTCAGTTTGTAGGGCTCCCTTGGGTGTATCAGGGCAGCACAAGTTTGAGGTGGGGAGAACTTCGGTGTGGGGTCCATCCTTCGATATAAGGATTTTTTGCAGTCAGGGCCAGGGGCCCCTGGGCACATCCTTTTTCCATTTTCCCTGGGAAAGAAAACTCAGCAGTCCAGGTTCCTGATGTCAGTTTGTAGGGCTCCCTTGGGTGTATCAGGGCAGCACAAGTTTGAGGTGGGGACAACTTCGGTGTGGGGTCCATCCTTCGATATAAGGATTCTTTGCAATGAGGTCCCTACCCAGGTCCAGGGGCCCCTGGGCACATCCTTTTTCCATTTTCCCTGGGAAAGAAAACTCAGCAGTCCAGGTTCCTGATGTCAGTTTGTAGGGCTCCCTTGGGTCTATCAGGGCAGCACAAGTTTGAGGTGGGGACAACTTCGGTGTGGGGTCCATCCTTCGATATAAGGATTTTTTGCAGTGAGGCCCCTGCCCAGGGCCGGGGCCCCTGGGCACATCCTTTTTCCATTTTCCCTGGGAAAGAAAACTCAGCAGTCCAGGTTCCTGATGTCAGTTTGTAGGGCTCCCTTGGGTCTATCAGGGCAGCACAAGTTTGAGGTGGGGACAACTTCGGTGTGGGGTCCATCCTTCGATTTAAGGATTTTTTGCAGTGAGGTCCCTGCCCAGGGCCAGGGCCCCTGAGCACATCCTTTTTCCATTTTCCCTGGGAAAGAAAACTCAGCAGTCCAGGTTCCTGATGTCAGTTTGTAGGGCTCTCTTGGGTCTATCAGGGCAGCACAAGTTTGAGGTGGGGACAACTTCGGTGTGGGGCCATCCTTCGATATATGGATTCTTTGCAGTCAGAACCAGGGGCCCCCGGGCACATCCTTTTTCCATTTTCCCTGGGAAAGAAAACTCAGCAGTCCAGGTTCCTGATGTCAGTTTGTAGGGCTCCCTTGGGTCTATCAGGGCAGCACAAGTTTGAGGTGGGGACAACTTCGGTGTGGGCTCCATCCTTCGATATAAGGATTTTTTGCAGTCAGGGACAGGGGCCCCTGGGCACATCCTTTTTCCATTTTCCCTGGGAAAGAAAACTCAGCAGTCCAGGTTCCTGATGTCAGTTTGTAGGGCTCCCTTGGGTCTATCAGGGCAGCACAAGTTTGAGGTGGGGACAACTTCGGTGTGGGTTCCATCCTTCGATATAAGGATTTTTTGCAGTCAGGGCCAGGGGCCCCTGGGCACATCCTTTTTCCATTTTCCCTGGGAAAGAAAACTCAGCAGTCCAGGTTCCTGATGTCAGTTTGTAGGGCTCCCTTGGGTCTATCAGGGCAGCACAAGTTTGAGGTGGGGACAACTTCGGTGCGGGGTCCATCCTTCGATATAAGGATTTTTTTCAGTCAGGGCCAAGGGCTCCCGGGCACAACCTTTGGCCATTTTCCCTGGGAAAGAAAACTCAGCAGTCCAGGTTCCTGATGTCAGTTTGTAGGGCTCCCTTGGGTCTATCAGGGCAGCACAAGTTTGAGGTGGGGACAACTTCGGTGTGGGGTCCATCCTTCGATATAAGGATTCTTTGCAATGAGGTCCCTACCCAGGTCCAGGGGCCCCTGGGCACATCATTTGGCCATTTTCCCTGGGAAAGAAAACTCAGCAGTCCAGGTTCCTGATGTCAGTTTGTATGGCTCCCTTGGGTCTATCAGGGCAGCACAAGTTTGAGGTGGGGACAACTTCGGTGTGGGGTCCATCCTTCGATATAAGGATTTTTTGCAGTGAGGTCCCTGCCCAGGGCCGGGGCCCCTGGGCACATCCTTTTTCCATTTTCCCTGGGAAAGAAAACTCAGCAGTCCAGGTTCCTGATGTCAGTTTGTAGGGCTCCCTTGGGTGTATCAGGGCAGCACAAGTTTGAGGTGGGGACAACTTCGGTGTGGGGTCCATCCTTCGATATAAGGATTTTTTGCAGTCATGGCCAGGGGCCCCTGGGCACATCCTTTTTCCATTTTCCCTGGGAAAGAAAACTCAGCAGTCCAGGTTCCTGATGTCAGTTTGTAGGGCTCCCTTGGGTCTATCAGGGCAGCACAAGTTTGAGGTGGGGACAACTTCGGTGTGGGGTCCATCCTTCGATATAAGGATTTTTTGCAGTGAGGTCCCTGCCCAGGGCCAAAGCCCCTGGGCACATCCTTTTTCCATTTTCCCTGGGAAAGAAAACTCAGCAGTCCAGGTTCCTGATGTCAGTTTGTAGGGCTCCCTTGGGTCTATCAGGGCAGCACAAGTTTGAGGTGGGGACAACTTCGGTGTGGGGTCCATCCTTCGATATAAGGATTCTTTGCAATGAGGTCCCTACCCAGGTCCAGGGGCCCCTGGGCACATCATTTGGCCATTTTCCCTGGGAAAGAAAACTCACCAGTCCAGGTTCCTGATGTCAGTTTGTAGGGCTCCCTTGGGTCTATCAGGGCAGCACAAGTTTGAGGTGGGGACAACTTCGGTGTGGGGTCCATCCTTCGATATAAGGATTTTTTGCAGTGAGGTCCCTGCCCAGGGCCAGGGCCCCTGGGCACATCCTTTTTCCATTTTCCCTGGGAAAGAAAACTCAGCAGTCCAGGTTCCTGATGTCAGTTTGTAGGGCTCCCTTGGGTCTATCAGGGCAGCACAAGTTTGAGGTGGGGACAACTTCGGTGTGGGGTCCATCCTTCGATATAAGGATTTTTTGCAGTCAGGGCCAGGGGCCCCTGGGCACATCCTTTCTCCATTTTCCCTGGGAAAGAAAACTCAGCAGTCCAGGTTCCTGATGTCAGTTTGTAGGGCTCCCTTGGGTCTATCAGGGCAGCACAAGTTTGAGGTGGGGACAACTTCGGTGTGGGGTCCATCCTTCGATATAAGGATTTTTTGCAGTGAGGTCCCTGCCCAGGGCCAGGGCCCCTGGGCACATCCTTTTTCCATTTCCCCTGGGAAAGAAAACTCAGCAGTCCAGGTTCCTGATGTCAGTTTGTAGGGCTCCCTTGGGTCTATCAGGGCAGCACAAGTTTGAGGTGGGGACAACTTCGGTGTGGGGTCCATCCTTCGATATAAGGATTTTTTGCATTCAGGGCCAGGGGACCCTGGGCACATCCTTTTTCCATTTTCCCTGGGAAAGAAAACTCAGCAGTCCAGGTTCCTGATGTCAGTTTGTAGGGCTCCCTTGGGTCTATCAGGGCAGCACAAGTTTGAGGTGGGGACAACTTCGGTGTGGGGTCCATCCTTCGATATAAGGATTCTTTGCAGTCAGGGCCAGGGGCCCCCGGGCACATCCTTTTTCCATTTTCCCTGGGAAAGAAAACTCAGCAGTCCAGGTTCCTGATGTCAGTTTGTAGGGCTCCCTTGGGTCTATCAGGGCAGCACAAGTTTGAGGTGGGGACAACTTCGGTGTGGGCTCCATCCTTCGATATAAGGATTTTTTGCAGTGATGGCCCTGCCCAGGGCCAGGGGCCCCTGGGCACATCCTTTTTCCATTTTCCCTGGGAAAGAAAACTCAGCAGTCCAGGTTCCTGATGTCAGTTTGTAGGGCTCTCTTGGGTCTATCAGGGCAGCACAAGTTTGAGGTGGGGACAACTTCGGTGTGCGGTCCATTCTTCGATATAATGATTCTTTGCAGTGAGGTCGCAGCCCTGGGCCAGGGGCCCCTGGGCACATCCTTTTTCCATTTTCCCTGGGAAAGAAAACTCAGCAGTCCAGGTTCCTGATGTCAGTCTGTAGGGCTCCCTTGGGTCTATCAGAGCAGCACAAGTTTGAGGTGGGGACAACTTCGGTGTGGGGTCCATCCTTCGATATAAGGATTCTTTGCAATGAGGTCCCTACCCAGGTCCAGGGGCCCCTGGGCACATCATTTGGCCATTTTCCCTGGGAAAGAAAACTCAGCAGTCCAGGTTCCTGATGTCAGTTTGTAGGGCTCCCTTGGGTCTATCAGGGCAGCACAAGTTTGAGGTGGGGACAACTTCGGTGTGGGGTCCATCCTTCGATATAAGGATTTTTTGCAGTCAGGGCCAGGGGCCCCCGGGCACATCCTTTTTCCATTTTCCCTGGGAAAGAAAACTCAGCAGTCCAGGTTCCTGATGTCAGTTTGTAGGGCTCCCTTGGGTCTATCAGGGCAGCACAAGTTTGAGGTGGGGACAACTTCAGTGTGGGGTCCATCCTTCGATATAAGGATTTTTTGCAGTCAGGTCCAGGGGCCCCAGGGCACATCCTTTTTCCATTTTCCCTGGGAAAGAAAACTCAGCAGTCCAGGTTCCTGATGTCAGTTTGTAGGGTTCTCTTGGGTGTATCAGGGCAGCACAAGTTTGAGGTGGGGAGAACTTCGGTGTGGGGTCCATCCTTCGATATAAGGATTATTTGCAGTCATGGCCAGGGGCCCCTGGGCACATCCTTTTTCCATTTTCCCTGGGAAAGAAAACTCAGCAGTCCAGGTTCCTGATGTCAGTTTGTAGGGCTCCCTTGGGTCTATCAGGGCAACACAAGCTTGAGGTGGGGACAACTTCGGTGCGGGGTCCATCCTTCGATATTTGGATTTTTTTCAGTCAGGGCCAAGGGCTCCCGGGCACAACCTTTGGCCATTTTCCCTGGGAAAGAAAACTCAGCAGTCCAGGTTCCTGATGTCAGTTTGTAGGGCTCCCTTGGGTGTATCAGGGCAACACAAGTTTGAGGTGGGGACAACTTCGGTGTGGGGTCCATCCTTCGATATAAGGATTCTTTGCAATGAGGTCCCTACCCAGGTCCAGGGGCCCCTGGGCACATCCTTTTTCCATTTTCCCTGGGAAAGAAAACTCAGCAGTCCAGGTTCCTGATGTCAGTTTGTAGGGCTCCCTTGGGTCTATCAGGGCAGCACAAGTTTGAGGTGGGGACAACTTCGGTGTGGGGTCCATCCTTCGATATAAGGATTTTTTGCAGTGAGGTCCCTGCCCAGGGCCAAAGCCCCTGGGCACATCCTTTTTCCATTTTCCCTGGGAAAGAAAACTCAGCAGTCCAGGTTCCTGATGTCAGTTTGTAGGGCTCCCTTGGGTCTATCAGGGCAGCACAAGTTTGAGGTGGGGACAACTTCGGTGTGGGGTCCATCCTTCGATATAAGGATTCTTTGCAATGAGGTCCCTACCCAGGTCCAGGGGCCCCTGGGCACATCATTTGGCCATTTTCCCTGGGAAAGAAAACTCAGCAGTCCAGGTTCCTGATGTCAGTTTGTAGGGCTCCCTTGGGTCTATCAGGGCAGCACAAGTTTGAGGTGGGGACAACTTCGGTGTGGGGTCCATCCTTCGATATAAGGATTTTTTGCAGTGAGGTCCCTGCCCAGGGCCAGGGCCCCTGGGCACATCCTTTTTCCATTTTCCCTGGGAAAGAAAACTCAGCAGTCCAGGTTCCTGATGTCAGTTTGTAGGGCTCCCTTGGGTCTATCAGGGCAGCACAAGTTTGACGTGGGGAGAACTTCGGTGTGGGGTCCATCCTTCGATATAAGGATTATTTGCAGTCATGGCCAGGGGCCCCTGGGCACATCCTTTTTCCATTTTCCCTGGGAAAGAAAACTCAGCAGTCCAGGTTCCTGATGTCAGTTTGTAGGGCTCCCTTGGGTCTATCAGGGCAGCACAAGTTTGAGGTGGCAACAACTTCGGTGTGGGGTCCATCCTTCGATATAAGGATTTTTTGCAGTCAGGGCCAGGGGGCCCCCGGCACATCCTTTTTCCATTTTCCCTGGGAAAGAAAACTCAGCAGTCCAGGTTCCTGATGTCAGTTTGTAGGGCTCCCTTGGGTCTATCAGGGCAGCACAAGTTTGAGGTGGGGACAACTTCGGTGTGGGGTCCATCCTTCGATATAAGGATTTTTTGCAGTCAGGGCCAGGGGCCCCTGGGCACATCCTTTCTCCATTTTCCCTGGGAAAGAAAACTCAGCAGTCCAGGTTCCTGATGTCAGTTTGTAGGGCTCCCTTGGGTCTATCAGGGCAGCACAAGTTTGAGGTGGGGACAACTTCGGTGTGGGGTCCATCCTTCGATATAAGGATTTTTTGCATTCAGGGCCAGGGGACCCTGGGCACATCCTTTTTCCATTTTCCCTGGGAAAGAAAACTCAGCAGTCCAGGTTCCTGATGTCAGTTTGTAGGGCTCCCTTGGGTCTATCAGGGCAGCACAAGTTTGAGGTGGGGACAACTTCGCTGTGGGGTCCATCCTTCGATATAAGGATTCTTTGCAGTGACGTCCCTACCCAGGTCCAGGGGCCCCTGGGCACATCATTTGGCCATTTTCCCTGGGAAAGAAAACTCACCAGTCCAGGTTCCTGATGTCAGTTTGTAGGGCTCCCTTGGGTCTATCAGGGCAGCACAAGTTTGAGGTGGGGACAACTTCGGTGTGGGGTCCATCCTTCGATATAAGGATTTTTTGCAGTGAGGTCCCTGCCCAGGGCCAGGGCCCCTGGGCACATCCTTTTTCCATTTTCCCTGGGAAAGAAAACTCAGCAGTCCAGGTTCCTGATGTCAGTTTGTAGGGCTCCCTTGGGTCTATCAGGGCAGCACAAGTTTGAGGTGGGGACAACTTCGGTGTGGGCTCCATCCTTCGATATAAGGATTTTTTGCAGTCAGGGCCAGGGGCCCCAGGGCACATCCTTTTTCCATTTTCCCTGGGAAAGAAAACTCAACAGTCCAGGTTCCTGATGTCAATTTGTAGGGCTCCCTTGGGTCTATCAGGGCAGCACAAGTTTGAGGTGGGGAGAACTTCGGTGTGGGGTCCATCCTTCGATATAAGGATTCTTTGCAGTCAGGGCCAGGGGCCCCCGGGCACATCCTTTTTCCATTTTCCCTGGGAAAGAAAACTCAGCAGTCCAGGTTCCTGATGTCAGTTTGTAGGGCTCCCTTGGGTCTATCAGGGCAGCACAAGTTTGAGGTGGGGACAACTTCGGTGTGGGCTCCATCCTTCGATATAAGGATTTTTTGCAGTGAGGTCCCTGCCCAGGGCCGGGGCCCCTGGGCACATCCTTTTTCCATTTTCCCTGGGAAAGAAAACTCAGCAGTCCAGGTTCCTGATGTCAGTTTGTAGGGCTCCCTTGGGTCTATCAGGGCAGCACAAGTTTGAGGTGGGGACAACTTCGGTGTGGGGTCCATCCTTCGATATAAGGATTTTTTGCATTCAGGGCCAGGGGACCCTGGGCACATCCTTTTTCCATTTTCCCTGGGAAAGAAAACTCAGCAGTCCAGGTTCCTGATGTCAGTTTGTAGGGCTCCCTTGGGTCTATCAGGGCAGCACAAGTTTGAGGTGGGGACAACTTCGGTGTGGGGTCCATCCTTCGATATAAGGATTCTTTGCAGTGAGGTCCCTACCCAGGTCCAGGGGCCCCTGGGCACATCATTTGGCCATTTTCCCTGGGAAAGGAAACTCACCAGTCCAGGTTCCTGATGTCAGTTTGTAGGGCTCCCTTGGGTCTATCAGGGCAGCACAAGTTTGAGGTGGGGACAACTTCGGTGTGGGGTCCATCCTTCGATATAAGGATTTTTTGCAGTGAGGTCCCTGCCCAGGGCCAGGGGCCCCTGGGCACATCCTTTTTCCATTTTCCCTGGGAAAGAAAACTCAGCAGTCCAGGTTCCTGATGTCAGTTTGTAGGGCTCCCTTGGGTCTATCAGGGCAGCACAAGTTTGAGGTGGGGACAACTTCGGTGTGGGGTCCATCCTTCGATATAAGGATTCTTTGCAGTCAGGGCCAGGGGCCCCCGGGCACATCCTTTTTCCATTTTCCCTGGGAAAGAAAACTCAGCAGTCCAGGTTCCTGATGTCAGTTTGTAGGGCTCCCTTGGGTCTATCAGGGCAGCACAAGTTTGAGGTGGGGACAACTTCGGTGTGGGGTCCATTCTTCGATATAATGATTCTTTGCAGTGAGGTCGCAGCCCTGGGCCAGGGGCCCCTGGGCACATTCTTTTTCCATTTTCTCTGGGAAAGAAAACTCAGCAGTCCAGGTTCCTGATGTCAGTTTGTAGGGCTCTCTTGGGTCTATCAGGGCAGCACAAGTTTGAGGTGGGGACAACTTCGGTGTGGGGTCCATTCTTCGATATAATGATTCTTTGCAGTGAGGTCGCAGCCCTGGGCCAGGGGCCCCTGGGCACATTCTTTTTCCATTTTCTCTGGGAAAGAAAACTCAGCAGTCCAGGTTCCTGATGTCAGTTTGTAGGGCTGCCTTGGGTCTATCAGGGCAGTACAAGTTTGAGGTGGGGACAGCTTCGGTGTGGGGTCCATCCTTTGATATAAGGATTATTTGCAGTCAGGGCTAGGTGCCCCTGGGCACATCCTTTTTCCATTTTCCCTGGGAAAGAAAACTCAGCAGTCCAGGTTCCTGATGTCAGTTTGTAGGGCTCCCTTGGGTCTATCAGGGCAGCACAAGTTTGAGGTGGGGACAACTTCGGTGTGGGGTCCATCCTTCGATATAACGATTCTTTGCAGTCAGGGCCAGGGGCCCCCGGCACATCCTTTTTCCATTTTCCCTGGGAAAGAAAACTCAGCAGTCCAGGTTCCTGATGTCAGTTTGTAGGGCTCCCTTGGGTCTATCAGGGCAGCACAAGTTTGAGGTGGGGACAACTTCGGTGTGGGGTCCATCCTTCGATATAAGGATTCTTTGCAATGAGGTCCCTACCCAGGTCCAGGGGCCCCTGGGCACATCATTTGGCCATTTTCCCTGGGAAAGAAAACTCAGCAGTCCAGGTTCCTGATGTCAGTTTGTAGGGCTCCCTTGGGTCTATCAGGGCAGCACAAGTTTGAGGTGGGGACAACTTCGGTGTGGGGTCCATCCTTCGATATAAGGATTTTTTGCAGTGAGGTCCCTGCCCAGGGCCGGGGCCCCTGGGCACATCCTTTTTCCATTTTCCCTGGGAAAGAAAACTCAGCAGTCCAGGTTCCTGATGTCAGTCTGTAGGGCTCACTTGGGTCTATCAGGGCAGCACAAGTTTGAGGTGGGGACAACTTCGGTGTGGGGTCCATCCTTCGATATAAGGATATTTTGCAGTCAGGGCCAGGGGCCCCTGGGCACATCCTTTTTCCATTTTCCCTGGGAAAGAAAACTCAGCAGTCCAGGTTCCTGATGTCAGTTTGTAGGGTTCTCTTGGGTTTATCAGGGCAGCACAAGTTTGAGGTGGGGACAACTTCGGTGTGGGGTCCATCCTTCGATATAAGGATTTTTTTAGGTCAGGGCCAGGGGCCCCCGGGCACAACCTTTGGCCATTTTCCCTGGGAAAGAAAACTCAGCAGTCCAGGTTCCTGATGTCAGTTTGTAGGGCTCCCTTGGGTCTATCAGGGCAGCACAAGTTTGAGGTGGGGAGAACTTCGGTGTGGGGTCCATCCTTCGATATATGGATTCTTTGCAGTCAGGGCCAGGGGCCCCCGGGCACATCCTTTTTCCATTTTCCCTGGGAAAGAAAACTCAGCAGTCCAGGTTCCTGATGTCAGTTTGTAGGGCTGCCTTGGGTTTATCAGGGCAGCACAAGTTTGAGGTGGGGACAACTTCGGTGTGGGGTCCATCCTTCGATATAAGGATTTTTTGCAGTCAGGGCCAGGAGCCCCTGGGCACATCCTTTTTCCATTTTCCCTGGGAAAGAAAACTCAGCAGTCCAGGTTCCTGATGTCAGTTTGTAGGGCTCCCTTGGGTGTATCAGGGCAGCACAAGTTTGAGGTGGGGACAACTTCGGTGTGGGCTCCATCCTTCAATATAAGGATTTTTTGCAGTCAGGGCCAGGGGCCCCTGGGCACATCCTTTTTCCATTTTCCCTGGGAAAGAAAACTCAGCAGTCCAGGTTCCTGATGTCAGTTTGTAGGGCTCCCTTGGGTCTATCAGGGCAGCACAAGTTTGAGGTGGGGACAACTTCGGTGTGGGGTCCATCCTTCGATATAAGGATTTTTTGCAGTCAGGGCCAGGGCCCCTGGGCACATCCTTTTTCCATTTTCCCTGGGAAAGAAAACTCAGCAGTCCAGGTTCCTGATGTCAGTTTGTAGGGCTCCCTTGGGTCTATCAGGGCAGCACAAGTTTGAGGTGGGGACAACTTCGGTGTGGGCTCCATCCTTCGATATAAGGATTTTTTGCAGCCAGGGCCAGGGGCCCCAGGGCAAATCCTTTTTCCATTTTCCCTGGGAAAGAAAACTCAGCAGTCCAGGTTCCTGATGTCAGTTTGTAGGGTTCTCTTGGGTCTATCAGGGCAACACAAGTTTGAGGTGGGGAGAACTTCGGTGTGGGGTCCATCCTTCGATATAAGGATATTTTGCAGTCAGGGCCAGGGGCCCCTGGGCACATCCTTTTTCCATTTTCCCTGGGAAAGAAAACTCAGCAGTCCAGGTTCCTGATGTCAGTTTGTAGGGTTCTCTTGGGTTTATCAGGGCAGCACAAGTTTGAGGTGGGGACAACTTCGGTGTGGGGTCCATCCTTCGATATAAGGATTTTTTTAGGTCAGGGCCAGGGGCCCCCGGGCACAACCTTTGGCCATTTTCCCTGGGAAAGAAAACTCAGCAGTCCAGGTTCCTGATGTCAGTTTGTAGGGCTCCCTTGGGTCTATCAGGGCAGCACAAGTTTGAGGTGGGGAGAACTTCAGTGTGGGGTCCATCCTTCGATATATGGATTCTTTGCAGTCAGGGCCAGGGGCCCCCGGGCACATCCTTTTTCCATTTTCCCTGGGAAAGAAAACTCAGCAGTCCAGGTTCCTGATGTCAGTTTGTAGGGCTCCCTTGGGTGTATCAGGGCAGCACAAGTTTGAGGTGGGGACAACTTCGGTGTGGGGTCCATCCTTCGATATAAAGATTTTTTGCAGTCAGGGCCAGGGGCCCCCGGGCACATCCTTTTTCCATTTTCCCTGGGAAAGAAAACTCAGCAGTCCAGGTTCCTGATGTCAGTTTGTAGGGCTCCCTTGGGTCTATCAGGGCAGCACAAGTTTGAGGTGGGGACAACTTCGGTGTGGGCTCCATCCTTCGATATAAGGATTTTTTTTAGTGAGGGCCCTGTCCAGGGCTAGGGGACCCTGGGCACATCCGTTTTTCCATTTTCCCTGGGAAAGAAAACTCAGCAGTCCAGGTTCCTGATGTCAGTTTGTAGGGCTCCCTTGGGTCTATCAGGGCAGCACAAGTTTGAGGTGGGGACAACTTCGGTGTGGGGTGCATCCTTCGATATAAGGATTTTTTGCAGTCAGGGCCAGGGGCCCCTGGGCACATCCTTTTTCCATTTTCCCTGGGAAAGAAAACTCAGCAGTCCAGGTTCCTGATGTCAGTTTGTAGGGCTGCCTTGGGTCTATCAGGGCAGTACAAGTTTGAGGTGGGGACAACTTCGGTGTGGGGTCCATCCTTCGATATAAGGATTTTTTGCAGACAGGGCCAGGAGCCCCTGGGCACATCCTTTTTCCATTTTCCCTGGGAAAGAAAACTCAGCAGTCCAGGTTCCTGATGTCAGTTTGTAGGGCTCCCTTGGGTCTATCAGGGCAGCACAAGTTTGAGGTGGGGACAACTTCGGTGTGGGGTCCATCCTTCGATATAAGGATTTTTTGCAGTCAGGGCCAGGGGCCCCTGGGCACATCCTTTTTCCATTTTCCCTGGGAAAGAAAACTCAGCAGTCCAGGTTCCTGATGTCAGTTTGTAGGGCTCCCTTGGGTCTATCAGGGCAGCACAAGTTTGAGGTGGGGACAACTTCGGTGTGGGGTCCATCCTTCGATATAAGGATTTTTTGCAGTCAGGGCCAGGGGTCCCTGGGCACATCCTTTTTCCATTTTCCCTGGGAAAGAAAACTCAGCAGTCCAGGTTCCTGATGTCAGTTTGTAGGGCTCCCTTGGGTCTATCAGGGCAGCACAAGTTTGAGGTGGGGACAACTTCGGTGTGGGGTCCATCCTTCGATATAAGGATTCTTTGCAGTGAGGTCCCTACCCAGGTCCAGGGGCCCCTGGGCACATCATTTGGCCATTTTCCCTGGGAAAGAAAACTCAGCAGTCCAGGTTCCTGATGTCAGTTTGTAGGGCTCCCTTGGGTCTATCAGGGCAGCACAAGTTTGAGGTGGGGACAACTTCGGTGTGGGGTCCATCCTTCGATATAAGGATTTTTTGCAGTGAGGCCCCTGCCCAGGGCCGGGGCCCCTGGGCACATCCTTTTTCCATTTTCCCTGGGAAAGAAAACTCAGCAGTCCAGATTCCTGATGTCAGTTTGTAGGGCTCCCTTGGGTCTATCAGGGCAGCACAAGTTTGAGGTGGGGACAACTTCGGTGTGGGCTCCATCCTTCGATATAAGGATTTTTTGCAGTCAGGGCCAGGGGCCCCAGGGCACATCCTTTTTCCATTTTCCCTGGGAAAGAAAACTCAGCAGTCCAGGTTCCTCATGTCAGTTTGTAGGGCTCCCTTGGGTCTATCAGGGCAGCACAAGTTTGAGGTGGGGACAACTTCGGTGTGGGGTCCATCCTTCGATATAAGGATTTTTTGCAGTCAGGGCCAGGGGCCCGCGGGCACATCCTTTTTCCATTTTCCCTGGGAAAGAAAACTCAGCAGTCCAGGTTCCTGATGTCAGTTTGTAGGGCTCCCTTGGGTCTATCAGGGCAGCACAAGTTTGAGGTGGGGACAACTTCGGTGTGGGGTCCATCCTTCGATATAAGGATTCTTTGCAGTGAGGTCCCTACCCAGGTCCAGGGGCCCCTGGGCACATCATTTGGCCATTTTCCCTGGGAAAGAAAACTCAGCAGTCCAGGTTCCTGATGTCAGTTTGTAGGGCTCCCTTGGGTCTATCAGGGCAGCACAAGTTTGAGGTGGGGACAACTTCGGTGTGGGGTCCATCCTTCGATATAAGGATTTTTTGCAGTGAGGCCCCTGCCCAGGGCCGGGGCCCCTGGGCACATCCTTTTTCCATTTTCCCTGGGAAAGAAAACTCAGCAGTCCAGGTTCCTGATGTCAGTTTGTAGGGCTCCCTTGGGTCTATCAGGGCAGCACAAGTTTGAGGTGGGGACAACTTCGGTGTGGGCTCCATCCTTCGATATAAGGATTTTTTGCAGTCAGGGCCAGGGGCCCCAGGGCACATCCTTTTTCCATTTTCCCTGGGAAAGAAAACTCAGCAGTCCAGGTTCCTGATGTCAGTTTGTAGGGCTCCCTTGGGTCTATCAGGGCAGCACAAGTTTGAGGTGGGGACAACTTCGGTGTGGGGTCTATCCTTCGATATAAGGATTCTTTGCAGTCAGGGACAGGGGCCCCCGGGCACATCCTTTTTCCATTTTCCCTGGGAAAGAAAACTCAGCAGTCCAGGTTCCTGATGTCAGTTTGTAGGGCTCCCTTGGGTCTATCAGGGCAGCACAAGTTTGAGGTGGGGACAACTTCGGTGTGGGCTCCATCCTTCGATATAAGGATTTTTTGCAGTGATGGCCCTGCCCAGGGCCAGTGGCCCCTGGGCACATCCTTTGGCCATTTTCCCTGGGAAAGAAAACTCAGCAGTCCAGGTTCCTGATGTCAGTTTGTAGGGCTCCCTTGGGTCTATCAGGGCAGCACAAGTTTGAGGTGGGGACAACTTCGGTGTGGGGTCCATCCTTTGATATAAGGATTATTTGCAGTCAGGGCTAGGTGCCCCTGGGCACATCCTTTTTCCATTTTCCCTGGGAAAGAAAACTCAGCAGTCCAGGTTCCTGATGTCAGTTTGTAGGGCTCCCTTGGGTCTATCAGGGCAGCACAAGTTTGAGATGGGGACAA
Source organism: Lonchura striata (assembly GCF_050655825.1). Lineage (NCBI taxonomy): Eukaryota > Metazoa > Chordata > Aves > Passeriformes > Estrildidae > Lonchura > Lonchura striata. Next base: position 11,469,975 of record NC_140733.1, on the reverse strand, counting down.
CTTCGGTGTGGGGTCCATCCTTCGATATAAGGATGTTTTGCAGTCAGGGCCAGGGGCCCAGGGCCAGGGGCCCCTGGGCACATCCTTTTTCCATTTTCCCTGGGAAAGAAAACTCAGCAGTCCAGGTTCCTGATGTCAGTTTGTAGGGCTCACTTGGGTCTATCAGGGCAGCACAAGTTTGAGGTGGGGACAACTTCGGTGTGGGGTGCATCCTTCGATATAAGGATTTTTTGCAGTCATGGTATGGGGCCCCTGGGCACATCCTTTTTCCATTTTCCCTGGGAAAGAAAACTCAGCAGTCCAGGTTCCTGATGTCAGTTTGTAGGGCTGCCTTGGGTCTATCAGGGCAGCACAAGTTTGAGGTGGGGACAGCTTCAGTGTGGGGTCCATCCTTCGATATAAGGATTATTTGCAGTCAGGGCAGGGGCCCCTGGGCACATCCTTTTTCCATTTTCCCTGGGAAAGAAAACTCAGCAGCCCAGGTTCCTGATGTCAGTTTGTAGGGCTCCCTTGGGTCTATCAGGGAAGCACAAGTTTGAGGTGGGGAGAACTTCTGTCTCGGGTCCATCCTTCGATAAAAGGATTCTTTGCAGTGAGTCCCTAGCCCAGGGCCAGGGGCCCCTGGGCACATCCTTTTTCCATTTTCCCTGGGAAAGAAAACTCAGCAGTCCAGGTTCCTGATGTCAGTTTGTAGGGCTCCCTTGGGTCTATCAGGGCAGCACAAGTTTGAGGTGGGGACAACTTCGGTGTGGGGTCCATTCTTCGATATAATGATTCTTTGCAGTGAGGTCGCAGCCCTGGGCCAGGGGCCCCTGGGCACATTCTTTTTCCATTTTCTCTGGGAAAGAAAACTCAGCAGTCCAGGTTCCTGATGTCAGTTTGTAGGGCTCCCTTGGGTCTATCAGGGCAGCACAAGTTTGAGGTGGGGACAACTTCGGTGTGGGGTCCATCCTTCGATATAAGGATTCTTTGCAGTCTGGGCCAGGGGCCCCTGGGCACATCCTTTGGCCATTTTCCCTGGGAAAGAAAACTCAGCAGTCCAGGTTCCTGATGTCAGTTTGTAGGGCTCCCTTGGGTCTATCAGGGCAGCACAAGTTTGAGGTGGGGACAACTTCGGTGTGGGGTCCATCCTTCGATATAAGGATTTTTTGTAGTGAGGCCCCAGCCCAGGGCCAGGGGCCCCTGGGCACATCCTTTTTCCATTTTCCCTGGGAAAGGAAACTCATGAGTCCAAGTTCCTGATGTCAGTTTGTAGGGCTCCCTTGGGTCTATCAGGGCAGCACAAGTTTGAGGTGGGGACAACTTCAGTGTGGGGTCCATCCTTCTATATATGGATTTTTTGCAGTCAGGGCCAGGGGCCGCTGGGCACATCCTTTGGCCATTTTCCCTGGGAAAGGAAACTCAGCAGTCCCGGTTCCTGATGTCAGTTTGTAGGGCTCCCTTGGGTCTATCAGGGCAGCACAAGTTTGAGGTGGGGACAACTTCGGTCTGGGGTCCATCCTTCCATATAAAGATTTTTTGCAGTCGGGACCCAGCTTAGGGCCAGGGGCTCCTGGGCACGTCCTTTGCCATTTTCCCTGGGAAAGAAAACTCAGCAGTCCAGGTTCCTGATGTCAGTTTGTAGGGCTCCCTTGGGTCTATTAGGGCAGCACAAGTTTGAGGTGGGGACAACTTCGGTGTGGGGTCCATCCTTCGATATAAGGATTCTTTGCAATGAGGTCCCTACCCAGGTCCAGGGGCCCCTGGGCACATCCTTTTTCCATTTTCCCTGGGAAAGAAAACTCAGCAGTCCAGGTTCCTGATGTCAGTTTGTAGGGCTCCCTTGGGTCTATCAGGGCAGCACAAGTTTGAGGTGGGGACAACTTCGGTGTGGGGTCCATCCTTCGATATAAGAATTTTTTGCAGTGAGGGCCAGGGGCCCAGGGCCGGGGCCCCTGGGCACATCCTTTTTCCATTTTCCCTGGGAAAGAAAACTCAGCAGTCCAGGTTCCTGATGTCAGTTTGTAGGGCTCCCTTGGGTCTATCAGGGCAGCACAAGTTTGAGGTGGGGACAACTTCGGTGTGGGGTCCATCCTTCGATATAAGGATTTTTTGCAGTGAGGTCCCTGCCCAGGGCCAGGGCCCCTGGGCACATCCTTTTTCCATTTTCCCTGGGAAAGAAAACTCAGCAGTCCAGGTTCCTGATGTCAGTTTGTAGGGCTCCCTTGGGTCTATCAGGGCAGCACAAGTTTGAGGTGGGGACAACTTCGGTGTGGGGTCCATCCTTCGATATATGGATTCTTTGCAGTCAGAACCAGGGGCCCCCGGGCACATCCTTTTTCCATTTTCCCTGGGAAAGAAAACTCAGCAGTCCAGGTTCCTGATGTCAGTTTGTAGGGCTCCCTTGGGTCTATCAGGGCAGCACAAGTTTGAGGTGGGGACAACTTCGGTGTGGGGTCCATCCTTCGATATAAGGATTTTTTGCAGTCAGGGACAGGGGCCCCTGGGCACATCCTTTTTCCATTTTCCCTGGGAAAGAAAACTCAGCAGTCCAGGTTCCTGATGTCAGTTTGTAGGGCTCCCTTGGGTCTATCAGGGCAGCACAAGTTTGAGGTGGGGACAACTTCGGTGTGGGGTCCATCCTTCGATATAATGATTCTTTGCAGTCAGGGCCAGGGGCCCCCGGCACATCCTTTTTCCATTTTCCCTGGGAAAGAAAACTCAGCAGTCCAGGTTCCTGATGTCAGTTTGTAGGGCTCCCTTGGGTGTATCAGGGCAGCACAAGTTTGAGGTGGGGAGAACTTCGGTGTGGGGTCCATCCTTCGATATAAGGATTTTTTGCAGTCAGGGCCAGGGGCCCCTGGGCACATCCTTTTTCCATTTTCCCTGGGAAAGAAAACTCAGCAGTCCAGGTTCCTGATGTCAGTTTGTAGGGCTCCCTTGGGTGTATCAGGGCAGCACAAGTTTGAGGTGGGGACAACTTCGGTGTGGGGTCCATCCTTCGATATAAGGATTCTTTGCAATGAGGTCCCTACCCAGGTCCAGGGGCCCCTGGGCACATCATTTGGCCATTTTCCCTGGGAAAGAAAACTCACCAGTCCAGGTTCCTGATGTCAGTTTGTAGGGCTCCCTTGGGTCTATCAGGGCAGCACAAGTTTGAGGTGGGGACAACTTCGGTGTGGGGTCCATCCTTCGATATAAGGATTTTTTGCAGTGAGGTCCCTGCCCAGGGCCGGGGCCCCAGGGCACATCCTTTTTCCATTATCCCTGGGAAAGAAAACTCAGCAGTCCAGGTTCCTGATGTCAGTTTGTAGGGCTCCCTTGGGTCTATCAGGGCAGCACAAGTTTGAGGTGGGGACAACTTCGGTGTGGGGTCCATCCTTCGATATAAGGATTTTTTGCAGTGAGGTCCCTGCCCAGGGCCAGGGCCCCTGAGCACATCCTTTTTCCATTTTCCCTGGGAAAGAAAACTCAGCAGTCCAGGTTCCTGATGTCAGTTTGTAGGGCTCTCTTGGGTCTATCAGGGCAGCACAAGTTTGAGGTGGGGACAACTTCGGTGTGGGGTCCATCCTTCGATATATGGATTCTTTGCAGTCAGAACCAGGGGCCCCCGGGCACATCCTTTTTCCATTTTCCCTGGGAAAGAAAACTCAGCAGTCCAGGTTCCTGATGTCAGTTTGTAGGGCTCCCTTGGGTCTATCAGGGCAGCACAAGTTTGAGGTGGGGACAACTTCGGTGTGGGGTCCATCCTTCGATATAAGGATTCTTTGCAATGAGGTCCCTACCCAGGTCCAGGGGCCCCTGGGCACATCCTTTTTCCATTTTCCCTGGGAAAGAAAACTCAGCAGTCCAGGTTCCTGATGTCAGTTTGTAGGGCTCCCTTGGGTGTATCAGGGCAGCACAAGTTTGAGGTGGGGACAACTTCGGTGTGGGGTCCATCCTTCGATATAAGAATTTTTTGCAGTGAGGGCCAGGGGCCCAGGGCCGGGGCCCCTGGGCACATCCTTTTTCCATTTTCCCTGGGAAAGAAAACTCAGCAGTCCAGGTTCCTGATGTCAGTTTGTAGGGCTCCCTTGGGTCTATCAGGGCAGCACAAGTTTGAGGTGGGGACAACTTCGGTGTGGGGTCCATCCTTCGATATAAGGATTTTTTGCAGTGAGGTCCCTGCCCAGGGCCAGGGCCCCTGGGCACATCCTTTTTCCATTTTCCCTGGGAAAGAAAACTCAGCAGTCCAGGTTCCTGATGTCAGTTTGTAGGGCTCCCTTGGGTCTATCAGGGCAGCACAAGTTTGAGGTGGGGACAACTTCGGTGTGGGGTCCATCCTTCGATATATGGATTCTTTGCAGTCAGAACCAGGGGCCCCCGGGCACATCCTTTTTCCATTTTCCCTGGGAAAGAAAACTCAGCAGTCCAGGTTCCTGATGTCAGTTTGTAGGGCTCCCTTGGGTCTATCAGGGCAGCACAAGTTTGAGGTGGGGACAACTTCGGTGTGGGGTCCATCCTTCGATATAAGGATTTTTTGCAGTCAGGGACAGGGGCCCCTGGGCACATCCTTTTTCCATTTTCCCTGGGAAAGAAAACTCAGCAGTCCAGGTTCCTGATGTCAGTTTGTAGGGCTCCCTTGGGTCTATCAGGGCAGCACAAGTTTGAGGTGGGGACAACTTCGGTGTGGGGTCCATCCTTCGATATAACGATTCTTTGCAGTCAGGGCCAGGGGCCCCCGGCACATCCTTTTTCCATTTTCCCTGGGAAAGAAAACTCAGCAGTCCAGGTTCCTGATGTCAGTTTGTAGGGCTCCCTTGGGTGTATCAGGGCAGCACAAGTTTGAGGTGGGGAGAACTTCGGTGTGGGGTCCATCCTTCGATATAAGGATTTTTTGCAGTCAGGGCCAGGGGCCCCTGGGCACATCCTTTTTCCATTTTCCCTGGGAAAGAAAACTCAGCAGTCCAGGTTCCTGATGTCAGTTTGTAGGGCTCCCTTGGGTGTATCAGGGCAGCACAAGTTTGAGGTGGGGACAACTTCGGTGTGGGGTCCATCCTTCGATATAAGGATTCTTTGCAATGAGGTCCCTACCCAGGTCCAGGGGCCCCTGGGCACATCATTTGGCCATTTTCCCTGGGAAAGAAAACTCACCAGTCCAGGTTCCTGATGTCAGTTTGTAGGGCTCCCTTGGGTCTATCAGGGCAGCACAAGTTTGAGGTGGGGACAACTTCGGTGTGGGGTCCATCCTTCGATATAAGGATTTTTTGCAGTGAGGTCCCTGCCCAGGGCCGGGGCCCCTGGGCACATCCTTTTTCCATTATCCCTGGGAAAGAAAACTCAGCAGTCCAGGTTCCTGATGTCAGTTTGTAGGGCTCCCTTGGGTCTATCAGGGCAGCACAAGTTTGAGGTGGGGACAACTTCGGTGTGGGGTCCATCCTTCGATATAAGGATTTTTTGCAGTGAGGTCCCTGCCCAGGGCCAGGGCCCCTGAGCACATCCTTTTTCCATTTTCCCTGGGAAAGAAAACTCAGCAGTCCAGGTTCCTGATGTCAGTTTGTAGGGCTCTCTTGGGTCTATCAGGGCAGCAGAAGTTTGAGGTGGGGACAACTTCGGTGTGGGGTCCATCCTTCGATATATGGATTCTTTGCAGTCAGAACCAGGGGCCCCCGGGCACATCCTTTTTCCATTTTCCCTGGGAAAGAAAACTCAGCAGTCCAGGTTCCTGATGTCAGTTTGTAGGGCTCCCTTGGGTCTATCAGGGCAGCACAAGTTTGAGGTGGGGACAACTTCGGTGTGGGGTCCATCCTTCGATATAAGGATTCTTTGCAATGAGGTCCCTACCCAGGTCCAGGGGCCCCTGGGCACATCATTTGGCCATTTTCCCTGGGAAAGAACACTCAGCAGTCCAGGTTCCTGATGTCAGTTTGTATGGCTCCCTTGGGTCTATCAGGGCAGCACAAGTTTGAGGTGGGGACAACTTCGGTGTGGGGTCCATCCTTCGATATAAGGATTTTTTGCAGTGAGGTCCCTGCCCAGGGCCGGGGCCCCTGGGCACATCCTTTTTCCATTTTCCCTGGGAAAGAAAACTCAGCAGTCCAGGTTCCTGATGTCAGTTTGTAGGGCTCCCTTGGGTGTATCAGGGCAGCACAAGTTTGAGGTGGGGACAACTTCGGTGTGGGGTCCATCCTTCGATATAAGGATTTTTTGCAGTCATGGCCAGGGGCCCCTGGGCACATCCTTTTTCCATTTTCCCTGGGAAAGAAAACTCAGCAGTCCAGGTTCCTGATGTCAGTTTGTAGGGCTCCCTTGGGTGTATCAGGGCAGCACAAGTTTGAGGTGGGGACAACTTCGGTGTGGGGTCCATCCTTCGATATAAGGATTTTTTGCATTCAGGGCGAGGGGCCCCTGGGCACATCCTTTTTCCATTTTCCCTGGGAAAGAAAACTCAGCAGTCCAGGTTCCTGATGTCAGTTTGTAGGGCTCCCTTGGGTCTATCAGGGCAGCACAAGTTTGAGGTGGGGACAACTTCGGTGTGGGGTCCATCCTTCGATATAAGGATTCTTTGCAGTGAGGTCCCTACCCAGGTCCAGGGGCCCCTGGGCACATCCTTTTTCCATTTTCCCTGGGAAAGAAAACTCACAGTCCAGGTTCCTGATGTCAGTTTGTAGGGCTCCCTTGGGTGTATCAGGGCAGCACAAGTTTGAGGTGGGGACAACTTCGGTGTGGGGTCCATCCTTCGATATAAGGATTCTTTGCAATGAGGTCCCTACCCAGGTCCAGGGGCCCCTGGGCACATCATTTGGCCATTTTCCCTGGGAAAGAAAACTCAGCAGTCCAGGTTCCTGATGTCAGTTTGTAGGGCTCCCTTGCGTCTATCAGGGCAGCACAAGTTTGAGGTGGGGACAACTTCGGTGCGGGGTCCATCCTTCGATATAAGGATTTTTTTCAGTCAGGGCCAAGGGCCCCCGGGCACAACCTTTGGCCATTTTCCCTGGGAAAGAAAACTCAGCAGTCCAGGTTCCTGATGTCAGTTTGTAGGGCTCCCTTGGGTGTATCAGGGCAGCACAAGTTTGAGGTGGGGACAACTTCGGTGTGGGGTCCATCCTTCGATATAAGGATTTTTTGCAGTCAGGGCCAGGGGCCCCCGGGCACATCCTTTTTCCATTTTCCCTGGGAAAGAAAACTCAGCAGTCCAGGTTCCTGATGTCAGTTTGTAGGGCTCCCTTGGGTGTATCAGGGCAGCACAAGTTTGAGGTGGGGACAACTTCGGTGTGGGCTCCATCCTTCGATATAAGGATTTTTTGCAGTCAGGGCCAGGGGCCCCTGGGCACATCCTTTTTCCATTATCCCTGGGAAAGAAAACTCAGCAGTCCAGGTTCCTGATGTCAGTTTGTAGGGCTGCCTTGGGTCTATCAGTGCAGTACAAGTTTGAGGTGGGCACAGCTTCGGTGTGGGTTCCATCCTTCAATATAAGGATATTTTGCAGTCAGGGCCAGGGGCCCCTGGGCACATCCTTTTTCCATTTTCCCTGGGAAAGAAAACTCAGCAGTCCAGGTTCCTGATGTCAGTTTGTAGGGCTGCCTTGGGTTTATCAGGGCAGCACAAGTTTGAGGTGGGGACAACTTCGGTGTGGGCTCCATCCTTCGATATAAGGATTTTTTGCAGTCAGGGCCAGGAGCCCCTGGGCACATCCTTTTTCCATTTTCCCTGGGAAAGAAAACTCAGCAGTCCAGGTTCCTGATGTCAGTTTGTAGGGCTCCCTTGGGTCTATCAGGGCAGCACAAGTTTGAGGTGGGGACAACTTCGGTGTGGGGTCTATCCTTTGATATAAGGATTTTTTGCAGTGAGGCCCCTGCCCAGGGCCAGGGCCCCTGGGCACATCCTTTTTCCATTTTCCCTGGGAAAGAAAACTCAGCAGTCCAGGTTCCTGATGTCAGTTTGTAGGGCTCCCTTGGGTCTATCAGGGCAGCACAAGTTTGAGGTGGGGACAACTTCGGTGTGGGCTCCATCCTTCGATATAAGGATTTTTTGCAGTCAGGGCCAGGGGCCCCAGGGCACATCCTTTTTCCATTTCCCCTGGGAAAGAAAACTCAGCAGTCCAGGTTCCTGATGTCAATTTGTAGGGCGTCCTTGGGTCTATCAGGGCAGCACAAGTTTGAGGTGGGGACAACTTCGGTGTGGGGTCCATCCTTCGATATAAGGATTCTTTGCAATGAGGTCCCTACCCAGGTCCAGGGGCCCCTGGGCACATCCTTTTTCCATTTTCCCTGGGAAAGAAAACTCAGCAGTCCAGGTTCCTGATGTCAGTTTGTAGGGCTGCCTTGGGTCTATCAGGGCAGTACAAGTTTGAGGTGGGCACAGCTTCGGTGTGGGTTCCATCCTTCAATATAAGGATATTTTGCAGTCAGGGCCAGGGGCCCCTGGGCACATCCTTTTTCCATTTTCCCTGGGAAAGAAAACTCAGCAGTCCAGGTTCCTGATGTCAGTTTGTAGGGCTGCCTTGGGTTTATCAGGGCAGCACAAGTTTGAGGTGGGGACAACTTCGGTGTGGGCTCCATCCTTCGATATAAGGATTTTTTGCAGTCAGGGCCAGGAGCCCCTGGGCACATCCTTTTTCCATTTTCCCTGGGAAAGAAAACTCAGCAGTCCAGGTTCCTGATGTCAGTTTGTAGGGCTCCCTTGGGTGTATCAGGGCAGCACAAGTTTGAGGTGGGGACAACTTCGGTGTGGGCTCCATCCTTCGATATAAGGATTTTTTGCAGTCAGGGCCAGGGGCCCCTGGGCACAACCTTTTTCCATTTTCCCTGGGAAAGAAAACTCAGCAGTCCAGGTTCCTGATGTCAGTTTGTAGGGCTCCCTTGGGTCTATCAGGGCAGCACAAGTTTGAGGTGGGGACAACTTCGGTGTGGGGTCCATCCTTCGATATAAGGATTTTTTGCAGTCAGGGACAGGGGCCCCTGGGCACATCCTTTTTCCATTTTCCCTGGGAAAGAAAACTCAGCAGTAGAGGTTCCTGATGTCAGTTTGTAGGGCTCCCTTGGGTCTATCAGGGCAGCACAAGTTTGAGGTGGGGACAACTTCGGTGTGGGGTCTATCCTTCGATATAAGGATTTTTTGCAGTGAGGTCCCTGCCCAGGGCCAGGGCCCCTGGGCACATCCTTTTTCCATTTTCCCTGGGAAAGAAAACTCAGCAGTCCAGGTTCCTGATGTCAGTTTGTAGGGCTCCCTTGGGTCTATCAGGGCAGCACAAGTTTGAGGTGGGGACAACTTCGGTGTGGGGTCCATCCTTCGATATAAGGATTTTTTGCAGTCAGGGCCAGGGGCCCCCGGGCACATCCTTTTTCCATTTTCCCTGGGAAAGAAAACTCAGCAGTCCAGGTTCCTGATGTCAGTTTGTAGGGCTCCCTTGGGTCTATCAGGGCAGCACAAGTTTGAGGTGGGGACAACTTCGGTGTGGGGTCCATCCTTCGATATAAGGATTCTTTGCAATGAGGTCCCTACCCAGGTCCAGGGGCCCCTGGGCACATCCTTTTTCCATTTTCCCTGGGAAAGAAAACTCAGCAGTCCAGGTTCCTGATGTCAGTTTGTAGGGCTCCCTTGGGTCTATCAGGGCAGCACAAGTTTGAGGTGGGGACAACTTCGGTGTGGGGTCCATCCTTCGATATAAGGATTTTTTGCAGTCAGGGCCAGGGGCCCCAGGGCACATCCTTTTTCCATTTTCCCTGGGAAAGAAAACTCAGCAGTCCAGATTCCTGATGTCAGTTTGTAGGGTTCTCTTGGGTGTATCAGGGCAGCACAAGTTTGAGGTGGGGACAACTTCGGTGTGGGGTCCATCCTTCGATATAAGGATTTTTTGCAGTCATGGCCAGGGGCCCCTGGGCACATCCTTTTTCCATTTTCCCTGGGAAAGAAAACTCAGCAGTCCAGGTTCCTGATGTCAGTTTGTAGGGCTCCCTTGGGTCTATCAGGGCAGCACAAGTTTGAGGTGGGGAGAACTTCGGTGTGGGGTCCATCCTTCGATATAAGGATTTTTTGCAGTCATGGCCAGGGGCCCCTGGGCACATCCTTTTTCCATTTTCCCTGGGAAAGAAAACTCAGCAGTCCAGGTTCCTGATGTCAGTTTGTAGGGCTCCCTTGGGTGTATCAGGGCAGCACAAGTTTGAGGTGGGGACAACTTCGGTGTGGGGTCCATCCTTCGATATAAGGATTTTTTGCGGTGAGGTCCCTGCCCAGGGCCAGGGCCCCTGGGCACATCCTTTTTCCATTTTCCCTGGGAAAGAAAACTCAGCAGTCCAGGTTCCTGATGTCAGTTTGTAGGGCTCCCTTGGGTCTATCAGGGCAGCACAAGTTTGAGGTGGGGACAACTTCGGTGTGGGGTCCATCCTTCGATATAAGGATTCTTTGCAGTGAGGCGCCAGCCCAGGTCCAGGGGCCCCTGGGCACATCCTTTTTCCATTTTCCCTGGGAAAGAAAACTCAGCAGTCCAGGTTCCTGATGTCAGTTTGTAGGGCTCCCTTGGGTCTATCAGGGCAGCACAAGTTTGAGGTGGGGACAACTTCGGTGTGGGCTCCATCCTTCGATATAAGGATTTTTTGCAGTCAGGGCCAGGGGCCCCTGGGCACAACCTTTTTCCATTTTCCCTGGGAAAGAAAACTCAGCAGTCCAGGTTCCTGATGTCAGTTTGTAGGGCTCCCTTGGGTCTATCAGGGCAGCACAAGTTTGAGGTGGGGACAACTTCGGTGTGGGGTCCATCCTTCGATATAACGATTCTTTGCAGTCAGGGCCAGGGGCCCCCGGCACATCCTTTTTCCATTTTCCCTGGGAAAGAAAACTCAGCAGTCCAGGTTCCTGATGTCAGTTTGTAGGGCTCCCTTGGGTGTATCAGGGCAGCACAAGTTTGAGGTGGGGAGAACTTCGGTGTGGGGTCCATCCTTCGATATAAGGATTTTTTGCAGTCAGGGCCAGGGGCCCCTGGGCACATCCTTTTTCCATTTTCCCTGGGAAAGAAAACTCAGCAGTCCAGGTTCCTGATGTCAGTTTGTAGGGCTCCCTTGGGTGTATCAGGGCAGCACAAGTTTGAGGTGGGGACAACTTCGGTGTGGGGTCCATCCTTCGATATAAGGATTCTTTGCAATGAGGTCCCTACCCAGGTCCAGGGGCCCCTGGGCACATCCTTTTTCCATTTTCCCTGGGAAAGAAAACTCAGCAGTCCAGGTTCCTGATGTCAGTTTGTAGGGCTCCCTTGGGTCTATCAGGGCAGCACAAGTTTGAGGTGGGGACAACTTCGGTGTGGGGTCCATCCTTCGATATAAGGATTTTTTGCAGTGAGGCCCCTGCCCAGGGCCGGGGCCCCTGGGCACATCCTTTTTCCATTTTCCCTGGGAAAGAAAACTCAGCAGTCCAGGTTCCTGATGTCAGTTTGTAGGGCTCCCTTGGGTCTATCAGGGCAGCACAAGTTTGAGGTGGGGACAACTTCGGTGTGGGGTCCATCCTTCGATTTAAGGATTTTTTGCAGTGAGGTCCCTGCCCAGGGCCAGGGCCCCTGAGCACATCCTTTTTCCATTTTCCCTGGGAAAGAAAACTCAGCAGTCCAGGTTCCTGATGTCAGTTTGTAGGGCTCTCTTGGGTCTATCAGGGCAGCACAAGTTTGAGGTGGGGACAACTTCGGTGTGGGGCCATCCTTCGATATATGGATTCTTTGCAGTCAGAACCAGGGGCCCCCGGGCACATCCTTTTTCCATTTTCCCTGGGAAAGAAAACTCAGCAGTCCAGGTTCCTGATGTCAGTTTGTAGGGCTCCCTTGGGTCTATCAGGGCAGCACAAGTTTGAGGTGGGGACAACTTCGGTGTGGGCTCCATCCTTCGATATAAGGATTTTTTGCAGTCAGGGACAGGGGCCCCTGGGCACATCCTTTTTCCATTTTCCCTGGGAAAGAAAACTCAGCAGTCCAGGTTCCTGATGTCAGTTTGTAGGGCTCCCTTGGGTCTATCAGGGCAGCACAAGTTTGAGGTGGGGACAACTTCGGTGTGGGTTCCATCCTTCGATATAAGGATTTTTTGCAGTCAGGGCCAGGGGCCCCTGGGCACATCCTTTTTCCATTTTCCCTGGGAAAGAAAACTCAGCAGTCCAGGTTCCTGATGTCAGTTTGTAGGGCTCCCTTGGGTCTATCAGGGCAGCACAAGTTTGAGGTGGGGACAACTTCGGTGCGGGGTCCATCCTTCGATATAAGGATTTTTTTCAGTCAGGGCCAAGGGCTCCCGGGCACAACCTTTGGCCATTTTCCCTGGGAAAGAAAACTCAGCAGTCCAGGTTCCTGATGTCAGTTTGTAGGGCTCCCTTGGGTCTATCAGGGCAGCACAAGTTTGAGGTGGGGACAACTTCGGTGTGGGGTCCATCCTTCGATATAAGGATTCTTTGCAATGAGGTCCCTACCCAGGTCCAGGGGCCCCTGGGCACATCATTTGGCCATTTTCCCTGGGAAAGAAAACTCAGCAGTCCAGGTTCCTGATGTCAGTTTGTATGGCTCCCTTGGGTCTATCAGGGCAGCACAAGTTTGAGGTGGGGACAACTTCGGTGTGGGGTCCATCCTTCGATATAAGGATTTTTTGCAGTGAGGTCCCTGCCCAGGGCCGGGGCCCCTGGGCACATCCTTTTTCCATTTTCCCTGGGAAAGAAAACTCAGCAGTCCAGGTTCCTGATGTCAGTTTGTAGGGCTCCCTTGGGTGTATCAGGGCAGCACAAGTTTGAGGTGGGGACAACTTCGGTGTGGGGTCCATCCTTCGATATAAGGATTTTTTGCAGTCATGGCCAGGGGCCCCTGGGCACATCCTTTTTCCATTTTCCCTGGGAAAGAAAACTCAGCAGTCCAGGTTCCTGATGTCAGTTTGTAGGGCTCCCTTGGGTCTATCAGGGCAGCACAAGTTTGAGGTGGGGACAACTTCGGTGTGGGGTCCATCCTTCGATATAAGGATTTTTTGCAGTGAGGTCCCTGCCCAGGGCCAAAGCCCCTGGGCACATCCTTTTTCCATTTTCCCTGGGAAAGAAAACTCAGCAGTCCAGGTTCCTGATGTCAGTTTGTAGGGCTCCCTTGGGTCTATCAGGGCAGCACAAGTTTGAGGTGGGGACAACTTCGGTGTGGGGTCCATCCTTCGATATAAGGATTCTTTGCAATGAGGTCCCTACCCAGGTCCAGGGGCCCCTGGGCACATCATTTGGCCATTTTCCCTGGGAAAGAAAACTCACCAGTCCAGGTTCCTGATGTCAGTTTGTAGGGCTCCCTTGGGTCTATCAGGGCAGCACAAGTTTGAGGTGGGGACAACTTCGGTGTGGGGTCCATCCTTCGATATAAGGATTTTTTGCAGTGAGGTCCCTGCCCAGGGCCAGGGCCCCTGGGCACATCCTTTTTCCATTTTCCCTGGGAAAGAAAACTCAGCAGTCCAGGTTCCTGATGTCAGTTTGTAGGGCTCCCTTGGGTCTATCAGGGCAGCACAAGTTTGAGGTGGGGACAACTTCGGTGTGGGGTCCATCCTTCGATATAAGGATTTTTTGCAGTCAGGGCCAGGGGCCCCTGGGCACATCCTTTCTCCATTTTCCCTGGGAAAGAAAACTCAGCAGTCCAGGTTCCTGATGTCAGTTTGTAGGGCTCCCTTGGGTCTATCAGGGCAGCACAAGTTTGAGGTGGGGACAACTTCGGTGTGGGGTCCATCCTTCGATATAAGGATTTTTTGCAGTGAGGTCCCTGCCCAGGGCCAGGGCCCCTGGGCACATCCTTTTTCCATTTCCCCTGGGAAAGAAAACTCAGCAGTCCAGGTTCCTGATGTCAGTTTGTAGGGCTCCCTTGGGTCTATCAGGGCAGCACAAGTTTGAGGTGGGGACAACTTCGGTGTGGGGTCCATCCTTCGATATAAGGATTTTTTGCATTCAGGGCCAGGGGACCCTGGGCACATCCTTTTTCCATTTTCCCTGGGAAAGAAAACTCAGCAGTCCAGGTTCCTGATGTCAGTTTGTAGGGCTCCCTTGGGTCTATCAGGGCAGCACAAGTTTGAGGTGGGGACAACTTCGGTGTGGGGTCCATCCTTCGATATAAGGATTCTTTGCAGTCAGGGCCAGGGGCCCCCGGGCACATCCTTTTTCCATTTTCCCTGGGAAAGAAAACTCAGCAGTCCAGGTTCCTGATGTCAGTTTGTAGGGCTCCCTTGGGTCTATCAGGGCAGCACAAGTTTGAGGTGGGGACAACTTCGGTGTGGGCTCCATCCTTCGATATAAGGATTTTTTGCAGTGATGGCCCTGCCCAGGGCCAGGGGCCCCTGGGCACATCCTTTTTCCATTTTCCCTGGGAAAGAAAACTCAGCAGTCCAGGTTCCTGATGTCAGTTTGTAGGGCTCTCTTGGGTCTATCAGGGCAGCACAAGTTTGAGGTGGGGACAACTTCGGTGTGCGGTCCATTCTTCGATATAATGATTCTTTGCAGTGAGGTCGCAGCCCTGGGCCAGGGGCCCCTGGGCACATCCTTTTTCCATTTTCCCTGGGAAAGAAAACTCAGCAGTCCAGGTTCCTGATGTCAGTCTGTAGGGCTCCCTTGGGTCTATCAGAGCAGCACAAGTTTGAGGTGGGGACAACTTCGGTGTGGGGTCCATCCTTCGATATAAGGATTCTTTGCAATGAGGTCCCTACCCAGGTCCAGGGGCCCCTGGGCACATCATTTGGCCATTTTCCCTGGGAAAGAAAACTCAGCAGTCCAGGTTCCTGATGTCAGTTTGTAGGGCTCCCTTGGGTCTATCAGGGCAGCACAAGTTTGAGGTGGGGACAACTTCGGTGTGGGGTCCATCCTTCGATATAAGGATTTTTTGCAGTCAGGGCCAGGGGCCCCCGGGCACATCCTTTTTCCATTTTCCCTGGGAAAGAAAACTCAGCAGTCCAGGTTCCTGATGTCAGTTTGTAGGGCTCCCTTGGGTCTATCAGGGCAGCACAAGTTTGAGGTGGGGACAACTTCAGTGTGGGGTCCATCCTTCGATATAAGGATTTTTTGCAGTCAGGTCCAGGGGCCCCAGGGCACATCCTTTTTCCATTTTCCCTGGGAAAGAAAACTCAGCAGTCCAGGTTCCTGATGTCAGTTTGTAGGGTTCTCTTGGGTGTATCAGGGCAGCACAAGTTTGAGGTGGGGAGAACTTCGGTGTGGGGTCCATCCTTCGATATAAGGATTATTTGCAGTCATGGCCAGGGGCCCCTGGGCACATCCTTTTTCCATTTTCCCTGGGAAAGAAAACTCAGCAGTCCAGGTTCCTGATGTCAGTTTGTAGGGCTCCCTTGGGTCTATCAGGGCAACACAAGCTTGAGGTGGGGACAACTTCGGTGCGGGGTCCATCCTTCGATATTTGGATTTTTTTCAGTCAGGGCCAAGGGCTCCCGGGCACAACCTTTGGCCATTTTCCCTGGGAAAGAAAACTCAGCAGTCCAGGTTCCTGATGTCAGTTTGTAGGGCTCCCTTGGGTGTATCAGGGCAACACAAGTTTGAGGTGGGGACAACTTCGGTGTGGGGTCCATCCTTCGATATAAGGATTCTTTGCAATGAGGTCCCTACCCAGGTCCAGGGGCCCCTGGGCACATCCTTTTTCCATTTTCCCTGGGAAAGAAAACTCAGCAGTCCAGGTTCCTGATGTCAGTTTGTAGGGCTCCCTTGGGTCTATCAGGGCAGCACAAGTTTGAGGTGGGGACAACTTCGGTGTGGGGTCCATCCTTCGATATAAGGATTTTTTGCAGTGAGGTCCCTGCCCAGGGCCAAAGCCCCTGGGCACATCCTTTTTCCATTTTCCCTGGGAAAGAAAACTCAGCAGTCCAGGTTCCTGATGTCAGTTTGTAGGGCTCCCTTGGGTCTATCAGGGCAGCACAAGTTTGAGGTGGGGACAACTTCGGTGTGGGGTCCATCCTTCGATATAAGGATTCTTTGCAATGAGGTCCCTACCCAGGTCCAGGGGCCCCTGGGCACATCATTTGGCCATTTTCCCTGGGAAAGAAAACTCAGCAGTCCAGGTTCCTGATGTCAGTTTGTAGGGCTCCCTTGGGTCTATCAGGGCAGCACAAGTTTGAGGTGGGGACAACTTCGGTGTGGGGTCCATCCTTCGATATAAGGATTTTTTGCAGTGAGGTCCCTGCCCAGGGCCAGGGCCCCTGGGCACATCCTTTTTCCATTTTCCCTGGGAAAGAAAACTCAGCAGTCCAGGTTCCTGATGTCAGTTTGTAGGGCTCCCTTGGGTCTATCAGGGCAGCACAAGTTTGACGTGGGGAGAACTTCGGTGTGGGGTCCATCCTTCGATATAAGGATTATTTGCAGTCATGGCCAGGGGCCCCTGGGCACATCCTTTTTCCATTTTCCCTGGGAAAGAAAACTCAGCAGTCCAGGTTCCTGATGTCAGTTTGTAGGGCTCCCTTGGGTCTATCAGGGCAGCACAAGTTTGAGGTGGCAACAACTTCGGTGTGGGGTCCATCCTTCGATATAAGGATTTTTTGCAGTCAGGGCCAGGGGGCCCCCGGCACATCCTTTTTCCATTTTCCCTGGGAAAGAAAACTCAGCAGTCCAGGTTCCTGATGTCAGTTTGTAGGGCTCCCTTGGGTCTATCAGGGCAGCACAAGTTTGAGGTGGGGACAACTTCGGTGTGGGGTCCATCCTTCGATATAAGGATTTTTTGCAGTCAGGGCCAGGGGCCCCTGGGCACATCCTTTCTCCATTTTCCCTGGGAAAGAAAACTCAGCAGTCCAGGTTCCTGATGTCAGTTTGTAGGGCTCCCTTGGGTCTATCAGGGCAGCACAAGTTTGAGGTGGGGACAACTTCGGTGTGGGGTCCATCCTTCGATATAAGGATTTTTTGCATTCAGGGCCAGGGGACCCTGGGCACATCCTTTTTCCATTTTCCCTGGGAAAGAAAACTCAGCAGTCCAGGTTCCTGATGTCAGTTTGTAGGGCTCCCTTGGGTCTATCAGGGCAGCACAAGTTTGAGGTGGGGACAACTTCGCTGTGGGGTCCATCCTTCGATATAAGGATTCTTTGCAGTGACGTCCCTACCCAGGTCCAGGGGCCCCTGGGCACATCATTTGGCCATTTTCCCTGGGAAAGAAAACTCACCAGTCCAGGTTCCTGATGTCAGTTTGTAGGGCTCCCTTGGGTCTATCAGGGCAGCACAAGTTTGAGGTGGGGACAACTTCGGTGTGGGGTCCATCCTTCGATATAAGGATTTTTTGCAGTGAGGTCCCTGCCCAGGGCCAGGGCCCCTGGGCACATCCTTTTTCCATTTTCCCTGGGAAAGAAAACTCAGCAGTCCAGGTTCCTGATGTCAGTTTGTAGGGCTCCCTTGGGTCTATCAGGGCAGCACAAGTTTGAGGTGGGGACAACTTCGGTGTGGGCTCCATCCTTCGATATAAGGATTTTTTGCAGTCAGGGCCAGGGGCCCCAGGGCACATCCTTTTTCCATTTTCCCTGGGAAAGAAAACTCAACAGTCCAGGTTCCTGATGTCAATTTGTAGGGCTCCCTTGGGTCTATCAGGGCAGCACAAGTTTGAGGTGGGGAGAACTTCGGTGTGGGGTCCATCCTTCGATATAAGGATTCTTTGCAGTCAGGGCCAGGGGCCCCCGGGCACATCCTTTTTCCATTTTCCCTGGGAAAGAAAACTCAGCAGTCCAGGTTCCTGATGTCAGTTTGTAGGGCTCCCTTGGGTCTATCAGGGCAGCACAAGTTTGAGGTGGGGACAACTTCGGTGTGGGCTCCATCCTTCGATATAAGGATTTTTTGCAGTGAGGTCCCTGCCCAGGGCCGGGGCCCCTGGGCACATCCTTTTTCCATTTTCCCTGGGAAAGAAAACTCAGCAGTCCAGGTTCCTGATGTCAGTTTGTAGGGCTCCCTTGGGTCTATCAGGGCAGCACAAGTTTGAGGTGGGGACAACTTCGGTGTGGGGTCCATCCTTCGATATAAGGATTTTTTGCATTCAGGGCCAGGGGACCCTGGGCACATCCTTTTTCCATTTTCCCTGGGAAAGAAAACTCAGCAGTCCAGGTTCCTGATGTCAGTTTGTAGGGCTCCCTTGGGTCTATCAGGGCAGCACAAGTTTGAGGTGGGGACAACTTCGGTGTGGGGTCCATCCTTCGATATAAGGATTCTTTGCAGTGAGGTCCCTACCCAGGTCCAGGGGCCCCTGGGCACATCATTTGGCCATTTTCCCTGGGAAAGGAAACTCACCAGTCCAGGTTCCTGATGTCAGTTTGTAGGGCTCCCTTGGGTCTATCAGGGCAGCACAAGTTTGAGGTGGGGACAACTTCGGTGTGGGGTCCATCCTTCGATATAAGGATTTTTTGCAGTGAGGTCCCTGCCCAGGGCCAGGGGCCCCTGGGCACATCCTTTTTCCATTTTCCCTGGGAAAGAAAACTCAGCAGTCCAGGTTCCTGATGTCAGTTTGTAGGGCTCCCTTGGGTCTATCAGGGCAGCACAAGTTTGAGGTGGGGACAACTTCGGTGTGGGGTCCATCCTTCGATATAAGGATTCTTTGCAGTCAGGGCCAGGGGCCCCCGGGCACATCCTTTTTCCATTTTCCCTGGGAAAGAAAACTCAGCAGTCCAGGTTCCTGATGTCAGTTTGTAGGGCTCCCTTGGGTCTATCAGGGCAGCACAAGTTTGAGGTGGGGACAACTTCGGTGTGGGGTCCATTCTTCGATATAATGATTCTTTGCAGTGAGGTCGCAGCCCTGGGCCAGGGGCCCCTGGGCACATTCTTTTTCCATTTTCTCTGGGAAAGAAAACTCAGCAGTCCAGGTTCCTGATGTCAGTTTGTAGGGCTCTCTTGGGTCTATCAGGGCAGCACAAGTTTGAGGTGGGGACAACTTCGGTGTGGGGTCCATTCTTCGATATAATGATTCTTTGCAGTGAGGTCGCAGCCCTGGGCCAGGGGCCCCTGGGCACATTCTTTTTCCATTTTCTCTGGGAAAGAAAACTCAGCAGTCCAGGTTCCTGATGTCAGTTTGTAGGGCTGCCTTGGGTCTATCAGGGCAGTACAAGTTTGAGGTGGGGACAGCTTCGGTGTGGGGTCCATCCTTTGATATAAGGATTATTTGCAGTCAGGGCTAGGTGCCCCTGGGCACATCCTTTTTCCATTTTCCCTGGGAAAGAAAACTCAGCAGTCCAGGTTCCTGATGTCAGTTTGTAGGGCTCCCTTGGGTCTATCAGGGCAGCACAAGTTTGAGGTGGGGACAACTTCGGTGTGGGGTCCATCCTTCGATATAACGATTCTTTGCAGTCAGGGCCAGGGGCCCCCGGCACATCCTTTTTCCATTTTCCCTGGGAAAGAAAACTCAGCAGTCCAGGTTCCTGATGTCAGTTTGTAGGGCTCCCTTGGGTCTATCAGGGCAGCACAAGTTTGAGGTGGGGACAACTTCGGTGTGGGGTCCATCCTTCGATATAAGGATTCTTTGCAATGAGGTCCCTACCCAGGTCCAGGGGCCCCTGGGCACATCATTTGGCCATTTTCCCTGGGAAAGAAAACTCAGCAGTCCAGGTTCCTGATGTCAGTTTGTAGGGCTCCCTTGGGTCTATCAGGGCAGCACAAGTTTGAGGTGGGGACAACTTCGGTGTGGGGTCCATCCTTCGATATAAGGATTTTTTGCAGTGAGGTCCCTGCCCAGGGCCGGGGCCCCTGGGCACATCCTTTTTCCATTTTCCCTGGGAAAGAAAACTCAGCAGTCCAGGTTCCTGATGTCAGTCTGTAGGGCTCACTTGGGTCTATCAGGGCAGCACAAGTTTGAGGTGGGGACAACTTCGGTGTGGGGTCCATCCTTCGATATAAGGATATTTTGCAGTCAGGGCCAGGGGCCCCTGGGCACATCCTTTTTCCATTTTCCCTGGGAAAGAAAACTCAGCAGTCCAGGTTCCTGATGTCAGTTTGTAGGGTTCTCTTGGGTTTATCAGGGCAGCACAAGTTTGAGGTGGGGACAACTTCGGTGTGGGGTCCATCCTTCGATATAAGGATTTTTTTAGGTCAGGGCCAGGGGCCCCCGGGCACAACCTTTGGCCATTTTCCCTGGGAAAGAAAACTCAGCAGTCCAGGTTCCTGATGTCAGTTTGTAGGGCTCCCTTGGGTCTATCAGGGCAGCACAAGTTTGAGGTGGGGAGAACTTCGGTGTGGGGTCCATCCTTCGATATATGGATTCTTTGCAGTCAGGGCCAGGGGCCCCCGGGCACATCCTTTTTCCATTTTCCCTGGGAAAGAAAACTCAGCAGTCCAGGTTCCTGATGTCAGTTTGTAGGGCTGCCTTGGGTTTATCAGGGCAGCACAAGTTTGAGGTGGGGACAACTTCGGTGTGGGGTCCATCCTTCGATATAAGGATTTTTTGCAGTCAGGGCCAGGAGCCCCTGGGCACATCCTTTTTCCATTTTCCCTGGGAAAGAAAACTCAGCAGTCCAGGTTCCTGATGTCAGTTTGTAGGGCTCCCTTGGGTGTATCAGGGCAGCACAAGTTTGAGGTGGGGACAACTTCGGTGTGGGCTCCATCCTTCAATATAAGGATTTTTTGCAGTCAGGGCCAGGGGCCCCTGGGCACATCCTTTTTCCATTTTCCCTGGGAAAGAAAACTCAGCAGTCCAGGTTCCTGATGTCAGTTTGTAGGGCTCCCTTGGGTCTATCAGGGCAGCACAAGTTTGAGGTGGGGACAACTTCGGTGTGGGGTCCATCCTTCGATATAAGGATTTTTTGCAGTCAGGGCCAGGGCCCCTGGGCACATCCTTTTTCCATTTTCCCTGGGAAAGAAAACTCAGCAGTCCAGGTTCCTGATGTCAGTTTGTAGGGCTCCCTTGGGTCTATCAGGGCAGCACAAGTTTGAGGTGGGGACAACTTCGGTGTGGGCTCCATCCTTCGATATAAGGATTTTTTGCAGCCAGGGCCAGGGGCCCCAGGGCAAATCCTTTTTCCATTTTCCCTGGGAAAGAAAACTCAGCAGTCCAGGTTCCTGATGTCAGTTTGTAGGGTTCTCTTGGGTCTATCAGGGCAACACAAGTTTGAGGTGGGGAGAACTTCGGTGTGGGGTCCATCCTTCGATATAAGGATATTTTGCAGTCAGGGCCAGGGGCCCCTGGGCACATCCTTTTTCCATTTTCCCTGGGAAAGAAAACTCAGCAGTCCAGGTTCCTGATGTCAGTTTGTAGGGTTCTCTTGGGTTTATCAGGGCAGCACAAGTTTGAGGTGGGGACAACTTCGGTGTGGGGTCCATCCTTCGATATAAGGATTTTTTTAGGTCAGGGCCAGGGGCCCCCGGGCACAACCTTTGGCCATTTTCCCTGGGAAAGAAAACTCAGCAGTCCAGGTTCCTGATGTCAGTTTGTAGGGCTCCCTTGGGTCTATCAGGGCAGCACAAGTTTGAGGTGGGGAGAACTTCAGTGTGGGGTCCATCCTTCGATATATGGATTCTTTGCAGTCAGGGCCAGGGGCCCCCGGGCACATCCTTTTTCCATTTTCCCTGGGAAAGAAAACTCAGCAGTCCAGGTTCCTGATGTCAGTTTGTAGGGCTCCCTTGGGTGTATCAGGGCAGCACAAGTTTGAGGTGGGGACAACTTCGGTGTGGGGTCCATCCTTCGATATAAAGATTTTTTGCAGTCAGGGCCAGGGGCCCCCGGGCACATCCTTTTTCCATTTTCCCTGGGAAAGAAAACTCAGCAGTCCAGGTTCCTGATGTCAGTTTGTAGGGCTCCCTTGGGTCTATCAGGGCAGCACAAGTTTGAGGTGGGGACAACTTCGGTGTGGGCTCCATCCTTCGATATAAGGATTTTTTTTAGTGAGGGCCCTGTCCAGGGCTAGGGGACCCTGGGCACATCCGTTTTTCCATTTTCCCTGGGAAAGAAAACTCAGCAGTCCAGGTTCCTGATGTCAGTTTGTAGGGCTCCCTTGGGTCTATCAGGGCAGCACAAGTTTGAGGTGGGGACAACTTCGGTGTGGGGTGCATCCTTCGATATAAGGATTTTTTGCAGTCAGGGCCAGGGGCCCCTGGGCACATCCTTTTTCCATTTTCCCTGGGAAAGAAAACTCAGCAGTCCAGGTTCCTGATGTCAGTTTGTAGGGCTGCCTTGGGTCTATCAGGGCAGTACAAGTTTGAGGTGGGGACAACTTCGGTGTGGGGTCCATCCTTCGATATAAGGATTTTTTGCAGACAGGGCCAGGAGCCCCTGGGCACATCCTTTTTCCATTTTCCCTGGGAAAGAAAACTCAGCAGTCCAGGTTCCTGATGTCAGTTTGTAGGGCTCCCTTGGGTCTATCAGGGCAGCACAAGTTTGAGGTGGGGACAACTTCGGTGTGGGGTCCATCCTTCGATATAAGGATTTTTTTTAGTGAGGGCCCTGTCCAGGGCTAGGGGACCCTGGGCACATCCTTTTTCCATTTTCCCTGGGAAAGAAAACTCAGCAGTCCAGGTTCCTGATGTCAGTTTGTAGGGCTCCCTTGGGTGTATCAGGGCAGCACAAGTTTGAGGTGGGGACAACTTCGGTGTGGGTCCATCCTTCGATATAAGGATTCCTTGCAGTGAGGCCCCAGCCCAGGTCCAGGGGCCCCTGGGCACATCCTTTTTCCATTTTCCCTGGGAAAGAAAACTCAGCAGTCCAGGTTGCTGATGTCAGTTTGTAGGGCTCCCTTGGGTCTATCAGGGCAGCACAAGTTTGAGGTGGGGACAACTTCGGTGTGGGGTCCATCCTTCGATATAAGGATTTTTTGCAGTCAGGGACAGGGGCCCCCGGCACATCCTTTTTCCATTTTCCCTGGGAAAGAAAACTCAGCAGTCCAGGTTCCTGATGTCAGTTTGTAGGGCTCCTTTGGGTGTATCAGGGCAGCACAAGTTTGAGGTGGGGACAACTTTGGTGTGGGGTCCATCCTTCGATATAAGGATTTTTTGCAGTCAGGGCCAGGGGCCCCTGGGCACATCCTTTTTCCATTTTCCCTGGGAAAGAAAACTCAGCAGTCCAGGTTCCTGATGTCAGTTTGTAGGGCTCCCTTGGGTCTATCAGGGCAGCACAAGTTTGAGGTGGGGACAACTTCGGTGTGGGGTCCATCCTTCGATATAAGGATTTTTTGCAGTCAGGGCCAGGGGGTCCCCGGCACATCCTTTTTCCATTTTCCCTGGGAAAGAAAACTCAGCAGTCCAGGTTCCTGATGTCAGTTTGTAGGGCTCCCTTGGGTGTATCAGGGCAGCACAAGTTTGAGGTGGGGACAACTTCGGTGTGGGGTCCATCCTTCGATATAAGGATTTTTTTCAGTCAGGGCCAGGGGCCCCCGGGCACAACCTTTGGCCATTTTCCCTGGGAAAGAAAACTCAGCAGTCCAGGTTCCTGATGTCAGTTTGTAGGGCTCCCTTGGGTCTATCAGGGCAGCACAAGTTTGAGGTGGGGACAACTTCGGTGTGGGGTCCATCCTTCGATATAAGGATTCTTTGCAGTCAGGGCCAGGGGCCCCCGGGAACATCCTTTTTCCATTTTCCCTGGGAAAGAAAACTCAGCAGTCCAGGTTCCTGATGTCAGTTTGTAGGGCTCCCTTGGGTCTATCAGGGCAGCACAAGTTTGAGGTGGGGACAACTTCGGTGTGGGGTCCATCCTTCGATATAAGGATTTTTTGCAGTCAGGGCCAGGGGCCCCCGGGCACATCCTTTTTCCATTTTCCCTGGGAAAGAAAACTCAGCAGTCCAGGTTCCTGATGTCAGTTTGTAGGGCTCCCTTGGGTCTATCAGGGCAGCACAAGTTTGAGGTGGGGACAACTTCGGTGTGGGGTCCATCCTTCGATATAAGGATTTTTTTTAGTGAGGGCCCTGTCCAGGGCTAGGGGACCCTGGGCACATCCGTTTTTCCATTTTCCCTGGGAAAGAAAACTCAGCAGTCCAGGTTCCTGATGTCAGTTTGTAGGGCTCCCTTGGGTGTATCAGGGCAGCACAAGTTTGAGGTGGGGACAACTTCGGTGTGGGTCCATCCTTCGATATAAGGATTCCTTGCAGTGAGGCCCCAGCCCAGGTCCAGGGGCCCCTGGGCACATCCTTTTTCCATTTTCCCTGGGAAAGAAAACTCAGCAGTCCAGGTTGCTGATGTCAGTTTGTAGGGCTCCCTTGGGTCTATCAGGGCAGCACAAGTTTGAGGTGGGGACAACTTCGGTGTGGGGTCCATCCTTCGATATAAGGATTCTTTGCAATGAGGTCCCTACCCAGGTCCTGGGGCCCCTGGGCACATCCTTTTTCCATTTTCCCTGGGAAAGAAAACTCAGCAGTCCAGGTTCCTGATGTCAGTTTGTAGGGCTCCCTTGGGTCTATCAGGGCAGCACAAGTTTGAGGTGGGGACAACTTCGGTGTGGGGTCCATCCTTCGATATAAGGATTTTTTGCAGTCAGGGCCAGGGGCCCCTGGGCACATCCTTTTTCCATTTTCCCTGGGAAAGAAAACTCAGCAGTCCAGGTTCCTGATGTCAATTTGTAGGGCTCCCTTGGGTCTATCAGGGCAGCACAAGTTTGAGGTGGGGACAACTTCGGGGGGGGGTCCATCCTTCGATATAAGGATTTTTTGCAGTCAGGGCCAGGGGACCCTGGGCACATCCTTTTTCCATTTTCCCTGGGAAAGAAAACTCAGCAGTCCAGGTTCCTGATGTCAGTTTGTAGGGCTCCCTTGGGTCTATCAGAGCAGCACAAGTTTGAGGTGGGGACAACTTCGGTGTGGGGTCCATCCTTCGATATAAGGATTCTTTGCAATGAGGTCCCTACCCAGGTCCAGGGGCCCCTGGGCACATCATTTGGCCATTTTCCCTGGGAAAGAAAACTCAGCAGTCCAGGTTCCTGATGTCAGTTTGTAGGGCTCCCTTGGGTCTATCAGGGCAGCACAAGTTTGAGGTGGGGACAACTTCGGTGCGGGGTCCATCCTTCGATATAAGGATTCTTTGCAGTCAGGGCCAAGGGCCCCCGGGCACAACTTTTGGCCATTTTCCCTGGGAAAGAAAACTCAGCAGTCCAGGTTCCTGATGTCAGTTTGTAGGGCTCCCTTGGGTCTATCAGGGCAGCACAAGTTTGAGGTGGGGACAACTTCGGTGTGGGGTCCATCCTTCGATATAAGGATTCTTTGCAGTCAGGGCCAGGGGCCCCCGGGCACATCCTTTTTCCATTTTCCCTGGGAAAGAAAACTCAGCAGTCCAGGTTCCTGATGTCAGTTTGTAGGGCTCCCTTGGGTCTATCAGGGCAGCACAAGTTTGAGGTGGGGACAACTTCGGTGTGGGGTCCATCCTTCGATATAAGGATTTTTTGCAGTCAGGGCCAGGGGCCCCCGGGCACATCCTTTTTCCATTTTCCCTGGGAAAGAAAACTCAGCAGTCCAGGTTCCTGATGTCAGTTTGTAGGGCTCCCTTGGGTCTATCAGGGCAGCACAAGTTTGAGGTGGGGACAACTTCGGTGTGGGGTCCATCCTTCGATATAAGGATTTTTTTTAGTGAGGGCCCTGTCCAGGGCTAGGGGACCCTGGGCACATCCGTTTTTCCATTTTCCCTGGGAAAGAAAACTCAGCAGTCCAGGTTCCTGATGTCAGTTTGTAGGGCTCCCTTGGGTCTATCAGGGCAGCACAAGTTTGAGGTGGGGACAACTTCGGTGTGGGGTCCATCCTTCGATATAAGGATTTTTTGCAGTCAGGGCCAGGGGCCCCTGGGCACATCCTTTTTCCATTTTCCCTGGGAAAGAAAACTCAGCAGTCCAGGTTCCTGATGTCAGTTTGTAGGGCTCCCTTGGGTCTATCAGGGCAGCACAAGTTTGAGGTGGGGACAACTTCGGTGTGGGGTCCATCCTTCGATATAAGGATTTTTTGCAGTCAGGGCCAGGGGGTCCCCGGCACATCCTTTTTCCATTTTCCCTGGGAAAGAAAACTCAGCAGTCCAGGTTCCTGATGTCAGTTTGTAGGGCTCCCTTGGGTGTATCAGGGCAGCACAAGTTTGAGGTGGGGACAACTTCGGTGTGGGGTCCATCCTTCGATATAAGGATTTTTTTCAGTCAGGGCCAGGGGCCCCCGGGCACATCCTTTTTCCATTTTCCCTGGGAAAGAAAACTCAGCAGTCCAGGTTCCTGATGTCAGTTTGTAGGGCTCCCTTGGGTCTATCAGGGCAGCACAAGTTTGAGGTGGGGACAACTTCGGTGTGGGGTCCATCCTTCGATATAAGGATTTTTTGCAGTCAGGGCCAGGGGCCCCCGGGCACATCCTTTTTCCATTTTCCCTGGGAAAGAAAACTCAGCAGTCCAGGTTCCTGATGTCAGTTTGTAGGGCTCCCTTGGGTCTATCAGGGCAGCACAAGTTTGAGGTGGGGACAACTTCGGTGTGGGGTCCATCCTTCGATATAAGGATTTTTTTTAGTGAGGGCCCTGTCCAGGGCTAGGGGACCCTGGGCACATCCGTTTTTCCATTTTCCCTGGGAAAGAAAACTCAGCAGTCCAGGTTCCTGATGTCAGTTTGTAGGGCTCCCTTGGGTCTATCAGGGCAGCACAAGTTTGAGGTGGGGACAACTTCGGTGTGGGGTGCATCCTTCGATATAAGGATTTTTTGCAGTCAGGGCCAGGGGCCCCTGGGCACATCCTTTTTCCATTTTCCCTGGGAAAGAAAACTCAGCAGTCCAGGTTCCTGATGTCAGTTTGTAGGGCTCCCTTGGGTCTATCAGGGCAGCACAAGTTTGAGGTGGGGACAACTTCGGTGTGGGGTCCATCCTTCGATATAAGGATTCTTTGCAATGAGGTCCCTACCCAGGTCCAGGGCCCCCTGGGCACATCATTTGGCCATTTTCCCTGGGAAAGAAAACTCAGCAGTCCAGGTTCCTGATGTCAGTTTGTAGGGCTCCCTTGGGTCTATCAGGGCAGCACAAGTTTGAGGTGGGGACAACTTCGGTGTGGGGTCCATCCTTCGATGTAAGGATTTTTTGCAGTGAGGTCCCTGCCCAGGGCCGGGGCCCCTGGGCACATCCTTTTTCCATTTTCCCTGGGAAAGAAAACTCAGCAGTCCAGATTCCTGATGTCAGTTTGTAGGGCTCCCTTGGGTCTATCAGGGCAGCACAAGTTTGAGGTGGGGACAACTTCGGTGTGGGGTCCATCCTTCGATATAAGGATTTTTTGCAGTCATGGCCAGGGGCCCCTGGGCACATCCTTTTTCCATTTTCCCTGGGAAAGAAAACTCAGCCGTCCAGGTTCCTGATGTCAGTTTGTAGGGCTCCCTTGGGTCTATCAGGGCAACACAAGTTTGAGGTGGGGACAACTTCGGTGTGGGTTCCATCCTTCGATATAAGGATTTTTTGCAGTCAGGGCCAGGGGCCCCTGGGCACATCCTTTTTCCATTTTCCCTGGGAAAGAAAACTCAGCAGTCCAGGTTCCTGATGTCAGTTTGTAGGGCTCCCTTGGGTGTATCAGGGCAGCACAAGTTTGAGGTGGGGACAACTTCGGTGTGGGTCCATCCTTCGATATAAGGATTCTTTGCAATGAGGTCCCTACCCAGGTCCAGGGGCCCCTGGGCAC
Source organism: Lonchura striata (assembly GCF_050655825.1). Taxonomy (NCBI): domain Eukaryota; kingdom Metazoa; phylum Chordata; class Aves; order Passeriformes; family Estrildidae; genus Lonchura; species Lonchura striata. Next base: position 11,442,496 of record NC_140733.1, on the reverse strand, counting down.
ATCATTTGGCCATTTTCCCTGGGAAAGAAAACTCACCAGTCCAGGTTCCTGATGTCAGTTTGTAGGGCTCCCTTGGGTCTATCAGGGCAGCACAAGTTTGAGGTGGGGACAACTTCGGTGTGGGGTCCATCCTTCGATATAAGAATTTTTTGCAGTGAGGTCCCTGCCCAGGGCCGGGGCCCCTGGGCACATCCTTTTTCCATTTTCCCTGGGAAAGAAAACTCAGCAGTCCAGGTTCCTGATGTCAGTTTGTAGGGCTCCCTTGGGTCTATCAGGGCAGCACAAGTTTGAGGTGGGGACAACTTCGGTGTGGGGTCCATCCTTCGATATAAGGATTTTTTTTAGTGAGGGCCCTGTCCAGGGCTAGGGGACCCTGGGCACATCCGTTTTTCCATTTTCCCTGGGAAAGAAAACTCAGCAGTCCAGGTTCCTGATGTCAGTTTGTAGGGCTCCCTTGGGTCTATCAGGGCAGCACAAGTTTGAGGTGGGGACAACTTCGGTGTGGGGTGCATCCTTCGATATAAGGATTTTTTGCAGTCAGGGCCAGGGGCCCCTGGGCACATCCTTTTTCCATTTTCCCTGGGAAAGAAAACTCAGCAGTCCAGGTTCCTGATGTCAGTTTGTATGGCTCCCTTGGGTCTATCAGGGCAGCACAAGTTTGAGGTGGGGACAACTTCGGTGTGGGGTCCATCCTTCGATATAAGGATTTTTTGCAGTGAGGTCCCTGCCCAGGGCCGGGGCCCCTGGGCACATCCTTTTTCCATTTTCCCTGGGAAAGAAAACTCAGCAGTCCAGGTTCCTGATGTCAGTTTGTAGGGCTCCCTTGGGTCTATCAGGGCAGCACAAGTTTGAGGTGGGGACAACTTCGGTGTGGGGTCCATCCTTCGATATAAGGATTTTTTGCAGTCATGGCCAGGGGCCCCTGGGCACATCCTTTTTCCATTTTCCCTGGGAAAGAAAACTCAGCAGTCCAGGTTCCTGATGTCAGTTTGTAGGGCTCCCTTGGGTCTATCAGGGCAGCACAAGTTTGAGGTGGGGACAACTTCGGTGTGGGTCCATCCTTCGATATAAGGATTCCTTGCAGTGAGGCCCCAGCCCAGGTCCAGGGGCCCCTGGGCACATCCTTTTTCCATTTTCCCTGGGAAAGAAAACTCAGCAGTCCAGGTTGCTGATGTCAGTTTGTAGGGCTCCCTTGGGTCTATCAGGGCAGCACAAGTTTGAGGTGGGGACAACTTCGGTGTGGGGTCCATCCTTCGATATAAGGATTTTTTGCAGTCAGGGACAGGGGCCCCCGGCACATCCTTTTTCCATTTTCCCTGGGAAAGAAAACTCAGCAGTCCAGGTTCCTGATGTCAGTTTGTAGGGCTCCTTTGGGTGTATCAGGGCAGCAAAAGTTTGAGGTGGGGACAACTTCGGTGTGGGGTCCATCCTTCGATATAAGGATTTTTTGCAGTCAGGGCCAGGGGCCCGCGAGCACATCCTTTTTCCATTTTCCCTGGGAAAGAAAACTCAGCAGTCCAGGTTCCTGATGTCAGTTTGTAGGGCTCCCTTGGGTCTATCAGGGCAGCACAAGTTTGAGGTGGGGACAACTTCGGTGTGGGGTCCATCCTTCGATATAAGGATTTTTTGCAGTGAGTTCCCTGCCCAGGGCCAGGGCCCCTGGGCACATCCTTTTTCCATTTTCCCTGGGAAAGAAAACTCAGCAGTCCAGGTTCCTGATGTCAGTTTGTAGGGCTCCCTTGGGTCTATCAGGGCAGCACAAGTTTGAGGTGGGGACAACTTCGGTGTGGGGTCCATCCTTCGATATAAGGATTTTTTTTAGTGAGGGCCCTGTCCAGGGCTAGGGGACCCTGGGCACATCCGTTTTTCCATTTTCCCTGGGAAAGAAAACTCAGCAGTCCAGGTTCCTGATGTCAGTTTGTAGGGCTCCCTTGGGTCTATCAGGGCAGCACAAGTTTGAGGTGGGGACAACTTCGGTGTGGGGTCCATCCTTCGATATAAGGATTTTTTGCAGTGAGTTCCCTGCCCAGGGCCAGGGCCCCTGGGCACATCCTTTTTCCATTTTCCCTGGGAAAGAAAACTCAGCAGTCCAGGTTCCTGATGTCAGTTTGTAGGGCTCCCTTGGGTCTATCAGGGCAGCACAAGTTTGAGGTGGGGACAACTTCGGTGTGGGGTCCATCCTTCGATATAAGGATTTTTTTTAGTGAGGGCCCTGTCCAGGGCTAGGGGACCCTGGGCACATCCGTTTTTCCATTTTCCCTGGGAAAGAAAACTCAGCAGTCCAGGTTCCTGATGTCAGTTTGTAGGGCTCCCTTGGGTCTATCAGGGCAGCACAAGTTTGAGGTGGGGACAACTTCGGTGTGGGGTGCATCCTTCGATATAAGGATTTTTTGCAGTCAGGGCCAGGGGCCCCTGGGCACATCCTTTTTCCATTTTCCCTGGGAAAGAAAACTCAGCAGTCCAGGTTCCTGATGTCAGTTTGTATGGCTCCCTTGGGTCTATCAGGGCAGCACAAGTTTGAGGTGGGGACAACTTCGGTGTGGGGTCCATCCTTCGATATAAGGATTTTTTGCAGTGAGGTCCCTGCCCAGGGCCGGGGCCCCTGGGCACATCCTTTTTCCATTTTCCCTGGGAAAGAAAACTCAGCAGTCCAGGTTCCTGATGTCAGTTTGTAGGGCTCCCTTGGGTCTATCAGGGCAGCACAAGTTTGAGGTGGGGACAACTTCGGTGTGGGTCCATCCTTCGATATAAGGATTCCTTGCAGTGAGGCCCCAGCCCAGGTCCAGGGGCCCCTGGGCACATCCTTTTTCCATTTTCCCTGGGAAAGAAAACTCAGCAGTCCAGGTTGCTGATGTCAGTTTGTAGGGCTCCCTTGGGTCTATCAGGGCAGCACAAGTTTGAGGTGGGGACAACTTCGGTGTGGGGTCCATCCTTCGATATAAGGATTTTTTGCAGTCAGGGACAGGGGCCCCCGGCACATCCTTTTTCCATTTTCCCTGGGAAAGAAAACTCAGCAGTCCAGGTTCCTGATGTCAGTTTGTAGGGCTCCTTTGGGTGTATCAGGGCAGCAAAAGTTTGAGGTGGGGACAACTTCGGTGTGGGGTCCATCCTTCGATATAAGGATTTTTTGCAGTCAGGGCCAGGGGCCCGCGAGCACATCCTTTTTCCATTTTCCCTGGGAAAGAAAACTCAGCAGTCCAGGTTCCTGATGTCAGTTTGTAGGGCTCCCTTGGGTCTATCAGGGCAGCACAAGTTTGAGGTGGGGACAACTTCGGTGTGGGGTCCATCCTTCGATATAAGGATTTTTTGCAGTGAGTTCCCTGCCCAGGGCCAGGGCCCCTGGGCACATCCTTTTTCCATTTTCCCTGGGAAAGAAAACTCAGCAGTCCAGGTTCCTGATGTCAGTTTGTAGGGCTCCCTTGGGTCTATCAGGGCAGCACAAGTTTGAGGTGGGGACAACTTCGGTGTGGGGTCCATCCTTCGATATAAGGATTTTTTTTAGTGAGGGCCCTGTCCAGGGCTAGGGGACCCTGGGCACATCCGTTTTTCCATTTTCCCTGGGAAAGAAAACTCAGCAGTCCAGGTTCCTGATGTCAGTTTGTAGGGCTCCCTTGGGTCTATCAGGGCAGCACAAGTTTGAGGTGGGGACAACTTCGGTGTGGGGTGCATCCTTCGATATAAGGATTTTTTGCAGTCAGGGCCAGGGGCCCCTGGGCACATCCTTTTTCCATTTTCCCTGGGAAAGAAAACTCAGCAGTCCAGGTTCCTGATGTCAGTTTGTATGGCTCCCTTGGGTCTATCAGGGCAGCACAAGTTTGAGGTGGGGACAACTTCGGTGTGGGGTCCATCCTTCGATATAAGGATTTTTTGCAGTGAGGTCCCTGCCCAGGGCCGGGGCCCCTGGGCACATCCTTTTTCCATTTTCCCTGGGAAAGAAAACTCAGCAGTCCAGGTTCCTGATGTCAGTTTGTAGGGCTCCCTTGGGTCTATCAGGGCAGCACAAGTTTGAGGTGGGGACAACTTCGGTGTGGGGTCCATCCTTCGATATAAGGATTTTTTGCAGTCATGGCCAGGGGCCCCTGGGCACACCCTTTTTCCATTTTCCCTGGGAAAGAAAACTCAGCAGTCCAGGTTCCTGATGTCAGTTTGTAGGGCTCCCTTGGGTCTATCAGGGCAGCACAAGTTTGAGGTGGGGACAACTTCGGTGTGGGTTCCATCCTTCGATATAAGGATTTTTTGCAGTCAGGGCCAGGGGCCCGCGAGCACATCCTTTTTCCATTTTCCCTGGGAAAGAAAACTCAGCAGTCCAGGTTCCTGATGTCAGTTTGTAGGGCTCCCTTGGGTCTATCAGGGCAGCACAAGTTTGAGGTGGGGACAACTTCGGTGTGGGGTCCATCCTTCGATATAAGGATTCTTTGCAGTGAGGTCCCTACCCAGGTCCAGGGGCCCCTGGGCACACCATTTGGCCATTTTCCCTGGGAAAGAAAACTCAGCAGTCCAGGTTCCTGATGTCAGTTTGTAGGGCTCCCTTGGGTCTATTAGGGCAGCACAAGTTTGAGGTGGGGACAATTTCGGTGTGGGGTCCATCCTTCGATATAAGGATTCTTTGCAATGAGGTCCCTACCCAGGTCCAGGGGCCCCTGGGCACATCATTTGGCCATTTTCCCTGGGAAAGAAAACTCACCAGTCCAGGTTCCTGATGTCAGTTTGTAGGGCTCCCTTGGGTCTATCAGGGCAGCACAAGTTTGAGGTGGGGACAACTTCGGTGTGGGGTCCATCCTTCGATATAAGAATTTTTTGCAGTGAGGTCCCTGCCCAGGGCCGGGGCCCCTGGGCACATCCTTTTTCCATTTTACCTGGGAAAGAAAACTCAGCAGTCCAGGTTCCTGATGTCAGTTTGTAGGGCTCCCTTGGGTCTATCAGGGCAGCACAAGTTTGAGGTGGGGACAACTTCGGTGTGGGGTCCATCCTTCGATATAAGGATTTTTTGCAGTGAGGTCCCTGCCCAGGGCCAGGGCCCCTGGGCACATCCTTTTTCCATTTTCCCTGGGAAAGAAAACTCAGCAGTCCAGGTTCCTGATGTCAGTTTGTAGGGCTCCCTTGGGTCTATCAGGGCAGCACAAGTTTGAGGTGGGGACAACTTCGGTGTGGGGTGCATCCTTCGATATAAGGATTTTTTGCAGTCAGGGCCAGGGGCCCCTGGGCACATCCTTTTTCCATTTTCCCTGGGAAAGAAAACTCAGCAGTCCAGGTTCCTGATGTCAGTTTGTAGGGCTCCCTTGGGTCTATCAGGGCAGCACAAGTTTGAGGTGAGGACAACTTCGGTGTGGGGTCCATCCTTCGATATAAGGATTTTTTGCAGTGAGGTCCCTGCCCAGGGCCGGGGCCCCTGGGCACATCCTTTTTCCATTTTCCCTGGGAAAGAAAACTCAGCAGTCCAGGTTCCTGATGTCAGTTTGTAGGGCTCCCTTGGGTCTATCAGGGCAGCACAAGTTTGAGGTGGGGACAACTTCAGTGTGGGGTCCATCCTTCGATATATGGATTCTTTGCAGTCAGAACCAGGGGCCCCCGGGCACATCCTTTTTCCATTTTCCCTGGGAAAGAAAACTCAGCAGTCCAGGTTCCTGATGTCAGTTTGTAGGGCTCCCTTGGGTCTATCAGGGCAGCACAAGTTTGAGGTGGGGACAACTTCGGTGTGGGGTCCATCCTTCGATATAAGGATTCTTTGCAATGAGGTCGCTACCCAGGTCCAGGGGCCCCTGGGCACATCATTTGGCCATTTTCCCTGGGAAAGAAAACTCAGCAGTCCAGGTTCCTGATGTCAATTTGTAGGGCTCCCTTGGGTCTATCAGGACAGCACAAGTTTGAGGTGGGGACAGCTTCGGTGTGGGGTCCATCCTTCGATATAAGGATTTTTTGCAGTCAGGGCCAGGGGCCCCTGGGCACATCCTTTTTCCATTTTCCCTGGGAAAGAAAACTCAGCAGTCCAGGTTCCTGATGTCAGTTTGTAGGGCTCCCTTGGGTCTATCAGGGCAGCACAAGTTTGAGGTGGGGACAACTTCGGTGTGGGGTCCATCCTTCGATATAAGGATTTTTTGCAGTCAGGGCCAGGGGTCCCTGGGCACATCCTTTTTCCATTTTCCCTGGGAAAGAAAACTCAGCAGTCCAGGTTCCTGATGTCAGTTTGTAGGGCTCCCTTGGGTCTATCAGGGCAGCACAAGTTTGAGGTGGGGACAACTTCGGTGTGGGGTCCATCCTTCGATATAAGGATTCTTTGCAGTGAGGTCCCTACCCAGGTCCAGGGGCCCCTGGGCACATCATTTGGCCATTTTCCCTGGGAAAGAAAACTCAGCAGTCCAGGTTCCTGATGTCAGTTTGTAGGGCTCCCTTGGGTCTATCAGGGCAGCACAAGTTTGAGGTGGGGACAACTTCGGTGTGGGGTCCATCCTTCGATATAAGGATTTTTTGCAGTTAGGCCCCTGCCCAGGGCCGGGGCCCCTGGGCACATCCTTTTTCCATTTTCCCTGGGAAAGAAAACTCAGCAGTCCAGGTTCCTGATGTCAGTTTGTAGGGCTCCCTTGGGTCTATCAGGGCAGCACAAGTTTGAGGTGGGGACAACTTCGGTGTGGGCTCCATCCTTCGATATAAGGATTTTTTGCAGTCAGGGCCAGGGGCCCCAGGGCACATCCTTTTTCCATTTTCCCTGGGAAAGAAAACTCAGCAGTCCAGGTTCCTGATGTCAGTTTGTAGGGCTCCCTTGGGTCTATCAGGGCAGCACAAGTTTGAGGTGGGGACAACTTCGGTGTGGGGTCCATCCTTCGATATAAGGATTTTTTGCAGTCAGGGCCAGGGGTCCCTGGGCACATCCTTTTTCCATTTTCCCTGGGAAAGAAAACTCAGCAGTCCAGGTTCCTGATGTCAGTTTGTAGGGCTCCCTTGGGTCTATCAGGGCAGCACAAGTTTGAGGTGGGGACAACTTCGGTGTGGGGTCCATCCTTCGATATAAGGATTCTTTGCAGTGAGGTCCCTACCCAGGTCCAGGGGCCCCTGGGCACATCATTTGGCCATTTTCCCTGGGAAAGAAAACTCAGCAGTCCAGGTTCCTGATGTCAGTTTGTAGGGCTCCCTTGGGTCTATCAGGGCAGCACAAGTTTGAGGTGGGGACAACTTCGGTGTGGGGTCCATCCTTCGATATAAGGATTTTTTGCAGTGAGGCCCCTGCCCAGGGCCGGGGCCCCTGGGCACATCCTTTTTCCATTTTCCCTGGGAAAGAAAACTCAGCAGTCCAGGTTCCTGATGTCAGTTTGTAGGGCTCCCTTGGGTCTATCAGGGCAGCACAAGTTTGAGGTGGGGACAACTTCGGTGTGGGCTCCATCCTTCGATATAAGGATTTTTTGCAGTCAGGGCCAGGGGCCCCAGGGCACATCCTTTTTCCATTTTCCCTGGGAAAGAAAACTCAGCAGTCCAGGTTCCTGATGTCAGTTTGTAGGGCTCCCTTGGGTCTATCAGGGCAGCACAAGTTTGAGGTGGGGACAACTTCGGTGTGGGGTCCATCCTTCGATTTAAGGATTCTTTGCAGTCAGGGACAGGGGCCCCCGGGCACATCCTTTTTCCATTTTCCCTGGGAAAGAAAACTCAGCAGTCCAGGTTCCTGATGTCAGTTTGTAGGGCTCCCTTGGGTCTATCAGGGCAGCACAAGTTTGAGGTGGGGACAACTTCGGTGTGGGCTCCATCCTTCGATATAAGGATTTTTTGCAGTGATGGCCCTGCCCAGGGCCAGTGGCCCCTGGGCACATCCTTTGGCCATTTTCCCTGGGAAAGAAAACTCAGCAGTCCAGGTTCCTGATGTCAGTTTGTAGGGCTCCCTTGGGTCTATCAGGGCAGCACAAGTTTGAGGTGGGGACAACTTCGGTGTGGGGTCCATCCTTTGATATAAGGATTATTTGCAGTCAGGGCTAGGTGCCCCTGGGCACATCCTTTTTCCATTTTCCCTGGGAAAGAAAACTCAGCAGTCCAGGTTCCTGATGTCAGTTTGTAGGGCTCCCTTGGGTCTATCAGGGCAGCACAAGTTTGAGATGGGGACAACTTCGGTGTGGGGTCCATCCTTCGATATAAGGATGTTTTGCAGTCAGGGCCAGGGGCCCAGGGCCAGGGGCCCCTGGGCACATCCTTTTTCCATTTTCCCTGGGAAAGAAAACTCAGCAGTCCAGGTTCCTGATGTCAGTTTGTAGGGCTCACTTGGGTCTATCAGGGCAGCACAAGTTTGAGGTGGGGACAACTTCGGTGTGGGGTGCATCCTTCGATATAAGGATTTTTTGCAGTCATGGTATGGGGCCCCTGGGCACATCCTTTTTCCATTTTCCCTGGGAAAGAAAACTCAGCAGTCCAGGTTCCTGATGTCAGTTTGTAGGGCTGCCTTGGGTCTATCAGGGCAGCACAAGTTTGAGGTGGGGACAGCTTCAGTGTGGGGTCCATCCTTCGATATAAGGATTATTTGCAGTCAGGGCAGGGGCCCCTGGGCACATCCTTTTTCCATTTTCCCTGGGAAAGAAAACTCAGCAGCCCAGGTTCCTGATGTCAGTTTGTAGGGCTCCCTTGGGTCTATCAGGGCAGCACAAGTTTGAGGTGGGGAGAACTTCTGTCTCGGGTCCATCCTTCGATAAAAGGATTCTTTGCAGTGAGTCCCTAGCCCAGGGCCAGGGGCCCCTGGGCACATCCTTTTTCCATTTTCCCTGGGAAAGAAAACTCAGCAGTCCAGGTTCCTGATGTCAGTTTGTAGGGCTCCCTTGGGTGTATCAGGGCAGCACAAGTTTGAGGTGGGGACAACTTCGGTGTGGGGTCCATTCTTCGATATAATGATTCTTTGCAGTGAGGTCGCAGCCCTGGGCCAGGGGCCCCTGGGCACATTCTTTTTCCATTTTCTCTGGGAAAGAAAACTCAGCAGTCCAGGTTCCTGATGTCAGTTTGTAGGGCTCCCTTGGGTCTATCAGGGCAGCACAAGTTTGAGGTGGGGACAACTTCGGTGTGGGGTCCATCCTTCGATATAAGGATTCTTTGCAGTCTGGGCCAGGGGCCCCTGGGCACATCCTTTGGCCATTTTCCCTGGGAAAGAAAACTCAGCAGTCCAGGTTCCTGATGTCAGTTTGTAGGGCTCCCTTGGGTCTATCAGGGCAGCACAAGTTTGAGGTGGGGACAACTTCGGTGTGGGGTCCATCCTTCGATATAAGGATTTTTTGTAGTGAGGCCCCAGCCCAGGGCCAGGGGCCCCTGGGCACATCCTTTTTCCATTTTCCCTGGGAAAGGAAACTCATGAGTCCAAGTTCCTGATGTCAGTTTGTAGGGCTCCCTTGGGTCTATCAGGGCAGCACAAGTTTGAGGTGGGGACAACTTCGGTCTGGGGTCCATCCTTCCATATAAAGATTTTTTGCAGTCGGGACCCAGCTTAGGGCCAGGGGCTCCTGGGCACGTCCTTTGCCATTTTCCCTGGGAAAGAAAACTCAGCAGTCCAGGTTCCTGATGTCAGTTTGTAGGGCTCCCTTGGGTCTATTAGGGCAGCACAAGTTTGAGGTGGGGACAACTTCGGTGTGGGGTCCATCCTTCGATATAAGGATTCTTTGCAATGAGGTCCCTACCCAGGTCCAGGGGCCCCTGGGCACATCCTTTTTCCATTTTCCCTGGGAAAGAAAACTCAGCAGTCCAGGTTCCTGATGTCAGTTTGTAGGGCTCCCTTGGGTCTATCAGGGCAGCACAAGTTTGAGGTGGGGACAACTTCGGTGTGGGGTCCATCCTTCGATATAAGAATTTTTTGCAGTGAGGGCCAGGGGCCCAGGGCCGGGGCCCCTGGGCACATCCTTTTTCCATTTTCCCTGGGAAAGAAAACTCAGCAGTCCAGGTTCCTGATGTCAGTTTGTAGGGCTCCCTTGGGTCTATCAGGGCAGCACAAGTTTGAGGTGGGGACAACTTCGGTGTGGGGTCCATCCTTCGATATAAGGATTTTTTGCAGTGAGGTCCCTGCCCAGGGCCAGGGCCCCTGGGCACATCCTTTTTACATTTTCCCTGGGAAAGAAAACTCAGCAGTCCAGGTTCCTGATGTCAGTTTGTAGGGCTCCCTTGGGTCTATCAGGGCAGCACAAGTTTGAGGTGGGGACAACTTCGGTGTGGGGTCCATCCTTCGATATATGGATTCTTTGCAGTCAGAACCAGGGGCCCCCGGGCACATCCTTTTTCCATTTTCCCTGGGAAAGACAACTCAGCAGTCCAGGTTCCTGATGTCAGTTTGTAGGGCTCCCTTGGGTCTATCAGGGCAGCACAAGTTTGAGGTGGGGACAACTTCGGTGTGGGGTCCATCCTTCGATATAAGGATTTTTTGCAGTCAGGGACAGGGGCCCCTGGGCACATCCTTTTTCCATTTTCCCTGGGAAAGAAAACTCAGCAGTCCAGGTTCCTGATGTCAGTTTGTAGGGCTCCCTTGGGTCTATCAGGGCAGCACAAGTTTGAGGTGGGGACAACTTCGGTGTGGGGTCCATCCTTCGATATAAGGATTTTTTGCAGTCAGGGCCAGGGGGCCCCCGGCACATCCTTTTTCCATTTTCCCTGGGAAAGAAAACTCAGCAGTCCAGGTTCCTGATGTCAGTTTGTAGGGCTCCCTTGGGTCTATCAGGGCAGCACAAGTTTGAGGTGGGGACAACTTCGGTGTGGGGTGCATCCTTCGATATAAGGATTTTTTGCAGTCAGGGCCAGGGGCCCCTGGGCACATCCTTTTTCCATTTTCCCTGGGAAAGAAAACTCAGCAGTCCAGGTTCCTGATGTCAGTTTGTAGGGCTCCCTTGGGTCTATCAGGGCAGCACAAGTTTGAGGTGGGGACAACTTCAGTGTGGGGTCCATCCTTCGATATATGGATTCTTTGCAGTCAGAACCAGGGGCCCCCGGGCACATCCTTTTTCCATTTTCCCTGGGAAAGAAAACTCAGCAGTCCAGGTTCCTGATGTCAGTTTGTAGGGCTCCCTTGGGTCTATCAGGGCAGCACAAGTTTGAGGTGGGGGCAACTTCGGTGTGGGGTCCATCCTTCGATATAAGGATTTTTTGCAGTCAGGGCCAGGGGCCCCTGGGCACATCCTTTTTCCATTTTCCCTGGGAAAGAAAACTCAGTAGTCCAGGTTCCTGATGTCAGTTTGTAGGGCTCCCTTGGGTCTATCAGGGCAGCACAAGTTTGAGGTGGGGACAACTTCGGTGTGGGGTCCATCCTTCGATATAAGGATTCTTTGCAATGAGGTCCCTACCCAGGTCCAGGGGCCCCTGGGCACATCATTTGGCCATTTTCCCTGGGAAAGAAAACTCAGCAGTCCAGGTTCCTGATGTCAATTTGTAGGGCTCCCTTGGGTCTATCAGGGCAGCACAAGTTTGAGGTGGGGACAGCTTCGGTGTGGGGTCCATCCTTCGATATAAGGATGTTTTGCAGTCAGGGCCAGGGGCCCCCGGGCACATCCTTTTTCCATTTTCCCTGGGAAAGAAAACTCAGCAGTCCAGGTTCCTGATGTCAGTTTGTAGGGCTCCCTTGGGTCTATCAGGGCAGCACAAGTTTGAGGTGGGGACAACTTCGGTGTGGGGTCCATCCTTCGATATAAGGATTTTTTGCAGTCAGGGCCAGGGGCCCCTGGGCACATCCTTTTTCCATTTTCCCTGGGAAAGAAAACTCAGCAGTCCAGGTTCCTGATGTCAGTTTGTAGGGCTCCCTTGGGTCTATCAGGGCAGCACAAGTTTGAGGTGGGGACAACTTCGGTGTGGGGTCCATCCTTCGATATAAGGATTCTTTGCAGTGAGGTCCCTACCCAGGTCCAGGGGCCCCTGGGCACATCATTTGGCCATTTTCCCTGGGAAAGAAAACTCAGCAGTCCAGGTTCCTGATGTCAGTTTGTAGGGCTCCCTTGGGTCTATCAGGGCAGCACAAGTTTGAGGTGGGGACAACTTCGGTGTGGGGTCCATCCTTCGATATAAGGATTTTTTGCAGTGAGGCCCCTGCCCAGGGCCGGGGCCCCTGGGCACATCCTTTTTCCATTTTCCCTGGGAAAGAAAACTCAGCAGTCCAGGTTCCTGATGTCAGTTTGTAGGGCTCCCTTGGGTCTATTAGGGCAGCACAAGTTTGAGGTGGGGACAACTTCGGTGTGGGGTCCATCCTTCGATATAAGGATTCTTTGCAATGAGGTCCCTACCCAGGTCCAGGGGCCCCTGGGCACATCCTTTTTCCATTTTCCCTGGGAAAGAAAACTCAGCAGTCCAGGTTCCTGATGTCAGTTTGTAGGGCTCCCTTGGGTCTATCAGGGCAGCACAAGTTTGAGGTGGGGACAACTTCGGTGTGGGGTCCATCCTTCGATATAAGAATTTTTTGCAGTGAGGGCCAGGGGCCCAGGGCCGGGGCCCCTGGGCACATCCTTTTTCCATTTTCCCTGGGAAAGAAAACTCAGCAGTCCAGGTTCCTGATGTCAGTTTGTAGGGCTCCCTTGGGTCTATCAGGGCAGCACAAGTTTGAGGTGGGGACAACTTCGGTGTGGGGTCCATCCTTCGATATAAGGATTTTTTGCAGTGAGGTCCCTGCCCAGGGCCAGGGCCCCTGGGCACATCCTTTTTACATTTTCCCTGGGAAAGAAAACTCAGCAGTCCAGGTTCCTGATGTCAGTTTGTAGGGCTCCCTTGGGTCTATCAGGGCAGCACAAGTTTGAGGTGGGGACAACTTCGGTGTGGGGTCCATCCTTCGATATATGGATTCTTTGCAGTCAGAACCAGGGGCCCCCGGGCACATCCTTTTTCCATTTTCCCTGGGAAAGACAACTCAGCAGTCCAGGTTCCTGATGTCAGTTTGTAGGGCTCCCTTGGGTCTATCAGGGCAGCACAAGTTTGAGGTGGGGACAACTTCGGTGTGGGGTCCATCCTTCGATATAAGGATTTTTTGCAGTCAGGGACAGGGGCCCCTGGGCACATCCTTTTTCCATTTTCCCTGGGAAAGAAAACTCAGCAGTCCAGGTTCCTGATGTCAGTTTGTAGGGCTCCCTTGGGTCTATCAGGGCAGCACAAGTTTGAGGTGGGGACAACTTCGGTGTGGGGTCCATCCTTCGATATAAGGATTTTTTGCAGTCAGGGCCAGGGGGCCCCCGGCACATCCTTTTTCCATTTTCCCTGGGAAAGAAAACTCAGCAGTCCAGGTTCCTGATGTCAGTTTGTAGGGCTCCCTTGGGTCTATCAGGGCAGCACAAGTTTGAGGTGGGGACAACTTCGGTGTGGGGTGCATCCTTCGATATAAGGATTTTTTGCAGTCAGGGCCAGGGGCCCCTGGGCACATCCTTTTTCCATTTTCCCTGGGAAAGAAAACTCAGCAGTCCAGGTTCCTGATGTCAGTTTGTAGGGCTCCCTTGGGTCTATCAGGGCAGCACAAGTTTGAGGTGGGGACAACTTCAGTGTGGGGTCCATCCTTCGATATATGGATTCTTTGCAGTCAGAACCAGGGGCCCCCGGGCACATCCTTTTTCCATTTTCCCTGGGAAAGAAAACTCAGCAGTCCAGGTTCCTGATGTCAGTTTGTAGGGCTCCCTTGGGTCTATCAGGGCAGCACAAGTTTGAGGTGGGGGCAACTTCGGTGTGGGGTCCATCCTTCGATATAAGGATTTTTTGCAGTCAGGGCCAGGGGCCCCTGGGCACATCCTTTTTCCATTTTCCCTGGGAAAGAAAACTCAGTAGTCCAGGTTCCTGATGTCAGTTTGTAGGGCTCCCTTGGGTCTATCAGGGCAGCACAAGTTTGAGGTGGGGACAACTTCGGTGTGGGGTCCATCCTTCGATATAAGGATTCTTTGCAATGAGGTCCCTACCCAGGTCCAGGGGCCCCTGGGCACATCATTTGGCCATTTTCCCTGGGAAAGAAAACTCAGCAGTCCAGGTTCCTGATGTCAATTTGTAGGGCTCCCTTGGGTCTATCAGGGCAGCACAAGTTTGAGGTGGGGACAGCTTCGGTGTGGGGTCCATCCTTCGATATAAGGATGTTTTGCAGTCAGGGCCAGGGGCCCCCGGGCACATCCTTTTTCCATTTTCCCTGGGAAAGAAAACTCAGCAGTCCAGGTTCCTGATGTCAGTTTGTAGGGCTCCCTTGGGTCTATCAGGGCAGCACAAGTTTGAGGTGGGGACAACTTCGGTGTGGGGTCCATCCTTCGATATAAGGATTTTTTGCAGTCAGGGCCAGGGGTCCCTGGGCACATCCTTTTTCCATTTTCCCTGGGAAAGAAAACTCAGCAGTCCAGGTTCCTGATGTCAGTTTGTAGGGCTCCCTTGGGTCTATCAGGGCAGCACAAGTTTGAGGTGGGGACAACTTCGGTGTGGGGTCCATCCTTCGATATAAGGATTCTTTGCAGTGAGGTCCCTACCCAGGTCCAGGGGCCCCTGGGCACATCATTTGGCCATTTTCCCTGGGAAAGAAAACTCAGCAGTCCAGGTTCCTGATGTCAGTTTGTAGGGCTCCCTTGGGTCTATCAGGGCAGCACAAGTTTGAGGTGGGGACAACTTCGGTGTGGGGTCCATCCTTCGATATAAGGATTTTTTGCAGTGAGGCCCCTGCCCAGGGCCGGGGCCCCTGGGCACATCCTTTTTCCATTTTCCCTGGGAAAGAAAACTCAGCAGTCCAGGTTCCTGATGTCAGTTTGTAGGGCTCCCTTGGGTCTATCAGGGCAGCACAAGTTTGAGGTGGGGACAACTTCGGTGTGGGTTCCATCCTTCGATATAAGGATTTTTTGCAGTCAGGGCCAGGGGCCCGCGAGCACATCCTTTTTCCATTTTCCCTGGGAAAGAAAACTCAGCAGTCCAGGTTCCTGATGTCAGTTTGTAGGGCTCCCTTGGGTCTATCAGGGCAGCACAAGTTTGAGGTGGGGACAACTTCGGTGTGGGGTCCATCCTTCGATATAAGGATTCTTTGCAGTGAGGTCCCTACCCAGGTCCAGGGGCCCCTGGGCACACCATTTGGCCATTTTCCCTGGGAAAGAAAACTCAGCAGTCCAGGTTCCTGATGTCAGTTTGTAGGGCTCCCTTGGGTCTATTAGGGCAGCACAAGTTTGAGGTGGGGACAATTTCGGTGTGGGGTCCATCCTTCGATATAAGGATTCTTTGCAATGAGGTCCCTACCCAGGTCCAGGGGCCCCTGGGCACATCATTTGGCCATTTTCCCTGGGAAAGAAAACTCACCAGTCCAGGTTCCTGATGTCAGTTTGTAGGGCTCCCTTGGGTCTATCAGGGCAGCACAAGTTTGAGGTGGGGACAACTTCGGTGTGGGGTCCATCCTTCGATATAAGAATTTTTTGCAGTGAGGTCCCTGCCCAGGGCCGGGGCCCCTGGGCACATCCTTTTTCCATTTTACCTGGGAAAGAAAACTCAGCAGTCCAGGTTCCTGATGTCAGTTTGTAGGGCTCCCTTGGGTCTATCAGGGCAGCACAAGTTTGAGGTGGGGACAACTTCGGTGTGGGGTCCATCCTTCGATATAAGGATTTTTTGCAGTGAGGTCCCTGCCCAGGGCCAGGGCCCCTGGGCACATCCTTTTTCCATTTTCCCTGGGAAAGAAAACTCAGCAGTCCAGGTTCCTGATGTCAGTTTGTAGGGCTCCCTTGGGTCTATCAGGGCAGCACAAGTTTGAGGTGGGGACAACTTCGGTGTGGGGTGCATCCTTCGATATAAGGATTTTTTGCAGTCAGGGCCAGGGGCCCCTGGGCACATCCTTTTTCCATTTTCCCTGGGAAAGAAAACTCAGCAGTCCAGGTTCCTGATGTCAGTTTGTAGGGCTCCCTTGGGTCTATCAGGGCAGCACAAGTTTGAGGTGAGGACAACTTCGGTGTGGGGTCCATCCTTCGATATAAGGATTTTTTGCAGTGAGGTCCCTGCCCAGGGCCGGGGCCCCTGGGCACATCCTTTTTCCATTTTCCCTGGGAAAGAAAACTCAGCAGTCCAGGTTCCTGATGTCAGTTTGTAGGGCTCCCTTGGGTCTATCAGGGCAGCACAAGTTTGAGGTGGGGACAACTTCAGTGTGGGGTCCATCCTTCGATATATGGATTCTTTGCAGTCAGAACCAGGGGCCCCCGGGCACATCCTTTTTCCATTTTCCCTGGGAAAGAAAACTCAGCAGTCCAGGTTCCTGATGTCAGTTTGTAGGGCTCCCTTGGGTCTATCAGGGCAGCACAAGTTTGAGGTGGGGACAACTTCGGTGTGGGGTCCATCCTTCGATATAAGGATTCTTTGCAATGAGGTCGCTACCCAGGTCCAGGGGCCCCTGGGCACATCATTTGGCCATTTTCCCTGGGAAAGAAAACTCAGCAGTCCAGGTTCCTGATGTCAATTTGTAGGGCTCCCTTGGGTCTATCAGGACAGCACAAGTTTGAGGTGGGGACAGCTTCGGTGTGGGGTCCATCCTTCGATATAAGGATTTTTTGCAGTCAGGGCCAGGGGCCCCTGGGCACATCCTTTTTCCATTTTCCCTGGGAAAGAAAACTCAGCAGTCCAGGTTCCTGATGTCAGTTTGTAGGGCTCCCTTGGGTCTATCAGGGCAGCACAAGTTTGAGGTGGGGACAACTTCGGTGTGGGGTCCATCCTTCGATATAAGGATTTTTTGCAGTCAGGGCCAGGGGTCCCTGGGCACATCCTTTTTCCATTTTCCCTGGGAAAGAAAACTCAGCAGTCCAGGTTCCTGATGTCAGTTTGTAGGGCTCCCTTGGGTCTATCAGGGCAGCACAAGTTTGAGGTGGGGACAACTTCGGTGTGGGGTCCATCCTTCGATATAAGGATTCTTTGCAGTGAGGTCCCTACCCAGGTCCAGGGGCCCCTGGGCACATCATTTGGCCATTTTCCCTGGGAAAGAAAACTCAGCAGTCCAGGTTCCTGATGTCAGTTTGTAGGGCTCCCTTGGGTCTATCAGGGCAGCACAAGTTTGAGGTGGGGACAACTTCGGTGTGGGGTCCATCCTTCGATATAAGGATTTTTTGCAGTTAGGCCCCTGCCCAGGGCCGGGGCCCCTGGGCACATCCTTTTTCCATTTTCCCTGGGAAAGAAAACTCAGCAGTCCAGGTTCCTGATGTCAGTTTGTAGGGCTCCCTTGGGTCTATCAGGGCAGCACAAGTTTGAGGTGGGGACAACTTCGGTGTGGGCTCCATCCTTCGATATAAGGATTTTTTGCAGTCAGGGCCAGGGGCCCCAGGGCACATCCTTTTTCCATTTTCCCTGGGAAAGAAAACTCAGCAGTCCAGGTTCCTGATGTCAGTTTGTAGGGCTCCCTTGGGTCTATCAGGGCAGCACAAGTTTGAGGTGGGGACAACTTCGGTGTGGGGTCCATCCTTCGATATAAGGATTTTTTGCAGTCAGGGCCAGGGGTCCCTGGGCACATCCTTTTTCCATTTTCCCTGGGAAAGAAAACTCAGCAGTCCAGGTTCCTGATGTCAGTTTGTAGGGCTCCCTTGGGTCTATCAGGGCAGCACAAGTTTGAGGTGGGGACAACTTCGGTG